>NW_008795435.1:343154-351821 GCF_000699145.1 Aptenodytes forsteri
TTGTCCCGGTGGCAAAATAAAATTTATGGATTAGAATTATTTTTAAAAATTGAAACTGCTGCCACTGGCATAATTCTAAAGAGGGGAACTATAATCTGACAGTATTAATTAAATCATATTTATGCTGTTTCATTCTGCATTCTGGTAGAAAAATTGCTAAGACCCGTAATGAAATTTTGACAAAAAAACCTATGTTAAAAATGTCTGTTCTGACATTGTCTGGTTGTTTTGTTTAAGGTACAGGAGAGGCTAATTAAATCATATTTATGCTGTTTCATTCTGTTTTGCTGTAGAAAAATTGCTAAGACCCGTAATGAAATTTTGACAAAAAAACCTATGTTAAAAATGTCTGTTCTGACATTGTCTGGTTGTTTTGTTTAAGGTACAGGAGAGGCTAAGTAATGCAGGACTGGACTCTCTCATCACTGAAATCAGTAAAAATGAAAGATTTCAACATTAACAATTGCAGAGAGGAAGGGGCTGTCTTACAGTTTGTTTGCATTATTGAGGCTGGTTTTCAGATTTCATTTTTTTAACTTTTGTTACTCTTTTCTCCTAAAATAAGACATAGTGCATATATCCAGTCTACCTATAAAGCTCCAGCCAGCAACATTCAATTTGGAAGCAAAATCATCTTGCACATAAGCAGTGTGAGCTGAAAGTCTGAAGTGCTAAGCAGCTGGGCTTTCATTACGCTCATCTTCATCAAGTATACTCAGTCAAATTTATAGTCAATGTTTTGTTTTCAACTGTCTGAAACATTTTTGCTGAGCTTATTTCTACCATGTTTCAAGCCAGAGTGGTGTTTACAGTAGCTCCGCACTCCTCTGTTCAGCGTCTAAGTCCTATATATGCGGTACAACATCCATTATACAGCTATAGGTGGGATCAGCATATACGAGGTGATGTGATCATTTTGTGCCTGTGGGGCACATTTCACCCAAGGTCCTCAGAGTTTTAAGTCTCCCAATGGTTGACAATTAGGTGCAGAAAGATATCTCTTTTATTTACATTGAATTACCAGTTGTGGTGGTCAGGACACCGGACTTTGATAACTGCCACCTTTGTCACTGCTGGATTTAAACCAGCTCAAAATAATTAAGTGATAAAATGAGAAAGCGTGAATGTCCTCTATCCACACTTGAGATTCAAATATAACTTGTAATTGTTGTTCTGTAACAAGGAGAAAGAAGCTTTTCAGAAGATCCACAGCCTAAGAAATTGGATTAAAAAAATGGAAAATGTCAAAATCACCTAAGGTAATGCAAGGGATTTCATTAGTAATGCTTGCAGCTGTGACGTCTAAATTAGCAAATGGAGAATCTTATGTCTTGGAAGTCTGATTTTCAGGATTTTTGGACTGGGACTGTGCTAGAATGTCAGGCCACCTCAGGCTGTGTTTTAATGAACAGGTTTCTGAGGTGTGCATGTATGTACAAAGTTGCCATTTCACATTTATAAAAAGTGAAATTAAGGACAGTATTACCAACCCTAGGAACACAAAAGACAGACACAAAAAAATACTAGTTTTAAAAAAAATATTATTTTTAAGAAGTTGGCAGAAGTTAAGAAGTTTATCTGCTTGAGTTTTCTAGGATCACATTCTTAGCTCTTTTTCACAGCTCTTAAAATTAAAACTGAGTATTAAAACTACTCACAGGATTCCAGAATCTGAAGATTTAGGGGAGAAGAAAAAACAAACAAACAAAACAAAAACAACCACAAACTGTGAAAACCCTTCACAATTGGTAATATGCAAATATGACAATTACTACTAAATACAACATGAAAAGTCTTCACAGTCAGTGCAGATGAAAGCGTCCATCACACTTAGTGTCCATCAAGGGATTGAGTTTCAATGGGAGCACAGCACATGAATGGCAGAGAGCGCTGAGCTGATCCACTGGAGATCACCTATTTAATGGGATGTTTAAAGAGAGACAGATGACAATAACAAAGATGCTGGGTTTTTTTCTACAAATGTTAAAATTTCCTGGATATATTAATTTCCTCTACCTGTTACCCACGCATACATGAGTCAGAGGTAGATTTGAGATATTTTCATTGACACTGATGATAATTTTCACTTTTTTGTTTTGGCTAACATGAATTTTAATCCAGTGTCAACCTGTTTGCTCTGTTGTTGTTAAGGATTTAGGTTAGCAACTCCTAATTTTTAAGTTTCTTGGACCCAGATTCCAGCTCTACTCAAATTAGAGGTGGGATCCCTTGACATGATCATACCTATGCAATTTGGAAAGATGACGTCTACCAGTGGTTTTCAGACGAATGACTGTGTTCTTTAGAAATAAACTATTACCCGACTTCCTTCTTTTTTCATATTCATTTCCTGGCCAGACTTGCACAGATCACATGAAGACACGTTTGTATTAGACATGCTGTCATGGTTTGAAAAGTGGACCAAACAAAAAATACCATGTATACTCCAGCTTTGCTATTAGCTCTAAATATGAGTTGTGTAACAACTTTCTGTTGCCTCACCATTTGTAAAGTGGTTCTGCTATTTAATTTTCCCTCAGGAGTGCTGTGGAAATTAGCACAAGCAGGCAACATTTATAATGAACTTTAAACTTGTAAAGTGCTGCTAAACTTCTAAGTACTATTTACTTGAGCTACCACTTTCTTTGTTCAGAGGTAGATTTGAGGTAACATAACTTAACAAACCTAACAATGACATGAAAACCAGAAATATGTATTAAACCAATTTTTTAACCATCAGCTGTTTTTTAACCATCAGCTGCCAAACTAAAGTCTTCTCTGTTGGTGGACAGTAAAGAACTGATTGTACTTTTTTTTTTTTTTTTTTTTTTTTTTTTTAATAAGGGAGCATTCAGAGTGCTGATGCTTTGAATGAATTCCAGCATGAGTAATTACATCCTACCATATCTAAGTATCAATTAGATGTGGTCTTTTTTATTCGTTTCCTGTTCCACATTGCTGGGTTGTGTTGCTGTGCCCTGTTGAACAGTAGCCACATTCACCCTAAAGTTGGCAACATTTTTGTGGCAGACAAAGTGATATCTTTATGTCTCAAGGATGATTCTCTGGATGCTTCCACAGAGACTGGTTTTGCTCTGGGGCAGCTTGAGTAGTGTTGCTTTGGCTTACAGCAGCGTAAGTGTGTGTAGGGATTATGTTACAATAATAACTATATAATACCAAATGATTAGTAATATTTGATACTGTGGACAGTTGATGGATATAAAGCTGAATCCTGTGAGGCAGAGATTTAACTACTGGAACACTATAAAATTCATTACTCAATATTAAAAAAACCCTATCTTAGAATTAGTATTTACCCTCTTGGGTTTTTTCCTCGAGTTCATCAGGATGAACTGTGAATATGGACTTTCCACTTCAATTAATTTACAGAACATTAGGCCCCTGGTATTTACACTGGGTGCAGTGGTGTGGTGTCTGAGTTATAGTCAATAGTTATACCAAGTGCTATTCAATTATTCTTTTCATTGGATATTATGCCAAATTTCTTTGAGGGCGAAATATAAGATTCAGTGACCAAAAAAAAATCATTTATTTATGAGGGACATGGTTGAGAGCCCACGAGTAGTGAGGAAATCAAATTCTTTTCATCTGCTTGCAAGCCCACTTCAGCAACTCAGCAGAGTACAATGCAGAAAGAAAAGAGGATGGGAAGAGGACTATTTCAGTTTGACTTTGACGGCTTTGTGAGATACTGAGCCCTTTAAACTTCAGGCCAAATAAAATTTCAAGGTACCTGGCACCTTGCAACATCATGCCCTTTATTTGCCAGGATGTAAGGCCTGATACCACAGTGCTGAAGAAAATAAGGAGGTTTCCAGATGGCTCTAAAGGAAGCTGGATGTGATACTTAAGTGTCTCACAGTCATGCTTTATCTGGACTTTGGTCCTTAAGAGTCATTTTTGTATATGAATCACAGATTTGGTTTCTGCTGATGGGTATCTACTCGGCAACTTTCAGATGGTGCATCTATAGAATAGGGCTGATCTTAAGACCTATAGCATGAGCAGAAAATTCCTTAGTTATGGTGAGACTCGCTTCATCTTTCAAAATTAAATTGGGCAACATTTGTGTGAACATTTGGTCTCTCCTCGTTGTAGCTACTAACCATGGTGATCTGCACTGGAAGATTAGGGCCTTGTTTTATAAAATTGCAACTTTGAGGTAATGCTTTATATTGGTGAAATCAGATAAAGGGTCACTGGCCTACCCGCTTTGTAGAAACGGAAGGTTTCTTAGAATCAGATCCAACAAGGAATTAAGGTTACAGCTGAAAGCTGAGCTGTTTGCCAGGGAATGAGACAAGCCTTGATCTTTTTGCTTCAGTAATCATTTAATGGGCAAAAGAAACGTCGTTTCTTTTCCTGTCAGGTAATTTACATCCAGGATTCAAAAGAGGGAGTAGTGACTGGGTGACCTTGTCTTGCATAAAACAGAGCTTCAAACAGAGCTAAACTGTTTCTAGTGAGCCTGGCTGGTCTTTTGACAATACTCCTGTATTGCTTTGGGATACCCAGAGTCCCCAGGCACAGATTTATTCTGCAGTCTAATTGGAAATGCCTAGGAAAGGTGACAATATGTGAGATTTATAACTAATTGCAATGATTAAAGTGTTAATTCTGTAATACCTCACTAACATATACCAATTCCATGTTTCTATCTAGTAAGCAAGATAAATCTGTGAACAAGGACTTTAGTGCGCATCAGGCTTGTTCACTAAACGTCACACATAGAGAGTTTTCCATTATGTGAAGAAAATTACTTATTAGAATAATGGTTTTGAAAGTTGCATACAGGGCAGGCATCCTTCAGATTAATGTATTTGTTTCAGGCAAATTAAAATAGGGCTTCATATTATGAAATCAGGGCTAGGTGCACTAATGGTGACAATCTGTTTATGCAATCCATACAGGCCCTTAACTTTGGACACCAACAAGAGATGCGCGTGGCAGTTGTGGACGAATGTTTGTACACAGCCTGTACACATCTAATATTTCTGCTCACCTAATTCACACGTGGGTATGTTTGAAAATAAACCCATATATTATTTTCCTTCTTTCAGTAGAATTATAGTGACTTTCATACATATTTCTCAAATGCCACCGTAGCCCAAATGCACTGGCAGACAGATCAGTATTCAAACCATCAACAAAGAAGACTGATGTCGGTCATAAGTCCCTATTATCTGAAAGATTTGATGTGGACTTGAGTTGGGATACAGCTTTGATCAATGCTACTGAGCTGTATCATTACCTGATGGCTCATCTATACATGATAGAATGGAGATCAAATTATGCTGAAAAGTACTTATAAATGTGGGTGCTAATTGTGATGCTACACTGATAAACAAAGCATCAGCTCTGGGTGACACGTTATTAGATGTAATTAAGTACAGCGCTGAGTCCAGCTGTAACAGTGCAGCTGTGATCGTCAGAGCTTTGAACCGCACATACTGCACAGTGCTAGGAATGAGGTTAGCTGTATAATACACCTCCTAATGCTCCTAATGTTACCTCCCACCCCAGCAAATTTACTTGATTAATGAGCTACTGACACTTTATTAGATTATTGTGCATCACCACTGTGCAAGCACCCTCTAAAATTTCGTATCCTGATTTCTAGGCTTATCGTTTTCTTACAAGTCAGTACTTTTGAGAGCAGGTTGTGCCGTATTACGGCTGGCTGACTCATAAAATCCCATGGCACATGAAGATCTGAGCTTATACTTCTTGAATATTTTTCACACTGTAATGAAATAAAAGTCTTTGAAATAAGCAAGAGACACATGCACACGCTCTAGGATGGCCAGAAGTGGGGTATGGAGCGGCCATGGAGTTGTGGGAGAGCCCAATCCTTGTACCTGCTCTGCCTTACAGGGAGCAGAATCCCAAACTCCAGGAGAGCATCCTTATTCCCACAATATATCGCCGAGTACCGTAGCTCAGATTATAATGCAGGTTTCACTTCTTCCCTGTCTTCTCCAGACTGGACAGCAGTGCCCCTCAAGAGGCTATTGCATGTTGCTGCCTAGGATACAGGTAGCCTGCCTAGATACAGGTATAGCACAAGGATGTTGAACTCCTTCCTCTACTCTTTAAATAAACAAAAAATGAGCCTGTGAATGTCCTAGTCCTAAAATTGCTTTATTTTCTTTTTAGTTTGAAACTAAGTATCAAATATAACTGTTACGACATGAATGAATGTGGATTATCTTTGTCTAACTCTCTACATAGCAACTCCATTAACTGCCGTCTTTTTTTTTTATCAGATTGTGCTTCTAAGGCTAAATGTCGGATGCCTGGAAGCATTTCTGTTTTCAGTGAGAACCTCTGTTAACATGACACAATCCCTTTAAAATGCAGACATGCACTCAGCAAATTTGATAAGCCTTGAGATGAATTTAGATGCACAAAGATGGTGAAGCAGTCTAATCCCTCTTACAGAAGATGTTTAAACAAATTTTTTTCATTCGATGAAACACCTGGGCAAGCTTATTTAATATAGTCTTTGCATTTAATTATCTCCACTGAAGGGGCACTCGCCATGTTTCAAAATATGATTATTTTCTTTTGTATTAATTATTTTAAGATCCTCAAAGGAAACCTGGAGAGAAATTAAAAAAAAAAAAAAAAAAGGGCTCTTAATTAACCTGAGCCACCAGAAGTCATCTTTTGGAATAGGGAAGCTGGGATATGGGACTGAAAATAAACAGTACTTTAAAAGTCAGACACTCTACATGAATAATGAAGAATAGCTGTTAAAACCTGAAAAGAATTCTGTATGAATGAATTGTTGCTAGGCATTAATATCAGAAAGGCACACTTGCACATTAAACTGTCTTATGGAGAAAAGACAAAAATAGAAAAAATAATTCCGTGAAGAACTCAATATGGTCAAAATTATTGGCAGAAGTCAAGGAAGTGTAAAATTATGATATACCCAGAGAACAACACAGCCCAGAGTCAGCGTCTCAGTTTTTTTCTTCTCTCCTTTTGCTCTTGTGGGGTTGGCATAAAGAAAGCTATTCCTTTTGGGAAGAATTTATTCCCCCATATATTTCTGGCAAGCAATTTTACCACGAGTGCTCTCACTGCACAATCCAATTACCCTCGTACTTGCAAGAGGGAATACGAAAACAGGAGACCCTGTTCTCCGCACCGTAACTGGAACTGCAATATGAACGGGGCTTGGCTGTTTTTATTCTAGACAGCAAATTAACAGACTATGGCAACTTCTGCATGAGTAATTAGATCGCTGCTTTTTTTGCAGCATCAGTACTACATGGAAAGATACTTGCAACATGGGTTTGCACACAATGAATGTGATTGTATGTATGTATCATCTAAAAGTTGTTTCGGATGCCTATGCAAAAGCAAGAGGGGAACTGTGCCCATTTTAGGCAATTATTTAGTATTGCACTCCTAGGCTTCTCTTGTTTAATCATTTAACATGTTACTTTGCTCCTTGAAAGGCTAAATACAGTCTTGCAAAGATCACATCACATGTGCCTTAACCTTTGCAAGAAGCCAGACAGCACCTCATGCTATCAGTAACAGACTTGCCTTATGTTCTACTCCCTCTAGGAACTGTATGTTCCACACTCTGTCAGTGTGAAAAGGGATCAAAGACAGTTTTCCAACAGAAGTACTTTTGCCTTTTATTCTATCAAGCAATTACACAAACTTTAATTTCCAGTCAAAGTGAATTCAGTTACCAGATCATACTACTGCTTCATCTAGGCAACAAAGTAAGCTGGTTTATGCCACTCGCAAAACTAACTCAAAGCCACCTCTCACTGTTGAAGACAGACTTGGTTTTTCCTTAGTTTTTCAAAAGCCATGAGGTTGATTTCACTTTTCTGTAGACGCTTTGTATAGGTACTTATACCATCCTTTTATCAAACTCATCTGAAAAAAATCCCTTGGGCTCAGTCTTGGCATTGAAAGTGTGTGCCTTCTCTGGGAAACATTTAAAATGATAGGTAGTGCTTGTGAAAGATGGGGAAAAATGTTTTCTGATCATCTATGTTTGTGTTCTTGCAACTGAAGATATTTTCACAATTTAACTGAAATATATTGCTATTTTATTTGTCACAGAATTGTATTCAAGCTATTCCCAGAGATGGCACGCTGGATGAGGCAGCAGCATGAAACCCATATTCCTCCTGTTTTCCCATCTGCAAAGTGGCAGTGAGTTCAGTACGTCAGTCCTCTCTCTCAAATCACCCTTTGAATATTGTGTCGCGATGTTCACATCGTACGGTGACTTTAAAGATGAAAGTGAGCAGAAATCAGAGAGTCTGTAAGGTTGCAAAGAGGGAGGGAGGTCAGTTACCTGGCAAGGGCCGTGCCATCCTGGAAACGGGTGGAAGGGCCAACAGGCAGCATGGCCCACTGCTAGGCTTGGTGCTAAGGCGGACTCCTTGACCTACGTGCAGTTAGCCCTGACACATGACTACCTAGTGGCTCGTCCTCTGCCTGCGGCAGACTCTGGGCCGGGCTGCGGCCTGCAGACCCCCCGGGCCCGCTTTGTTTCAGCCGCTGCGGCCGCGGGTGTCCCTGGCCCTGCCCGCGCACGGGTAACCCGCTGGCTGTCACAGACACCCGGGTGGGGGTTCCACCCGCCGGGACACGGAGTGGGGGGCG
>NW_008795435.1:352483-361886 GCF_000699145.1 Aptenodytes forsteri
ACGCCCCGCCGTGCATCGCCTGCCCGGGGCTGTGGGGAGCTCTTCGTTGGTGGTGGTCCCTGGGGACGCGTCTCGGCCTGAACAGGGCTGGGCACAAGTACCTGCGTTAGCTCTCTGACCTGTCAGCCTACCCGCAAGTAATCCCTCCGGGAAGGGCTGAAGAGCTCGGGTTTGGATCTGGTGTGAGAGGTTGGTGGTTAGATGCCGAGGAGGACGTAAATAAGGTGCGGTGGAAGGAGAGGGGTAAAGACACCCAGTTTCTGGTGAGGCGAGGCAAGGATAGCAAGCTGATAGAGCACAACCAAGAGCCAGCTCCTTTATGAAGACACTCACGTAGGTGAGTAGACCCAGCCGTCAGAAAAGGCCGTATGTCAGTAGATAGCGTTCTACCGCTTGAACGTTGGGTAAACGTCCACTTACTGGACAGGCTTCTGCATCGGCTTCCTTTTATCATTTTCACTGTGCATGTTTAAATACTTGCCTGAGTAAGGAATGATGCTTGACAGCTTTCCGAGCCTCAGCAACGTTAAACTATTTCTAGGTGTGATTAGTGAGAAGAGTACTAACGAAAAGATCAAAAAAGTGAGTAGGAAGTAGGTTATTTTCTGGATCTCTTGTTTGTTTAGAGTATGTTTTGCTTGTAAAAATACTGGAATTCACTTCTTAGATGGTACCTGACCCACAGAGTCATTTGTACATCCCATTTCCATGGTGGGAGGCATAAAGCTAGGGTGAACTGAAGTCTGTTCCTGTTGGTTTCCAAGGGGAGACAAAGTATTTTTGAAAATGTCGCCCAATATGCAAAAGTCACACTGGGGAGAAGAGTTTTAGTTTAAACACTGTTTAATGTAACATGCCTGATTTCTAATTCCTTTCTTCAAAAGTTTGCAGAGCATTGTGGCTATTAATTGCTAAAAATCCCTCAATATCAGTTGCTTTTGCTTGTCCTGTATGAACAGGTGATATAATTTGTACAATATTTGTTCTAGTTCTTGGTGCCCTTCTTTTAAAACGTGATTAATTTTTTTTTAAACTCTGAAACGGTATGCTGAAGATTTCATTCAGCACTGTAATCATTCATGGAGTGTTGTTTTATTTAGAAGCTAAGGCTATCAGGTGGTGACAAATGATGTATAGCTAATGCGCTGCGTAGTAGGGATGAATAACTATGCTGTATGCACTGTTTCAAACAACTGCTGGATCCTAGACATTTTTGGGTTTAGGGGAGATGTGAAAGATTGTTGGAGATGCAGATCAATTTTTGAACTGGAGAGGTGAACTGTCTGGAACTGTTAAGGGAACCACTGAAAGCTTGCTCTGGTAAGGTCATCGATGTAGAAAAAAATTTGGATAAATGAAGCTTCATCCCTTGTTCTGCCAAGAAAACTGAACCGAAAACTATGTGAAATAACACAGAAATAGAGTTTTTCTTAAATTGAGAGCTCTTGTATGGCATTTCCAATGAACTGAAAGCATCTGGTAAAACAGTTATGTAGAGCTAAATGCTGAATGGTTCTTTCATACATATCTGTGTCCTTTATTTGCATGCACATGCTCATTCTGCGGATACTAATGTGAAAAATCCTCTATTCTTCAGTTGGGTTGCTTGAGAGTGCTATAAGTATATGAGGGCAAAATCAGTGTGGTGTTACTCACTGCTCGTCTTTTCCCTTTTCTTCCCTCAGTTTCAGACTTCTCACCCATCCAGTCAAAGGATAAAGCAATGTGGTGTAGAGAACTCATCTCACACCTGCAGTTAATTCAGATGAGACTCTCTGAAACGTGTGGGTTTCTAAAATCTCTGTGTGAATAAATGTTTTCTCAGACACCAGGGCTGATTCAGGAATGATTTATGAGTAGCAAGGAGGTCTATGCGATAGGTAATGTATTTTCAATCTGACTGGACTTACCCAGAATTTTGCTAAATGAAGATTTTTATTTGTGCCTTATGCAACCTGTCCAAGCTGTCAGCAGTGAAAAAGTTGCAGAATCTGTGATGATCATAGATGCTTTTTCCCAACAGATAATTACAGTTATGACAAAAGTTACATTTATCTCAGATGTTTTCTAAACAAACACTGTACATTTCAGAAAGGTCTCTGAGAGGCCAGCTGAGGCAAAAAAAGAGGGTGGAGGAGGAGGAAGTGCTGGCTGACTCCTGGAGACATTTTAGAGAAGAGGTATGAGGAAATGAGCATGTAGTTTTTCTGGAGAGGTATGTAGGAATCCAGTAAAGAGTGAAGTCTGATATTTCATCTTAAGAATCAGAAGTTGCACCATTTTTTATTAAATCATTTCTTCTTATCACCTCTTCTCTCACCTGTCGTTTCTTGACTTCAATTATGAAAAGCTTCTTTGGCAGTCCAGCTGTGTTCCTTTGTTCCTTTTTAATACGGATCTTTCTTCTGCCTGTTCTGTCTAGGGTCCAAAAGCTTCCTTAGTTTTGAGTGTTTAAAAGCTTAAAATGGTGGAGTGCTCTCTGTGCAGGGAAACTACTTCACCTGATCGGCAATGTAGGATGGCAGGGGCAAATATATCTTAGGAAATGTGAAGATGAACTGAGTACGCAGAGACTAAAATAATGTGAATTTCTTATGTACTTAAGTAGTAATTTTGGTAAGCTTCACCGATATTTATCCAAGCTTTGTTTGTTGTCTGTCTTACAGCAACATGTTATCCAAAATGCAAAAATGGTGGGGAGTGCCTCAGACCTGGAAAATGCAGGTGTCCACCTGGCTATGGGGGTAGATACTGTCATAAAGGTGAGTAAGACCCAAACAAGTGATAGCTTGGAAAGACAAGGAGTTTGAAAACAGACAAAATTAATTTGGGACTCCTCAAGTCCAGGATCTAATGCACTTTGAAATAATCACCTTAATTCCTTAGACCTCTGACCTTACTGTCAAAAAGTGCATGGCTTAGAGGATCTGCATGCTTGCAGGAGAATGGGGTGGAGTATACGTACTGAAATGTGTTGTGAGAATCTGAGAGAATTTTGTCCCTTGGAAAATACCTTGTTTATGTGTTATGTAAATATTCTGTTTAGCTCTATAACAGACTCTTTCTAAATAATTTAATGAGATGACTTGTATAGATACATATTTCTACATTAGACATATTTTGTGTAGTATCTGCAAGATGATAATATTGAGGCCAAGTCGCTAAAGATGGTTGAAACTTTTGTGTAGCATCTGCAAGCTGATAATATTGAGGCCAAGTCGCTAAAGATACGCGTGGCAATGTATTGTTGATAGGTAATGGGAGATGACAGAGATGAGGAGCAGCAAAGACCAATTTTTATGGTTTTGTGAAGCCTGTTGAATATATGCATGGATTGGAAAAGGCAAACCAAGAAAATACTGTTATGTTGTTATGAACTGATCAGACTGCTGATGATAACTTGAGTTCTGGCATAAAAGGGGAAGCAAACCTGAAGTAGTTTGAGGGGAAAACAATGTAGTAGGCAAGATATCCCCAGAGAGAGAAGGAAAAGAAAGCATGGTTTTCATTTCAGAAGAAAAGCCTCAACATGGCACTTAAAAAATTTCTAGAAGTTCTTTTTGAAAAAACACTGGTAAATTAGTTGGGCAATCATCACTGTGCTGAGAACTTAATAAGCATTCTGTCTGACTGTGGTCACAGCAGCTAGCAACACCTCACGGGATTCTTTGTTTATGCTTGATGTTTATTCTGCGGGCATTTTCTTTATTTCCTTCAAATGTGAAATAGCTACAAGAGTTTACTTGGACTGTTACCTGATGGGTACTTGGGGAAGGAACTCAGCTAGCTTCTGGAGCTCTCTGGAGTCTTGTTGTTGTTGGGTTGTCTGGATTTGGGTTTTTTTGGTTGTTGTTGTTTGTTTTATTTTTTAATAAAGCTGTATTTGCTATTTTATGAGGAAAGCATGACCTGAGTGTACCTAACATGGTAACATCTGTCTAAGTTTGCAGAAGCTTAAACTGTAGCTCTGGGACGTTAACTAGACTGAATGGGAGTTCAACTGCCAGTGATAATTTGATATCAAAATTGTTAACATTATAGAGGAATAAAAAATATGAGGAAGTGTCTTCTAATGAAGATCTGTATAACACAGTACTGTTGTGTAATGCACTGGGAAATAACTATTCATTTTGAGTAGACATAACAGTGTTGACAGCAATGAGGTAAATTGGAGCATGGTCAGCTTCATTTTACAGCAAAAGGATTTTTTTTTTTTTTTTTAGTTTCTTAAAAGCCAACTGAAAGTGTAGGTTTGTGGGGTCTTGACAGGGACCCCACCAGAAAGGGGAACTTGATGTTTTCAGAAGAGCCTAAATCAGAAGCAAGGTGGGAAGTACTACTTAAATAGAAAAAGCAGAGTGAGGATTCAGTTTATGCTAATGCTACAGTCTAGACTTGGATTTGTATCTGAGCAAAAGTCCTACTTACATTTCTTATCATGTTATCTCTGTAAGGCAAAGGATGTGCTTGTGCTCACCTTTAAGGTGGAGTACTGTGGCATATGGAGCCTGGATATACAAACTTGCAGCGTGGTGCAATGTGCTATTACAGAATCGCACAGAATCACAGAATGGTTGAGGTTGGAAGGGACCTCTGGAGGTCACCTTGTCCAACCCCCCTGCTCAAGCAGGGCCACCTAGAGCCAGTTGCCAAGGACCATGTCCAGACAGCTTTTGAATGTCTCCAAGGATGGAGACTCCACAACTTCCCAAGGACAACCTGCGCCAGTCCTTGGTCACCCTCACTGTAAAGCCATGCTGACTATTCCTGATGATTTTCTTGTCCTTAACGTGCCTGGAAATGGTTTCCAGGGTCAGTTGTTCTACTACCTTACCAGGGATTGAGGTGAGGCTGACCAGCCTGTAGTTCTCTGGGTCCTCGTTGCCCTTCTTGAAGATTGGAGTGATATTTGCTTTCCTTCAGGCACTTCTCCCAGTCACCACGATCGATCAAATACAATCAATTTTAAATACATTAACTTATACTGTGTGACAACGAAATATGCAAACAAGCTTTGAAGAGCTTTTCTAGTTGTGCTGGACTTGACTTGACTTGCGTGTCCTTGCGTGTTCAGCATTTGTGCCAAAAATCTGTTACCTGAAATCATGCTCAAAACTTGTGGTAGAACAGAGATTTGGACTTTCTGCTACCACGTATCAAGCAGACATCCCAACTCTCCATTGTTATAATGAAGGATAGTTGTTTCCCTTCAGTACAGTGAAGGTGGTGTATACATTTACATTCATGCTTGTGAAAGGATGCACTTGATTGTCCAGAACAGTGATTATGCCATATTTCAAAGACGGTGCACACCACGGTTGATACCAATCATATGTCTGGCATAAATAATGCTTCATTAATGAGGCCTTCGGGGCTTTGACGTGTAGAACGATTCTGGAATGAGGAGGCTGACTTAGATAGTTGGCCTTTGGGAAGGCACCACTCAATTGACTATAGTCATAGGTTCATTTGTCAAAGTAATACCCCTTCTCTTCTTCCTCTTGTTATGTGTAGGTCCTGTCAGGTAAGGAAATATGTGAAACCTTGACCACATGTTACTGGCTTACCAGCTGTGATTTGGCAAGATCGATAAGAGTATGCATGTTAGAAGTTACTCTGGTGTAGCCGATGAACAGTTTGTTCACAGTTGGGGAGGGGAGGAGCTGTGCCATAGCGATAATCATGTTTGATTGTTGGTACTCTCAGGCTAAATAAATGCTCAACAAGCTTTTAAACACATGCTTAACTTTTAACTGCATTTTGAGTTGGCATTTGCAGATGTGGTTGTCATCCTCGCTCACTCCTTATAGAACTGTGCCTTGCTCTGAACAGTTGAGAATTTAGCCTTTGCAGATGTGATAAAACAAGTAGTTGATGGTGGACCAGCTGTTTAAAGGTAATCATTTGAAGTCCTATGCTGCTTCTGAAATGCACTGCGTATGCTGTTCTTCCGCAGTAAGCTGTGAAGGAGGCTGTCAAAATGGTGGGGAATGCATCTCTGTCAATGGAGTTGTGAAGTGCCTTTGTGCTTCTGGCTGGACAGGATCAAGATGCCAAGAAGGTGGGTATCTACATTCATGAAAATGTTTATATTGACTAAAAATACAACTGCAGTAACAAAAACATTTTAAAAGTATTAAGAGGCTAGTAACTATGGAAATGTCATTTCATTACTACAGAAATGAAGACCTATGTTATTGGTATACTCAGATAAAATAGCATCAAATTATTTTGCATTAAAGTGTACATCTGTTAACATTTAAACCAAAATTCTTAACAGTATTTTTTTCCATTTCCATGGTGCTGGAAATGCCTTTAGAGTTATACCAGTTGAGTATATGGCCTGGAAGAAAATGTGTTATGCCATTTTGATTTGTATCATCCTGAATCTTTCATTCTGTCAGGATTCTTTTGTATCAGTTTTATAAATCCTGCTGACTTACCCATTCTTTTCTTCTAGCAATTTGTCCTCAAGGTTGTCGGAATAATGGAGCTTGTGTGGCTCCTGGGATTTGTAGCTGTCCAGCTGGATGGGTTGGTGGAGCATGTCACTTAGGTAAATGACTTCTGACATTTTCCGTTTATCATTTTCTCTGCTTGTTTGATTTACCAATATAGTGTTCAAATCTTCAGTGCCTAACAAAGCTGCTAGGAAAGTATCCTAGAATAGTAAATGAGAGCTGCTCCTGCATACTGGGGTTCTTACAAGTATGCGTAAGGAATAGATAGCTTTTCAATTTGGTTAGAAAGACAGAACTTTTCCACTTAAGTAAATTCAGATTCAGATTTTGGTTGTCACCAAATTCATTACTTGGTATGTCTCATCAGTATTTCTGAAATATTTTCTATAAACTGAGATCCCAGTATAAAGAACTGAAAATGGCCATTACAGAAACACTATCACTACTGCTGTGGGTTAGAAGCTTCATTAAATTTTATGGACATGGAAAATTGAAACTTGCTTCTCACTTTGAGGATAAGTCGGCAGAATCAACTCCAGGTGCTGTTAAAAGAGTAAGAGGAAGCTGGCTGTAATCAGGATTTGTACTGACTGACGCTCTTGCTGAACAACCACTTGCATTTTCCCAAACGTTGATTCACAAAAGCAGATGATTATTGTAAAAACTTTAATCTACCCTTCTCTGGCAGGGCCTTGTATGCTCACAACAGCACTGCCCTGATGCTAAAGGCAATAATCCTGAGACTGTAAAAAGGAAAGGTTTTTTTGTTTGCTCTCTGGGAGACTGAAAGGTCATTTAAACACTGCTTTTAAACTGGGTATTGTGGGTGCAAGGTCTCTGGGTTAAGTCCTCTGCATTTGAAATTTTTATGTGGCTGTGGGAATCCAAATCGGCTCGTGCTAGTTCTTCTGCAATGTATATAGTCAAGCAAACATTAACAAGTAATACTTTAACATTTCCATTTGACCAGCAAAATGCTTATCCTTTGTATTCATCAGCGTATTGAGATAGAGGGTGATATTAAAAGGTAAGTATGGGAGATGCAGAGAACTTACAAAATACTTAGCTCCATTCCCTGCAATAATGGTAGAAGTGCTCAGGTTCTTAATGTGAAAATAATCACTGTTTCCAAACTAACTAGATCTGCATCCAGTTTGACTTCTGTTGGTACAGATGCTCATAAGCAAATTATGGCCCCTGGCTTGTTACCTGACCCGGTGTGCAGCTTGGGGACAACTAAAGCTGTGCCCGCTCAGTCCTCCTCTGCCCTTCTTTTGGGGGAGTAGGGGAACAGAAGAGCAGCGTGTGAGCAACAGCTAGTATGTGGCAACTGTTTCCTCATGGATGTGGATCCAAGAACCAACCTGAATAAGTTTCAGCAGAATTTTTATTGTTCCCTCGCTTTCATGGAGGCATCCATCTTAAAAATAGCCTGTGCCTTAAAGAGCAACAGAAATGATAGTATTTTAAAAGGGGAATGCAGCATGAATAAGACTAGACGTACAGTGGCTGTATTCCAGTGAAGGCCACAATGCCATAAATTGAGAGGCGCTGCTTTTCAGTTCTTCCATTATGCTTTTATTTATACTGTCCCAGTGTGGTCACCAGGGAACAATTGTGCTAGCACAGTGAGACGAAGAAAAATGATCCTGTTTTGTGCTGAAGACATACTATGTATTTGGTGTCTCATTTCAGCTGTATGTAAACTACCTTGTCAACATGGAGGAAAATGCATAGCTCCAAACGTGTGCAGGTGTCGACTGCCGTACTCTGGTCTACAGTGTACAAAGAAAAGGAAGGAATGAAGCAACTTCAGCAAAGATAAGCTGCGTGTTCTTCATGTAACTCTTCATACAGATTAATTCTGCAGCAGTGGGAGACCTTAAAACAAACATGGTATCTAATTGATTTCAGGTAGCTTTTTGTCTTAAGTATATTAAGTAAATGCTCTTCTGTATGAAAGAAAAGTATTGCTGATTGTAACAAAGCTGTTATAAGTATCCAAGTGTGTGTAGTGTATGGTATACGTTTTCTTCTGTTCTCATTTTTCTTCATAAGCTGAAGTATTATGTCTTGGTTGACACAGCTGACCTTGAAATAAAATTACTCTTCAAATAAAGTACTTCAGAATAGACCTGTGCTCTTCTTTTTGATTTTTTTCCCCCTTGGACTACAATTATTGTGTTATATTAATGATGTGTTTTTAAAAAGCACATGAAAGATAACGTCCTTAATTCAGATCATCAGAAGTGGATGTTAGTTCAAGTATAATTTACCTTCAATAAGATTACACAGTTGCAAGAGGAAACTTGCAGAGTTTGCATCTTTCTGGAACATTGGCAAACTGCAAAGCATCTTACTAAAATCCTGGTTATTGCTTTATGTATGCTTCCTGCCCCTCCCCGCCAATCAGATTTGGATCTTGGTCAGTTAAGCAGTACTAAAAAAACCCAAAACACAGTACTTGTTCAGACAGTTCCACTGTTACTTTCTGAAAGCTTAATCCATACTGATACTCTGAAAGAGTCCTTATCTTGACTACTTCTATAATCATATTATCTGATCATCTCTCAACTTCCAATTACTTCTTTTCCTTATCCCAGTAAGATAGAATCATAGAATGGTTTAGGTTGGAAAAGACCTTTAAGATCATCAAGTCCAACCGTTTTAACCTAACACTGCCAAGTCCACCACTAAACCATGTCCCTAAGCGCCATATCTACACATCTTTTAAATACCTCCGGGGATGGTGACTCGACCACTTCCCTGGGCAGCCTCTTCCAAGTCTTGACCATCCTTTCAGTGAAGAAATTTTTCCTAATATCCAATGTAAACCTCCCCTGGCGCAACTTGAGGCTGTTTACTCTTGTCCTATCGCGTGTTCCTTGGGAGAAGAGACCGACCCCCCCCTCGCTACAACCTCCTTTCAGGGAGGTGTAGAG
>NW_008795435.1:362578-408264 GCF_000699145.1 Aptenodytes forsteri
GTCAAAGGCCTTGCTGAAGTCCAGGTAGACAACATCCACAGCCTTTCCCTCATCCACTAAGTGGGTCACCTTGTCATAGAAGGAGATCAGGTTAGTCAAGCAGGACCTGCCTTTCATAAACCCATGCTGACTGGGCCTGATTGATAACCTGGTTGTCCTGTATGTGCCGTGTGATGGCACTCAAGATGAGCTGCCCCATAACCTTCTTCGGCACTGAGGTCAGGCTGACAGGCCTGTAGTTCCCCGGATCCTCCTTCTGGCCCTTCTTGTAGATGGATGTCACATTTGCTAACCAGTCAACTGGGACCTTCCCTGTTAGCCAGGACTGCTGATAAATGATGGAAAGTGGCTTGGTGAGCACTTCTGCCAGCTCCCTCAGTACCCTTGGGTGGATCCCATCCGGCCCCATAGACTTGTGTGTGTCTAAGTGGTGTAGCAGGTTGCTAACCATTTCCCCTTGGATCATGGGGGGAAATGTGTTATCTCCCTTCTGGAGATGCAGACATTGATGAGTCATTCCTATTCAAGATTGTGTCATTGCAGGAGCAATATAATGGGAGGCAACAGACTGGCAGTGAAGAAAAGCCATGTCTGTCACAAATCGCCTGTGTGGAGGATGCTCAGGCTTGTCTTCCGGACGTGTTCCAGTTCGGCCTCATTTAGGTTTTGCTGCCTGTTGAACAGGCTGCAGAGCGGACTGAGACGCCTGCGTTCATTGTTCCATGTTTCATCTGTGCTGTTTCTTGAAGGCTACAGTTGAGGAAGGTTTTGCCAAAACATGCAAGCTGAATCAGTCAACTTTCTGAATGATGCCCAAATAATTTTTTTTTTTTGAGAGAGATTGATTTCATTGTCTTCTAGGTGAAACTGGAATTTTTGGTGGGAGAATTTTAACTATGCATTATTTTAATCCATTTGATGGAAAAACATTGTATCTGTGTATGAGCTCCCATACCAGAACGTGTAGCTTTCACAGGCAGAGTGACTTACATGGACATGTTTCTCCAGGGATTACAAGCCACTAAGCGTTGACAAGAAGCAAAGGAAATGGGGTCTTCTCAGTTACCAACCTTCTCTAAAAGAGAGAACCCCAGCATACGGACGGCAAATGAAAGACAATGGTATAGTTCATGAGACTCCCGTTTTCTGTTAGGAGCAGTTGCTGTGTTGTGTATTTGAGAAGCCTTCCTCTGCCCTTGCTTTGGAAGCTGTTCCTTTTGTTCAGATGAAACCTGCTACGGACATGTGTGTGCAGGTTTTGTTGCCGGGGCAGGGCACAGAGTAAGAGGAGTGTATGTTTTTTGTGCTGCTTTTGCTGTGATACACTGGATATTTCAGACGGTGGTGAAAAATGTGGTTTTCATATATGGAACAAGATGATTTCATCAACGGTTCTGGAGTGAGCTTTATGATGATGAAATTCTGTGTCTGTGTCACAGTTCACTGCAATAATCACGCCATAATTTAGAAATTCAGGAGTTGAATACCTTAGATGACATACTGATTGCAGAGAAGTGAATGGAAAAAAATTAATTGCCTCAGATCCAAGATTTCAGAGTAAATGAGCAGAAGAATGTAAATGCAAAGAGGCGTAATATCTCAGTATTGTTCCTGAAAAGACCGACTTCTACTAATAAAGCCAAAAGTGACAATAATGGTGATTAGAAGCCAAAAGAGAGAGTAGCATCGTTAGGAGCATGACACCAGGAGCAGTCAGGGAGAGAAACCTGTAATTGGTGTTTCTGCGCAGGCCAGAGCAAATGCTAATTTAAATAGTTCCCTCTTTAGAAATGATTGAAGTAAGCAAGCAGTAATTTGATGGCACACAGAATGTGATGGCATATTTTAGAAATACTGCTTGAATGTAGCACCATCTACTGGCTCCAGGGTTTTTTCACTGCGCTTTTTTGGTTTTGTTTTTAAGAAAAATAATTTAAATCACAGTATTTTTAGTGAGTTTAAAAGTGAATTTTCTAGTAGTTATTTTAAAGTAGAACAGTCTCAGAATGTATTATTAATGACAGCCCGTGTCCCCAAATTATTATTTCCACAGTTCTACGTACATTTACTAAAAGAGCTGTCAGTGTTTCTTGTCTTTTGTTTGTTTCCCACTCACTGGAGGGTTGAACATACTAGTTACAGCATGCAATTTTTGGAGCTAGATGTCTGTTCCTGTGAAAAGCTAGTTACGCATGCAGCTCAAAGGTCAAGAAAAACGATGCAGAACAGGTTACCTCCCTTATTTATTGGAGCTAACTGTAACACCTTATGTAGATGCTCTGCTTTTCACTAAAAACAACTGGAAAAATTGTAGGGGTGGTGCACTGGTTGCGGTTTTGATATTCTATCTTTTTAGAGTGTGCGTGGAAAGGTGAGAAATCTTTCTTCTTTTTAATTTACTTACATGCACATTTTACCATTTATATTTTCTCTTTTACTGTAAGTGGTTGTAGCAAGAATGGAGTTACTTGGTTTATCTGTAAAATAGATATCTTGGTTTATCTGTAAAATATCCTTACGCAACATGGAAGTTGCGTAAAATGACTCGACGTTGCCATGTGATACCTTTATAGAAGAGAAACAGCATAAACACCTTTAGTCATTAGTAACACTTTCTAACCTCTGTGTTTGGTTTTGTATATGTACCCAGGTGTTATGTTTTATTGAGAATTTAAATTTTGGATTTTCCCATTTGGGCAAGTAATGGAGTGGATATAGCCAATTTGTCAAGTAGCTTAGGCTTGTATACTGATTTACTTTAGGGTTTGCACGGATTCTTCTTCATGGATTTGCTTTTGGTAGGTGGAAATGTTAACTCACTTTCTATTCTCAGCTATGAGAATAGATAATTAACTTTT
This sequence comes from Aptenodytes forsteri, assembly GCF_000699145.1. Taxonomy (NCBI): domain Eukaryota; kingdom Metazoa; phylum Chordata; class Aves; order Sphenisciformes; family Spheniscidae; genus Aptenodytes; species Aptenodytes forsteri. The sequence continues at coordinate 365,437 of NW_008795435.1, forward strand.
GTAAAAAGAAAGAGCCTTTCACATGGGGCCCATTTTTTTGTTTTTCTCTGTGTCACAGCCCACATGGATACAAATCTAGGAAACCGAGTCCTTGCTAAGATCCGTGGTACCTTCTGTGATACGAGTCCTTCCTTCAGAAAACATTCATTATACTGCATTTTAAAAGTCTTTTCAAGATCATGGGCAAAAGTCAATCGGCACTTGGGAGAATTTCTGCTGGCCTGCAGAGCAACTTTAGTGCAACCAGATAATAAACGGATGAGGTACATAGGTACCTTCCAGCACCGTTCAGTATGTAAAGAAATCATGCAAGAAAATTCAGTGACGATACCTGTATTCTGTGTAATGTGCTAAGAATCACTGCAAGATCTTCAGTTTGGCACAAGTTCCACTGGACTGGAACCGTGGCAACTCCTGCAGGACGCAACCCTTCTCCCCCTTTCCAAATCCCCAAATTCTTTTGGGCCTAATTAGCATGATGCAATTTTAGAACAATTTTGTTAACCTGTGTACACAAGCCCTCTATATCCTTCTGCCTCTTGTTAAACTGAGCAATTTTACTGCATTGTTGCAACATGCTTTCAAAGTGCAGTGAATTCTGTTTCATGTGTATGATGGACAATCTAGTAACAAAATAGTTTCAACTAATCACATAATTACTGGGCAGTTTTGAAGTAGCTGTCTGCCTTTATGCATGTACTAATCATTTTTCTGCTTTATGTGCTTGCTGGAAAATAGCACAGCTTAGCACTGAGCATTTTTAACTACTGTAGCAAAACTCTGGATGTGCTTTTGTTCGTGCATCTTGCATTTGGAAAATGTAAAAGAAATAATTTCTGCCTTTAGAAACACTGAAAATTAGTGGGAAATACTAAAAGTTATGATTAAAAAAACCTCTTTATTCAGCCTGAAATCCTAGAAAGGTGCATATATATATTGACTCAGTTTTGTGGAGGGTTGCACAAACTCATTAACCAAAGTACCATCAACAGTGTTCCTGGCAGATGGCACACCACCTCTGTAACTGACACGTGGAATGGAGGTTATTACAGTATGAGATTATGTGATATTGGTGTGTTTACATTTTAAAAACATTTTCAGAACCTTGTGTATTCAAAGCATCATCCTGAGGCATCAGTTCCAATAGCTAGTCAGGTTCTGTTCATAGGGATCTTTGTGAGATGTGAGAAAGGAAACAGCTCAAGTGGAGTAGGTTTTAAATAATACAACAGTTCCCAGCAGATCAGGCTATCAGCCACTTGGAGGCTCGATTAAAAGAAACTGTGGAAACACTGAAACTTAAAATGCAAGTGGGAAATTGAAAACGTTTTTTAAATACACCAGTCAGGCACTTGGAAATCCATCAGGTGTCGTTCTGGAATGATGCTGAGCTCTCAAAATGCCAGCTTACTTTGCAAAATTACTTAAGAGGACTATCAAAAGGTGAGGAGAAATCTAGGCACAGAGCTGCTAACAGCTATGATTTGGCAATCAGCATCCCCCAGTGGCAGTAAATGGCAAAATGAGCTCCATTTTCTTCCCATTCAGAATTAGTGTATGTAAATTGAATATTGCTCAGGAGAACAGGAAGTGATGACGTTTATTTTTGGTTTAAAAAAAAAAAACAAAACAGTAAACTTCAATGGCTTAGCTAAAGGGACATCTGTACCTATTACCAGAGCTCAGCTGGTTGGGGCAGGAACTGAAATGTCTTTCACAGCTCTAGGGGAAGATGATGATGGTGGTCCTCTGTAGGAAACTTCAGAAAAACTGGAATTTATTTGTTCAAAAACTATCTGGCTGCTGGTAGTTGCTAACAGTTCACTGGAGCAATAGGTAATGGAAAAAAACTCCTCTATGAAGTTTCTACAAATACTTTCTGATCTGATGTATACGTATGGCATGATGTACAGCAAATTCCTCCTCTTACTAGTTCCCGTTTTAAGATTCAGCATGGCTAAAAGCATTGTCAATTTTCTCTAAGAGACTCAGGGACAACATTTCCTCCTATTACTGAATGCTATCTCAAAACAGGGGCATAAAAGAGTCTTACAGACACAGAAATCATTCAGTAGCTGGGTACTCAACTGCCTGTGTGTAATGGAGAAGTGAAGAGGGGAGGGGGGAAAAAAAAAGGAGTTGGTATCTGGCTCCTGGCTACAAAGGCTTGCCACAGATAAACCACAACTATTCTGCCTCTGGTTGACTGTTAACAAGACATGTGGCCTTGCCTCCATTGTTAGTAGCCAAGTCTTGTCTTCGGTTCCCCTTCCTTCCTCACTACTAGGTAGACATTATAACAGACTGACGCAAATACAAGACAAAGAAGAAACAAACAGTTCTGCTCTTCCATCTGTATGCAGCCAAATAATATGCATGTAAACAATGTTTAAAAACAGAAGGTACCATTCACAAGTGGTGAAGTGCTGCCTTCTTTCCTAGAGACACTCAGCAGCTATTACAGTCTTGTTCCCACAAAGGATGTCTAATAGTCCAGTTGACTACATCAACAAACTGCAGAATTTTGGGTTTGCGTCATTCATCAAATCTGTGAGCCTAGAGAAGAATCAGAGGCTGTGGGGTTTGTGCATGAGGTAGCAGAAAATTATAGAAATATACATGTGTTTTAATGACTACAAGTTTGTTTTACTGAAGCTCACCAAAATTCATGACTGCAATACGAATCTTTTAAAATAATGCTTCTGGATATTCCTTTCATTTAAATAAAACCTGTAATTGCCTTCCACCATCTTGCTATTTGCAAGTCTCATACATCCATGCAGCACTGCAATTTAATGGATACACTTCTTTTCTTCAACCATGATGCCTTTGTACCTTGGAGAGAAAAATAAATAAATAAATGTAAAAAGAAACTTTAATGACACAGCCCACTTTTATGATAAAGTTTAAGAAACAATTTTAATGAATCTCTGCTTTCCTGACATGCAGAAACACAACATTAAATTAAATCTGTGCATACAGCTTGTTTATTTCTTTAAGAAACCCTGCCATTTTGGTCAGTGTATGATACAGCACTGTCTGACTGATCAGAAATGTATTTTCTAGATTAAAAATATAGTAATGCTTTGCAGGCTGTATTTATGTAAACATTTAAATCAAAGTTATTTCTTTTTTTTAGGTCACATTTTGGAAATCCATATTGCAAACATTATAGTCTTATCGTCATAGGATGTGTAGTTTTATATTTTCAAAATGTGTATAAGCATTTATTAATTGTTTCAATTTCTTAAACATATTTGCCCCATCTCTAGCAATTTATCTGTCATCTGACCACAAATGGTATTGGCATTGTATATTGGACTTGGTAAAGTAGAAAAAAGATCTGAACTCCCTGTAGTTTCAACTGGGAAAAACTGAGGGTGGATCAAAGTTAAACCATTGCTGTCTTCCCTGTTTTTTACCCATTTCTCACTAAAAATGCCTGCACGTCTAGCAGTCACATTACAGGTTTTACACTAAAAGACATAATGTGGCAAAGTACTAAAAAGAAAGGAAAGACAGGAAGGATAGAATATGCTAGTTTGGCTGCAGCGGGAGACCAAAGAACTAAATTGTTTTTAAAAGAAAACACAGTACAGGTGTGAACAGCGGCATGTAATTAAAGATGAATGTAAAGGAACGGCACCAGCATGCAGTGCTAAAATCAGCTAGGCTATGTCCCAACTCCACCAAATGAATTCTGCTGGCACCAGAAAAGTGTCTAAATATGCTGAAATTAAAAGAAGAGCAACATCACAGATGATGCGAGAAGAGTAGAATGCTTTCTACTTCGGACGTCACAAAAACGTTAGTTGTAATGAAATGCTTAATTAAATTACTTCAGGGAGTGACTGTCAGCACTCAAGCAAAGGAATACAACAGAAGATTACGTGACAGAACAAAGAAATGGTCATCATTCGCTATAATGCAAAGAAGTAAAGCTATTCCCAAAGTTACACCTGGGGATAAGGAACGTTTGTATACAACAGGGATGAACTGAGTGATATTGCAGTTAGTTAGTCAGTTGAAAAAGATCAGGGCTTGACTTGATGCAAGCTAAGAAAGTCAACAGTGGGGTACTCTTCCCCAAAATGGGGCCAGATGCTGGAAAAGAGAATAGTGGTTGTTATGAAGAAGATAGTTATCAATTCCTGCTGCAGCCACTTAGGGCATGACAAGAGATAATCAGCTTAATTTGAAACAAAGGAAATTTACTTTAGGTGTTGAGAACAATTCTGTAAGTATTAGAGCCTATAAATTACTGGAATACTTCTTAGGAATTTTATGGATTTTCCCTCACTGGAGACTGAAAGGAGGAAATTAGACAAACACATTTTGTGCTGCTTCATTGGACAAGGGTGGACTAGATAATGACTCCCAAATTACTGTATCTGTGATGATGTCTTGACTCTACATGTACCTGAATTTTCTTCCCACAGAGGACTCCCGTATAACCAGGACGACAAGAGCATACGTTAGGTAATACACACTTGCCTCCAAACAGACACTTCTGGTTGCACACAGCTAAAACAAGAGAGGGACATATGTGGCTTTATTCACGAAAACAACTTGGTGAAGGAAAAGTGACTACTGTCTCTATATACTTATTCTGCCTGCTTATAGGAGCTGAGAACTTGGTAGGTATTTTCACATGGAAACACCCCTCAGTGTAAGGAGACTTCACAGTCATGTGGAACCCATGACGTTTTTATGCCTATCCCATCCCCCTTATGCAAAGATGCAGATTTAATATGGGAACATGCTGAGGGCATGAATGAAACTGAGATAGGGACACGAGTAAGGTGTTTTTTAAGACATCCTACTATTTCAAGCTATTACAATGGCCTCTCAGGGCTGTTGCAGCAGTGTACAGTGTTAGAGCAAGCTGCTGCATACTGCCATGGTCCCAGACTACCGTCATATTCTGGAGAGCTTCAGAACGGGCAGAGGAATCTCTACTCTTTATCCTGCCTTTGACACAGATTTGGGTTAAAATACAACCAAGGTATAGGACTTCTAGGCACTATGTATTACTGAAGCATTCTTAACTGTGCTGAAGCAAGAGGTTTCAGGTCACATCATTCTTACGTGTTTGACACTGGATTCCTTCCCACTGTGGAGGACAATGACACGTACTCGGTCCAATACACTCCCCACCGTTCTTACATTCCTGAAGACAGATTGCTGCACAGACATCATCACAAAGTTTCGTTATATCCCAAGTGATTACTTTTACTTATTATTTACATTTCAGGATGCCCACGAGAGGTTGAGTACCTTCCCTACACGAGTCACATCATCTTCACTGAAAATCCATCTAAGATCAACAGGATATTAAAGAAGAGAGGCAACTGAAGATAGAGGCAACAGGATATTAAAGAAGAAAGCAACAAAAGCTTTTTGTTTCTAACAAAAAACCCTACAGCCAAAGCATGCATTGAGATGTTCTGATGCATCACAGATTGCTACAAAAGCCTGAAATACTGAATTAAGTCAGCACCACTAAATAGCTTTGTTTTTTCCAAATTTACCTTTCTAAACCCCACACCTTAGTGAGAGATCTTTTGTCTATCATACAATTTAACACACAGTGAATCAACTCACGAACATTTGATCCGAAGTTATTTTTTATGACCCATTTTTCTGCACATTTATCCCTGCTTATTAAGCCATAATCTAAATCAGTATTATTTCTCATTGGTTAACTGACTAGTTGATAATCAAATTTCTCTTCCACAGTGTCCAAGAATATCTCACCCCTATCAATATGGGTAGTATTTTTTTTCAATAAAACTTTCCAATAATTACAGAAAGTAATACAGGGAAAATTGTTTTTCCTCCATGCCATTAGAGAACTCATTGGCCATATCAATATCTGAGCCTCAGGTGGGTACTGTGAGAGACACTAACACTTTTACCTATTGGATTTCTGCCACCCACCCTCATGCTGATTTTTATGCAGACTGTGCTTTTATCCACGCTGACACATTTTATTTATGCACCATCAATATCTTCATTAAGATACAATGAGACCCACAGCTATACTACCATCACAGTCCTATTTCTACCTTTCCTAAAGAGCTTGTGCCCATTGCATCTTCTATTCCAATCATTTCCCACTCCACAGTTTTCCAATCTTTCACTGTACTTCTTTTTCTATTATATCTGCTTTTATGTCCTGCAGCACAAACTGAAATTCTTTCACTTCATTGACTCAGCTCTTTGCAGAAATACAGATGTCTTATTTAGACAAGAATTAAGAAAGAAATATACATTATTTGCTATACAAGAATTTAAAAGATATTTTGGTCTCATGATTTAGCCTAAGAACTGTATGGTATTAGTTCTCCATCCTATATTTTGCTGCCAAGTTACAGACCATTGTTTTTTCAATGTGTGTATATTCTTGCTTTCTTTGGCATTAACGTCATATTACTTGTGTGGACAGAGTTGTCCTTTAGTCATATATTACTTTTAAGGTATGGTTCTCCTGTTAACTACAAGATACTTACGAGTGTTGCATCTTTTTCCTCTCCATCCTGAAGGACAAGAGCAAACATTTGGCCCTACGCACCTTCCTCCATTCATGCACCTTGGTTCACAGACACCTTAAAATCAAAAACATCTGCTGTTTAATACATTTAACTGATTACAGAATCATTTATTGGTTACTTTCAGATCCCGGAAGGATTTTAACACTGGCTTACTTTTTTCACATCTTCTGCCTGTGTACCCATCAGGACAAGTACAGACATTATTTCTCATGCAATGACCACCATTCTTACAAGGCGGGCTGCAGACAGCTAAAAGATACAAACAGGAGGAAAAGGCTGTAGTTTCCATTTTGTTTGACTTAGCGATATACTTCTAGGAAACAAGAGTGCAACACTAAAATTCTGATAGCTCATATAGATATTCAGCACTGTCAGGTCTGTCTCGTAAAAATCATATCAATGTGGATTGGTGCCTACGTCAATAGTAAAGACAAAATCAGATAAAAAGGGGTCAAGGTTGGCAGCTGTACCTGTACACGAGTAACTGGGCTACATAATATACAATGGAACTGGTTGAACACTGCTCAAAAGTTGAGTGGAAGACAAGGCAAATTTTAAGTCTCCCTTCTCCTTGGACATTCAGTGAATCAGCCATAAAATCTAAGAAATAGTGTAATCTCTGTTTTGCACCACTTCTCAGGTACATGACTTGATTGTGAATTTTGTGTCTTAAGACAACAGTGTTTTCTCACAGATTTCCTCATAATGGCAGCTAAAAGGGGAGGGGAAAAAAAAGAAGGAAAAAAAAAAGATTACCATTCTGACACTGGGCACCAAAGAATCCATGTGGACAGAGGCAAACATCTGGCTTAGTACAGGAACCACCATTGAGACAGACAGGGTCACACATTGCTGCAGAAACAGGGTCAGGAAGAGTGGGAAGCATGACATCCAAATAAAGTCTATAAAATATGTGCTTCTGTTGCAAGGACAGGAATTAAACACCTAAGATAACCGCAGGTAACACCATTCACATAAAATCTTTACCCAAAATTTTAGGATCAGTATTAGACTTTCTAAAGGCGCTGCCGGCAGCAGAACTAACATGCAGAGACAAGAGGGAGTGCGGGGGCTCTGCGGCAGTAAGCAGCTGCCCATCGCTGCTGTCTGAGCCATGTGGTTCCAAATTTCAAACTATGGGAGGTCCTACGGCCGCTCTCCCAGGAACGTGGAAGTTGCAGGAGTGTTACCTGTACTGCATGTAGGTCCGTACCACCCAGGTTTACACTGGCAGACGTCTGGAGTAAGACATTCACCACCATTTTCACAGTGTCTGTTGCAAACCACTACCATCCAAGAAGTCGGGCAAAAACAAAGGAGAAGAGGGGGGGAGGAGTGGGGGGATAGAGAGAAACAGATATGTTACAAATTATGCTTGATTCATTTTTCAGTTCTTTCCCAAACATTAACACTGGAAATAACATACAATTCCACTAGCTGAAGAGGAATTGCTGAATAGATTTATCCAGTCTCAAAGCCATAAAAAGCTAGCACCAGACTATAAACATAAATAAAATGTCTTTCCACGTAATTATCCATGGTCTGGTTATATTCAGTGTTAAAAATCTAAAAAATTTCAAATAAATTCTAAAAAAAAAAAGGGAAATTCAATACTAAGAGACAAATGGACCATGTAACATGATGGATTTGATGGATTCCAAGAAAGTTCACTCAAGTGTCCTCCGTCACTTCAGCAAGTGCAGCTGCATGCATAGAGTGACACAAGACTAACAAGCAAAGACATTAAAATATCATGGCTGTGGAAAACCATTAATCAATTCTTCAGGACAACATCTCATTCTCTTTAGTACTGCTTAACAAAGAACAGCAATTTTTTTTGTGTCACAATTGAAACTAGAACAAGAAAAACTGAGAACGAAGAGTCCTGGGATTTGAGGAGGAGACAAACAAAGGAATTTCTCAATTCGGGGTCAATAATGCAGTGGCACATTCTGGTGAATGATATATAAACATGTCCTGGTTTCAGTTTTCCTGTATCCCTGTTTTTCTGACCCGCCATTCACTGATACCAACTTCTGAATGTACCCCAGCGTCTAACCAATTTAAAGTGATAGAAGTTAAAAAGCTGTAAGGACATATTAAGAAGATATGTCTTCCTGTACTGAAGAACAGGAGAAATGTTCCGTATTCTTCCCTTATGCCTTTTTGCTTACTTGTATCACATCTTGGTCCCACAAAACCGTATGGGCAGGTGCAGAGATTTCTGGCCAAGCATGTGCCTCCATTTTGACAGGGTGGTTTACAATGTGCTGCAGATACAGAATTATGTTGTTCAAGAAACCACCTCTAAAAAGATGCATGGATTGGTTATGCTTTAGAAAAAGAGAAATGTTAATAATTGACAATGAGCAAAGACCTGGAAATAAAATAAGGAGACATACGCAATGCCTTTTGACAAGAATAAGTAACAAGAACTTGATTCCAACAGAATACACAGAGTCCAACAGTGGTGGTCACCCTGAAGAAAAGAAATCTGAGACAATTTCCAGACAGGACTTCCCAATCTTCGGGATTGTTTAGCTTAGAGGCATCTACATTCACTGGTGAACTCCTCTACTTACTGTGAAAGCTAAATTTAGGAATATCCAATCACAAGCAACATTTACAGTGTATATAAAAAAAAGTAGGGTATATAACAACATGTTACTCAAAGAGTTCTGTTAAAGTAAAAGTAAAACGAAGACACCTCTTTGCTGTCAGAACGAACAGTCATGGAAGATATTTATGGATTCAAAAGCAAAATATATTCTATTTACCTTCCTCACAAGCGGAGCCACTGTATCCTGGTAGACATTCACAGACATTGGGCATAATGCACTTCCCATGGTTTTTGCAATCAGGTCTGCATACAGCTGTGCAAAAAATCAAGTGACCTTCAAATCATTAAGTTGTGGATATGAGTTACCACAGGCTAAATCAAAATGCCATACTCACCAGCCTGACAGTTATAACCAGCATAACCAGGCTTGCATTTGCAAGTATTGGGTGCCACACACTCCATATTTTTGCCACATGTTTGTCTACATCTTGCTGAAAGGCAATGAAGAAAACAAAGACAGGAATAAGGAAAATCAAAGTGGCATTTCAGCACAACTGTGTCTTGCCTAACATAATGAACAGACTACACAGAATCCATTAGGTCCCTGCCTGTAAGTAGGGAGCCTGAGACACATCAGAAAAATATTTTTAAGTGCATCCATACAACTAAAAGCCTGTAGGCTATGCCAATATTAATAATGAAAATGAGAAAATTCAATACTCTCTGCATTTCACTGATCACACAGTTAACAATGTACTTTCAAGTTATAAAGATGTCACAAGATTCTTTTCTGCAAAGCATTTAGTGCAGTTATTTGTAATACCTCTGCAAGTGAAGCCATCTCCGTAATAACCATAAGGACAACGACCGCACCTGACACTTCCATCCCGACTTGGCTCACAAGGTACACCAGGAAAACAGGGTAAATCAGTACAGGTTACTGCTTTAGGAATCACTATTTCACTCAATTCCTCAGGAAGCATTTTTGGTGCGACAGTGACTTCAACAAGGACAAAGGGTAAAGGACTCGCTTTATGCTTGGCTAATAGGTGCTGAACTCTGTGAGCATTTCCACCTTTGAATACTTTGCTTGGCAAAGAAAGCCCTTTGCTTATACTTGTTCTGCTGCTAGGAGAAGTCTTCCTGCTGGTCTCAAAATAGCTGTAGGCCTCAACTTGCGCCCTTGTTTTCTTCTCAGGTGATACAGCATGGCTCCTTGAAGAGGCAGTCATCACAGCATGTACTGAAGAACTCTCTTCCATGTTAGCAAGGTGACCACTGATGGTGCTGCCAGCATGAGCAATGTTTCCAGTAACAGCAGATTGTACAGAACCACTTCTCTGAGAATTAAGTGACTTCCAAGCGGTGATTGTTTTTACTGTGGAGGCTGGTGGAGTGCTGCTACTGACAATTTCTGTAGAAATAAATCTCTCGGGGACATCTGTAGATCTGGGAATATAGCTTGAGATGCTTAAAATCTTCTCAAAGGATGACTGTTGAAAACCTACAGCATGTTAGAAAGAAAGGGGGGGGAAAAGTACAGGAATATTATGAGGCTTTTTTTTTTTCCTTCTGAGCGTGGGGAATGTCTTCTGAACAGAAAAACGTACAGCCCATTCATTCTGTGCTTCAGGAAGTCTCTCCATGGGCTACATCAGAATATATGTATGCAGTAGAACCTAACTCCTAATTAGCAGAATTGGAGAAGATCAAGGTATTCTGGCTACATCCTTTCCCACCCTCGCCATGGCCTTTTCTTGGCTGGAAGATAAGGAGAAAGCACCATATATATGAGGCAGACAGCAGAGATTTTCCCATACTGGGTCAATAAACAGCTTTACTGTCAGAGCAAATCACCAGCTCCTTATACTGCATCCAACTAGATAACTGAAACAGAGTTTAAAGAAAAGATACTGCTTATGGTTCACCAGTGTGTCTAAGTGCTAGTAATAAACCTAGAGCCTAGAAGCAGGTATTTAATCACAAGTACGTACATGCTTATACTTACTGATGCACTATGGACAGTATTTTAGGTGAATAATCCACCACCTTGTAGCAAGAGTATTACCATGTTTTAGTCTCCAAACTTTTTAAATCAACTTTCTTAAAGTTTCTGCATAGGTTTTATTAGTGGGATGTTTCATGTGTTTTATAAACAACAGAGACTGACTCAGCCTCCTCGTTGAAAGGATTGCAAAGTGAATGAAAAGTTCTTTGTATTCTGCCCATGAAAAGCAGGTGGTCTGGTGGGTTGTGGAAAGGAGCATGGCACTGTAATCCCAGAATGGTGGAATGCCTTATATGGGCTTTTAGCATTATGGGGCAGAGGAGGAATGAAACTGGAGGAGATTATCCAACCTAACTTAAGCTCTGTCCCTAACCCCATTTAGAACGGTACTAGAAAATGGTCTACAAAAGGTTAAACTTTACTGAATCTTATTACAGACTGCTAACTCCCACTGCTGAAAAGCAAACCATTTTGCAGCTGATGAAGAATTATCCAGTACTGGCAGTGGAGTGAGAGAGTTCTCCTCCTCCCCCACTAACAATTCAGAGATAAAGAGAAAAGACACACGAGAATTTCCTGCAAAGAAAGCCCCAGCAGGCACAGAGCTGGAAATGCCAGCAACAGCGTTTACGGAGTTTTGGAATTAAGACATTCACTTGCCATATCCTTCACCTTTCCTTTGAGTTAAAGTAGGAAAATGTCATTCAACATAATGCCATAAACTTCTGCTTATCTCATAACAGATGTCCCTATCCCCATGTTACCTGTTTTATGTCAGTGGTTGGTCACAAAAACAAAAGGCAACAGTAAGAATGTCATACATCACCCTGTCAATAAAATGACTTGACTGACCTAAGGGATTTGTTGATATTGACATTTCAGTCTCATTTTTCAGATCAGAATACAACCCCAATAATGAATTAAATTGAGTCAAACTGAAAAATTAAAGCGAATAACATAAATCTGACTAGAACCTTTATTTGCCAGCTATATTCTTATCAGTATGTGAATCAGAAATTCCATTTTCTTCATGAAAAAATCACCTTTATTCCCTCCAATTTCTCCTCTGGAATCCTTTCTTTCAACATTAGTGTCTTCAAAGCTTTCTAAAAACAAAAGATGTGAAGGCACATTAGTAGTTACTTTTGTTTCAACTGCAAATAAATTAGAGTTAAAGTTTTAGTACATACAAATAACTCAAAATTCAGAAAGATGATAAAAAGTAAAAATTGTATCTTAAAAGTTTTCAGTAGAGTATTTTAAAAATACAAGTTATTCAGTAACTGCATTGTAAATAAATGTTTGGGCACCTTATTTGGCAAGTGCCTTGATTTGGGCAAATAGTTCTATGTTAAGCAATCTAATAGAAAAATATTTTGTCAATAATTGCTCATATTATGAAAATAATGCAGAAAAACCAATACATTTCATTGTATTCTACTTTGATATAAAAGAATTGGGGTATTTTGTATCTATTTTTTCTAGTCACCTGACAAAGTGTTTTACAGCTATGTGACCCAGTGCAGTCTGATGTTGTCATCAGCTGAGACTCTGTCCCAGCCATCAACAGTCAGAGACACAGTCCTGTTCTGCTGACTACTGAAAAGAGTTCTAAGTTACTGTTAGGAACATGAAGCACAACCAAAGATATTTTATCTGAATGACAGTAAGATAATAGCATTCTTCTGAAAAACAAATAATTTTACCGTAACATGACTTCCCATCTCCTTGCAGATTACTTGGGCATGGACCACAATAGTAAGAACCAAAAGTATTGAAGCAAAATACTCCAGGGAAGCAAGGACTGGATACACATTCATCTACATCATCTTGACAATTTTTACCTGCATTGAAATACATTTTTTTTTTTTTAATAATATGGTGTCACTAGACTTTGACAGTGTGTTTATAAAAGATAAAAGCGGAATGTATGCAGGTGCTGACAGACTAAAAGGGCATCTATCAAGTGCAACAAAGTATTTCAGTACATCTAACAAGTACAGCTGACTAGGTTTGCTATTCACATTTTTTCATCTTATATCAAGTATCTTGCTTATTGCGGGAATATGGACAAGACGGGCTGTGGGGACTACATGTTTATCTGCAAGCATAGGAGGAATCACACTGTAACCAAACTCATCACTCCTATGTTTCATCATGTTGCTGAGTTTACCTCTGTGGAGGAAAACAATGGAAATTTTCTCTCATAATATAAACAACCATTGTATTCATGCAAGAAAAATCTTAAAGTATATCATATAACTTTAGCACAAGACCATAAAATTTCTTCATACTCTAACAGTAAGCTATTTACAGTCAAAAATTAAAAAAAAAAATTGTAAACATAAAATTAGAAACTCCTATTTATCACTAAACGTTATAAATGTGTGTAAATAAAGTAGCAATTTACCTTGAAGTTCAGGTGGACATTCACAGTAATAGCTGTTTATTCCATCCACACATCTGCCAATACCACACTGGTTAAGTTTACAGTCATCAGTATTCACTTGACAGAGATCACCTTCAAATCCAGCCACACACACACAAAGATATCTTCCACTTCCAGGTGGGAAATTAACGTTTGTCACACATGAGCCATTATTTAGGCAATCACACGATTTTACACTGACCTACAAGACATGCCCAATAAGACAGTTTTCTTTTTTTAATGAACTAGCAATGAGTTTTGTAATTAGATATCTTAAAAATCTTACTAGTAGGTGTCATTTTACTGTAATATTCATTACCTCTATTTCTACCTTAGTCTTTGCATTGCAGTCATCTGTCAAAGAAAACGTTAATTTTTGGAGATTCATTGACACAGCTTTCCACAGAAGGAGACCTGATGGGGAAAGACTGGCACCTTCTGGACCAGAATCCAATGTGAAATGAATAGCAGAGCCCTCTGGATCTGAAGCCAAAAACTGATACACAAAATCTTCTCCATAAAAAGTCTGTAGCATACCCTGAAAAGTTTCAAGCACTGGAGGCTGGTTGTCTGTAACAAAGGAGATATTTTCCTCTTTTAAGCAAAATTGCAATATACTTATAAAGACTAAAAGGAGCATATCTTTCTATTAAGGAAGTCACATACAATTATTTCTCCTAAATCCTAATGTCATTTGAATGGCACAGGAAAAACACTAGATATTTTCACTGTAACTGTAACAACATAACCAAGAAATTACTTATACTATGCAAGAGCTTGTAAAGATGCAGTGAATCAAGAACTCAGAATTTATCAAAATTTAACCACTGTATTTTAACTATGCAGAGATAGTTTGCAGATGGAAGTACAGGAAGCCATAAAACTCAGAGGTGGTTGGTGTTTCCTTTAACAAATGAATAGACATTGTTTAACAATATTTGGGCTGCAGTAACTATCTTATACTATGCAAGAGCTTGTAAAGATGCAGTGAATCAAGAACTCAGAATTTATCAAAATTTAACCACTGTATTTTAACTATGCAGAGATAGTTTGCAGATGGAAGTACAGGAAGCCATAAAACTCAGAGGTGGTTGGTGTTTCCTTTAACAAATGAATAGACATTGTTTAACAATAAACGGGCTGCAGTAACTATCTTGGCAAAACTGAGCATGAGGTGACGGAATAAGTTATTCACTCATTGTTCCTAGGATCCTGAAGGATTTCAACCACACAACTTACTCACTGGTCTTAGTCTATTTAGATGCCTGCACTGTTGAGCTCTAACCTATTTGGCAGGAATAACTAGATTTCTAGAGACACCAGGTGAAAACAAACAAACAAAACCCCAGCAGCAGGACAAGTTCTGTGAAAGAGAGAAGCAGAAGCCCTGGGGAGAGTGTAGGTTTTGAAGCTGGGACACAGGAAGGTGATTAAGATTGCTAAGTTTTGGGTTACAGTGAAGTGAACCGCTCCAAGCACGAATCCACCCACTGTGGCAGAAACCATGAAGGGAGAAGAAGCTGTAATCAGTGTCTCAGCAGTTAGATTCTGACACCCTGTTCCTAATGTCATCCACTCTGGAGAAGAGGTTGTGCTCCTTGGTTTTGGGGAATTGCCTCTGGTTTACATTCTTCACCCATTTCTGACTTTGGCAATATTGAATTTCAGTCTGTGGCTGTAACATGGAAATCCCTTGACTTCCTGACTGCTGGATGAGTTTCATTTCATTGAGGTTTCATTCTTTTGGAATAGGTATAGCTACCTTGGCTTTCAGTACAAGTTTGAACTAGAAAAATATTCAGCAAGACAGGCACCAGAAGTCCCACTCATACAGGACCCTTCCCAATCCAGGCAGAGTCTTGCCAGCACATTCACCCATGAAAACACCGATGGAATGCTTGTATTTGAGATGTTATGGACTTGGGTTGATGGGGCAAGCTGGATGGCTACTAGTAAAGCCCCAAGAGACGTCCCACTTGGTGAAGGGACCAATATGGTTTGTATATCCAAAGACTAAGATCTGAGCCAAAAGAGCTACAACTTCTAGGCTAGAACTTTCTGCTATGGAGAAGGAAAATGAAGAATCTAGACTTGGGTCGTCTTTTCGTAGTGTGGTTCCTAACCGGACTGAAGTATATACTTTCAAGTATTTGTTTAGGCCATGTATCTACGCCATTGATGTGGATTACGTCCAAATATTAAGTGGCTAATAAATATGACATGCCATTTAATTCAGTTTGTGTTCTCCTCTTGTTTGGTATCAGAGTCATTTGTTGGAAAATACCTTTTATTCCTAAATGTTGAAGACAAACATTTGTGGATGTAGCTGTGCCAAATATCAAAAGACTTCAAAGTGCCAATTGGGCTGAGAGTTGTTAATTTTCATTAATTTTCAGAAATTAGGAGAAATGTCTGATGAAAACCAAGATCAAATTACAAGCTAAAGTAGTGGGTACTAAGCTTTAAATGAAACACTTAACTAGTTAAACTTAAAACTTCACTATTTCCATAAATTTAAAAACTTAGTAGATTTTCAACTTCTTGCTATTAAAAAAAAAAACTATTTAGAACTTACTGTCAACAACTGACCAAGTTAACTTTGATATGTCAGGTCTGCAGAGTAAGCAAGGGCTGGTTGGATTTGTGTCACCTTCACCGTAACAGAGTCCATCTATGTTGCATGTTTTCTCCTTTTAGAGAAATGACAATGTGATTCATTAACTTTTGGTTATCAAACAGTAAATCTGGATGAATTTGTAAAGTGTCAAATAAAATCTAACCTATTCTGCACTTCCACTAAACAACTAAGGTTGTTTTTAAATCTAAACAACTGACAGCACATTTGGTTTTATTTGGTAATTATATGAAGTGCTTTTGATTTGATTTTTTTAATTCAAAATTGCCTCATCCCTGCTTCTCTTTCTGTGCTTATCACTTCTGTGCATGCAAAATTCCTGGGTACATTCTGCTGATTTTTCTAGATTTTTTTCTGCCTGAAAAGATACATATTTTCATAATAAACAGAGAGTAATGAAATACATACCTTCAACGTACATAACCCAGATTCTTGTGGTTCACATGTCTGACAGGCTCCATCATATAGTATCATTGTTTTAGAGTTGCTATAAATGAATCCATCATTAGAAATCTGCAAGATGAACAGTGAAAATGGATTAACCCATACAGGCATCAACATATCGCCAGTGTGAACTGCTAGCATGAGCTTCAACTCATTGATAGACACCTACATTTAGCTTTTTAAACGCTCATAATAGTCATCAGAAATCTAATCAATCCTGCCAATAAGTCTAGGCAGATATTTGACCAACCACATGTAGGTGTCTACTTTAGGGTAAATTGAATAGTGTGTAGGCTCTATTGACCTTATTGACTCAATCTGTATGAGAGCTCAGATATCTACCTCACACAGGGATTCGTACATGTAGTCTGGGCTCAACTCAATTTTCCCATAAATGTGTCTGATGTCATTTGAAATGCTCTAGGGTAACCACCTGGCCTTTAACTTCTACTCTTGAAGAAGGTGTGTCTCCGCAGGTCCTAGGCCATATCTACCAGTCCCCTTGCAGGAGAATACTCCCTAATGGCACTCAACACTTAAGCTTAGGCGATGAAACTGAGACCCCAAGCTAAGCAAGCTGAGTTCCACCTTTAGTACCATTAAAAAAAGGATATCTATGTCATATATTTTCATCTTAATAGGAATATCTGTAAGTGAATATTTGAAATTTCTGCAAGTACCTTTATTTGCCACCTGGCAATGGGTTTATCATCAACCAGATCCATGACATCAGACTGCTGGCCATCATTTGGTAACTGGCAGTCGACAGTCCTGGCATTTTGGAAGGCAGCTGGCATAGTTAGAGGTTCTCCGGGAATCCATCGTCTATCACTATACTAAATGTTAAGACAGAAAACCTGTTTTTCAGTGAAATACATTATGAAAATATTTTTATCAGAGAAAAAAAACATGTATTGCACAGTGTGTGAACAAGTCTAATGTCTCTGGATTAGAATGCAGTGGGAAATATTAAACGGTATTATTCGCACACACAGATTTCTACCTAAGCCTGCTACTGTGGAAGAAAAGGCGTCTTGCCTGCCATACGGCCCTTCGGCACTGCATTGCCAACGACAAACAGTTCTTCCAGCTGGAGCATAATGGGAGGGTTAAGCAGTGGGTGATCCTCTAACAGCACTGATCTGATGTATAAGTGCCTCTATCCCTCTCCATCTCTGCTCCCATGAGAGGACAAGCTTTAGTCGAAGGAACAGATGAGGTTTTTGGCAGGGCTTAGGTATCATTCTGGGTGCTAGGGGAATACTGGCAGTTAGCCATTAAGCCCTTGCACAAGCCAATGGACTACACCATTAACCCTGTAGACTTTTCTTCTAAACTGCAGTGAGGACAAGTCATCCAAGGATCTATCCTGAGAGTTCAGGGTAACAATAGGGATGATAATACTATTTGACTGAAGTATTAGTGTGGAAGCAGGGATAAGCATACTGAAAATAAAGTTAGATGGAAGTGAGAATCCAGACAGACTGAGAATCAAAAGAACAGCAAGATCAAAATAATTTTGAGCTTGACTAGGTTTTACTGAGCTGGCACATTTTTTCAGTTACTGGAGTCAATCGAGACATTTATTCAATCCCAATCCTGACATGGGGAGTCATCTGCTGATAAGGCCTTGCATTTTTTTTTTCTTTTAAACAAACAGAAAAAATAACAGAAAAATAAAAAATTTTGCTGAAAAGATATATGAGCTATTTTTGTTCCAAGCAAACATTTTGTTTTTCTTTCACCCTATACTCAGTTAAGGAATTCACAGCAAGGGTGAGTAAAAGTGTAACAGCTAAATATTTCTAAATATGTCATTTTGAGTGCATTTAGTACCATAACCTTTGAAATGTGATGCAGTCTATTTCTCCAGAAACCTTTTGTTATTAGCTGGAGGCAAGTTCAGATAATTTTTTCAGAAACATATTAACCTTTCAAAAACCAATTAAAAAACCTTCAGATCTACTAGCATTCTGGCTCGTTAGGTTCATAGAAAAACTTACTTCTGCAGTTCAACGTAAATAAGAAGGAACTAAAACTGTACTTTTGTTTTGGGGAGGTTAAACACACTCTCATCCTTTACAAAAATCTTAGCAAATTCTGGATTTGTGTAATCATAGGTTCCTTGGCCATGTCCTACCCAAACCTCTATCAAAAGATGTGCAGTAGTCCTGCACCTGTGAGGTACTTCAATACAGAATTCTCTGAATCACCTCTTTTAGCATCATGCACAAGACCTACATCCTTCCTAATATGGTAGGACAGCCCATGGACAATGGATTTGACTTAACCTTTCAAAAGTGAAGTT
The DNA here is from genome assembly GCF_000699145.1 of Aptenodytes forsteri. Classification (NCBI taxonomy): domain Eukaryota; kingdom Metazoa; phylum Chordata; class Aves; order Sphenisciformes; family Spheniscidae; genus Aptenodytes; species Aptenodytes forsteri. The sequence continues at coordinate 384,374 of NW_008795435.1, forward strand.
ATAAAAAATAAGAAATTCAGTGTGTATTAGCTCTAAATTCTGCCAAAATGCCTCTTCTATGGAATTTTGATCTTTTAAGTTTAATCTCAAAATACGTAGAGTTCTATACTGTTGCAAGTCCGCTGACATTTGCACGAAGTCACTACTTCTCCCGCCTGAAAACTAAACAAACAAAACTAAACAAAACAAAAAAACCCCAAACATCCTTTCTTTTGTATTTTCAAGGAAAAAAATCTCAGCTTCCTCCTTAACTGCAGATAACAGCAGTAGTGTTCATTTTCTAACCTGGCTCTTATCAGTGTGAAGATCATCGATAAAAGTGGTTAAATAGAAAATTTTTGTAGTTGGGAGCCAAATACACCACCACAACGAGTGTTGTATCAGAATATCTTGCCATGAGTTAAAACTGAGACATTTCAAACTGTGATAAGTGAACTCCCAATAATTGTCTCACTGTGAGCTTGGTCTAAAAGTCTTTTAACCTAATGGAGTGTAAACTTACTCTCAACTTTATAATTTCAAGCCAACTTGCAGATGAGTGGATACATGTTGTGTTTAAGAAAAATCTATAGCCAGCATTGCTTAATCTGTCAAAATAATTTTAGCATCGGCTGGAACTAACTAAGGAAAACTTTTGTCTCAAGAACAAAATTTTCCCATTGAATGGTTCCCCTTTCGCCATCTCCCCCACCACCACTACCACCACATCAATGAAACCCAGTTTTACTTTGAAGCTTTTTTTTATTCTCGTGTCTAACATGACATAAAAACTTGTAATTGCCAATTGTTTATTCCAGGCTAACACTTGTAAACTGCTTGTAAATTTGCCTTGAGCAAATTCTAGGTCTGAGTAACAACAGTCTCTCTATACAGATTCCTCTTAGTTTACAGTGCAACATTTTTAATCTCCTGTTCAAACCTGGGGTATAGAGCTGACATGTATCATTAAATAGCTGTGGTATTCTACCCCAGGGAAATGGACAACACATCAAAAATGCCTCTCTCTTTTCATAACAGATTTATTATGTTTATAAAAGGGCTATTTCAAGCATTAGATTTGAGACAGAAATCTAGTAATGTCTTTAAACTTGCTGTCCTTTTTCAAAGAAGTGGTACTTCAATTCCTCTCCATAAGCACTTAAAAAACCCGAACAACGATGTACTGGTTGTTACTAATAGGGCTGCCCTTGCCCTTTTCTGATGGATAGCTGCCGTATGCTGTTATCTCCCTCTTGGCTGCTGAACGTTCCCATTATGTTTTGTATGTCTCTTATCATGGAGGAAATGGCAATCTTGCAAAGACTTGAGTGTCCGCTGCAAAGTGCTGAGTGCCTTTGCTTTTAGCTTCTACTAAAGCCTTGGGTTGTACCCACATCAATGAATAATATGTTAGACATTTTTTCCCTCGTTCTCCGAGAAGTTTAAAATGTAATTGTTACTATTCAGGGAGACCTACCTGTAATTTGATAATTTCACATTTCAGAGTCAATGACTCCCTGAAGCCATGTCCGAAAGCTCTCACTGATGTGCAGTCATACTGTCGAATATCACACAGCCCAGCATTCTCCAGCTCTGTAATTTCTGGAGCCTGGTCTTCGAAGTAGAGATTAGACAATGAATGTCAGTATATTGACTCATTCGTATGCATTTACATTAAGCAATGTTTATTTCTCTATCCAACTAAGAAAACTATGTAAACTGGACCCAGGTGAAGAAAGGCAAAACAGAAACATTTTTTATTGTTAAAATGAATCTTAACTTTAAAGCTAGGCTTTTGTCTTCTCTTGGAACTTGAATATTATGAAGCAGAGAAAATATTAATCTAATAACAAACACTTGTGAATGTGTTTTGCTTTCTCATCTGTGGTTCTTTACATCACACTTGCAGAATAAAATCTAAATGAAACTCAGGCCCTAGTAATAGGAACGGGAAAGGTTACAGTTATGCAATAATTTATAATGGGAATATTGTGTTTAAAGGCATTTATAATGGGAATTTTTTGTTTAAAGGCTGAACAAAAACATCTCAGGTGGAAGTTATTTCAGGAAAAAAACTGACAAAGATTGGAACACTCAAAAATAGTTTTTATGAAGCGAAACCAGTTTATTTGACTTCAAGAGGAATAAAATACTTCTTTTTATTATTCTCTGACCTTTCTCTATTTGCTTTTAAATAGGTTGCTAAAACAAAACCACCATTGCCAAACAAAATATTAACAGGTTTTGTTTTGAAAGGGTTTTGACTTTTCTAGTACTTTTCACATTTTTCCAGTGTACCTGCTTAACTGAATTTTTAGGGAATGTCTTATTTACTGAAAAAAACCCCAACCCTGTCCAGCTCTATTTGCTGTAGCTTTTTTTCTTTGCCATCAATTCTGCTCCCACTACATCTAACAGTTAGCTTACGGAGATGTAACATCACCAAAGAGAAAAACATCCCACTTACAGTTAATAAACAGGATCACATAGACTATAAAAAATTAGGGAATGGATGGATGTGGCAGATCTTCCCTGAAGAAGACAGCGTGTGGAAACATTGCTAATCTCTTGGGGCAATACTCTGGATTGCAAACTCACCGAGTGGCAAATTTTTAAAATCTGACATACCAGAAACTAAGCCCATGTTTTGCCCTTCGGAAACAAGAAGGCTGAATAGAAAATAACTATGGCTGTATTAAACTGGAACTAAATTGCTGGATAGCGAACAGGGCCACTGTAGGGAACCCTTGTCAGCGTACAAAAGCAGGAGAGAAAGGCAGCAAAATAAATGTATGTTGCACAAACATTGAGAACGTTATTTAAGTAAATCTTATTTTTTCCCCCCACTTACCAGACAGTATGCTGCAGTCATATGAGCTGTAGCCTTGAAAACATGCACAGCCCCATTCTGTACATTCCCCATTACCACTGCAGAGACTGGGACACTTTAATGCAATAAGCAGGCTCTCAACCAACCCTTCAAGTTCCTGTCGGCTGTAATTTCTTTCTTCTAAAACTCTTTTCTCACATTCATTCTCTAGAAGAGCTAAGGAAGCTTCTGCCCAACCGAGGTCATCTTTCAGCAGCAAATCTTTAACACACATACTGATCGCATGCTCTATTCGCTGGCCAAGAAGGCCACCACAAGATCTTCCTATACTGGAATTAGCTATTGCCTGCTGGCATAGTAACAAAGCGCTAGACTCGGTGAGGCCAGAAGGTGTGGGCCAAGAAGGAAGAAACTTCTGGTCTGTGTCAGTGGCGTGGTCCTCTGGGAAAAAATAACTATATCCCGCTAAGTCTGTTTGGCTAAGACTTTGGAATAGAAATACTGGATGGTATTCATAATAATTTTGGCGCTTCCCCCTACTTGTAACAGATTGACTTTTGTGAAGATGACTACTGTAACGGTGAGAATTTCTTCTGGCGTCTGAGCTTGAAGTTCCTTCTCTTTCTACGCCAGTATTTCCCACTGAGGTTGGAGAGACACGTGTGTTTAGTAGTGATGTTCTGTGAAGTTTGGTTTGATTATCCTCCCTCTGCAGAAGTGTAGAAGAATCCATTTCAAGTGCAGACGAACGTTTCTTTAAGCCTCTGACAAGATCAACAGGACCGAGATACTCAGCAGTGACATCCAGTCCTGGTATCAAAGAAAGAAATCTACCATTTGCACCTTCTTTACAAGACAGAGGAAGTTCTGACTGAGAAACTGTCTCTAGTTTATTCATGGATCGATATAGTCCAGCATCTTCAAGTGCGCAGTCACAGAAGACTATTTTTCTAGAAGATGTTAAAGAAGCGGGTGTCTTGTCAAACAAGCTATCTCCTGGTGAAATTCTAGAGAAGAAAGAAAAAGCTAAAACTGTATCTGAACTATTTTCATTGTTTTAGTAAAGTATTAACATTTGTTTTGCTTTTTGTTGTTTCATACTTCTACAGCATAGATCACAGAATCTGCAGCATACAGCTATATTTAAAGACCAGTTAAAATCACAAAACCATGAGAGTAACTTATAATACAAGAATTGAGAAGAGTGCATATTTTCTGTATATTTTGATACGTTGTTCAAAACCTACTCAAACTAATCTTACATCATACAACTAATTTGGCACTTCAGTTTCAATTTTCTCTGAAATCAATTATGGAATGTAATGATGGCATTCTAACATTAACTTAAAAACTTAGGAAGATTATTTTTTTATTATTTTGACAAGTTTTTAAGAGTGTGAAGGAAAGGTTGAACCAAAAGTGATGACATTTGATTGAAACAGAAGTAATTTGTTACCTCCATTCCTTAATAAAAGAAAAAGGAACACTAGCATGGTTTGGGATTTCCACCCCACTTGCAGTGTGATAGTCATTCTCTGCACTTCCGTCAAAGGTGCCACAGAGTCCCACTGTATGTCTGTAATCTGAACTGGGTGCCCTAAGTGTTATGCTCATTCCCCATTCACTCACATCAGCACGAACGAAAGCTCCAGAAGAAAACAGAACCTAAAAAGAGATTGATGATATCACCATGAGAAACATGATTTTTATTTTACCTAATAAAACCAGGTATGTTTGTTGTCAAGGAACAATTGGAAAAGGCCAGGCACATAAAGACATCCCATTAAATTCTTGCTTTATTCTGGATCAGAAAAATTTTATTATTTCTTCTTCTCGTGAAGCCCTGTAAATAAAAACCCTATACATCTCAACCTTAGCAGGCAGATAGATGGTGCACTATAGGTCCATAAACTTCATCCATCATTAGCAGGTATATTGTGGAAGGTCGGTGACTGCAAAGCCACAGAGAATCAAAGATCAGCTGGGCTGCTCACTCTTCACATGCTAGCATATGGAAATGGATGATTCTGGTAATACGAATAGACTCTTTGGCAGCACCTTTCTCAACCTTCTTTTTGTCAGCTACATGATTCCCTGTGTTAGCAGCTTAATATAGAGTCACTTTCTGCCTGCAAAGCTGATCCTAAATGTTCTAGATAAACAGTAAATATTTGAGACTATTCTGAGCTAATTTTAGGCAACTTTACAATCTCTTGAAAGAAATACTAGAAGTCTCAAGAACAAAATCCACTGCAAGTTTAAATGCTGTTTCTATTATTAACTTGCTGTACAAATCTGAGCAGGTAATTTAATTTTTCTGGTTCCTCAGTATCCTTTTAATTTCTCTATTGCCTAATGTCGTCTTAGTATTTCATATCTGAGGTCTTCAAATGAAGTGCTTCAGATAAAAGTTTAAATATTTAAAGTAGTCTTATACCAATAGCCAAACCCAAGTTGAAAAGGCATATCTGTTTTTATGGCTTGCCTTCCAGACCAACAGAACGACTAAAGAGCAGTTGAGGGCTTCATTTTTACACTCTGCTTCATTTGAAGTTCAGTGGAGTCCTACAGCAATTCTATCTACAAAAGAAAAGCTACAGGAAATTATAAAAGCAAACGCGAATGTTTTATCTGAGGGCCACATTCTCTAGAGAAACCATCTACACTTCTAATTCTGTGGATGTCATTTGGCATATTTAATTATCTGCATGCACAGCCTTCCGACATGACACTGGCATGAGCAAAACAGAGCACGTAGAGATCTCATTTTGGAACATGAGGGCTGCTAAATAAGTGCATATTGAATCTGAAAACTGCGCCTTCCACACAAGGGTTGTATACTGTGATTGACAAAATGATTCCAGAAAGGTATGCATGTTGACACATCCTTGTTTTTGAGGACAACATCCTTCACTTACAAGCAAAGCACTGGCCAAAGGACTACGATTGTAAAATAAACTTTATGCTATTGCTTAGTTGTAGAAAATAAAACGTTTTAGTTCTGAAGTTGGTGTGAATTGGTAAAAATAATTGCCGAGATAACCATTACATCCGCAAGCAATTATTTACTACTTACTGTTACTTTTCTTCCTAGGTAGGATTCAGTGATTCTGACATTGTTTCCTGTTGTGTCTCTATTTATTACAGATAAGTGTGGCTGTGACTCATGTAGCTGACCACTGCACATGTCAAACGCAATTATATCACTTCCTTCTTTGGCAACAAAGCCACAGTTACAGGATGCTGGGTAGTGAAGACTTCCACAGTCCCACTGGCGAACATGAACTTCAAAATCTCGAGACGTACTCTTATAGAGAACAAATGTTCCCGTTTTAAAATTGTCGTAGAGTCTGGAATCAAAAGAATAGTGCGTGATATCACTTTGGTTATAAAATAACTGTACCACCACATGTCAGCAACTTTATCTTAAAACTGATTGCTAATATTTGGTGAACTTTGATACTGCAACTCATTTTCCTGCATCAGAAAAACCAAACAGTACAGCCCACAAACCCACACACAACTTTGTTCTGAACAAACACCATCATATCTTCCTCTGTGCAGCTCTAAATCAAAAAAATTAAACCTGTTTTACATCAGAAAAATAAGGAATAAAAGAAGGATCACAAGTGGAGCATATGTAGACAATGGTTGTGAATGGAAACATAGCTATGAAGCCACTGCCATTCTCTGAAGTTTTTTTTTAACAGTGCTTATGACAGGGAAATGGAGGCTACTTCTCAACCTTTGTGTTTCTACATCAGTACACCTATGCAGCAAGAGCAATAAGATGCGGAACAGTGTGCATGTGGGGGACAGCTGCTGAAAACTGCATAAGTACCCTTGACAAAATGATTTAGAAAGTCACGTACTTTTAAAAAGGTCTGCTTTATTGAGATTGAGATGGGGAGTGCTTATTCCCAGAGATCTGAAAATTATTTAAGATGAAAACCATAAATAGCGACTTCCTTTTTTTTCCTTAGGGTTAGCCATCTGTTCCCTGAAGCAAGGTTAAAATAGCCAATTTAATGATTCAGTGGTGAGAAGGGAAAAAAAGAAAAAAAAAAGAAAAGAAAATAAAAGAAAGAAAAAACCCCAAACTTCTGCTGCAAGTTTAACAGCCTCTTGGCTATAAATGGCATTTGACAGTTAATTGCAGAACGGTGATTTGCTTTGTGTATAATGTGCCAGCAGACAAACTACAGATGGCTACCCTACTAGGACTGCACAGGATTACCCGTGGTTCAGTAAGGACAGTTACTCTTCTATTTGTTTCCTCAATTTGTAAAATAAAGTAGCAACAGACTTTATTCTTAAAAAGAAAGTTCTTTCCCCATAGCATCATGCTTCCAGCCAGACCGTATCACAATAAAACATTGATTCATAAGAAAGCTTGATCACAATGCATCGATGATGGTTGAAATGCCCAGTGAAGCCATCCCCATAATTTCCACTGAAGGAGGAACTGCAAGATCAGGATAACCCCAGTGACTTTATTATTATTATTACTAGTCACAGTGCTATCAGAGAAGCAATTACAACTTGTCTTTTCCCTTCCGTTATCAAGTTCACAAGAAGAGTGGGGTTGTGGGCTGAACATCCTTATTTGGAGGCAACATATCCTCTTCTTCTCACCCTGCCACTGGAAGAAATGTTCTGCTGAGCAGAGAATATAAAAGCCCCAGGTGTGTAACCTGTGTTTGTTTTGACACCTTCCATGAATTAGAAACACTTTGAAAGACAGAAGCATACCAAAAACATGCCAGCTGTGGCCAAGGAAGCTGTCTTCACTTTAGAAAGGTCAGTGATGTGCAAGTGACAGCAGTGAGTAAATCGCTTTCAATGACATTAACTCAGCACAATGTTACACAGACAGCGGATAGCTTCTAGCAACTTGATCCCTACAAGGATTCAGATACTGACACCCAGAAATAGGTAAACTAGGCTGTAGATGGGAAACACCTTTGCGTTAAAACAGTTTTGCCTAATCAATCATTTTATCATTGTTCATATTTAATAACATTTCTATATTTCATAGTCAACAGACTGGACAGCAACCACTCCTCTCTTGGCATACTCCTCTAAAAAGGAAAACAGTCCATTTGCTTCACTCTTTTGCCACAACCCCAAAACTTGCGTTTAGAAATACAAGTATTACAAACGTCATCATGACTGGCAAGCTTTTACTAACTAAAGCACGTTTATCCTTATTGTCCAAGAAAGAATGTAAAATACAAATTGCAGTTGTAGAAAACTACAGCTAACTTGTATCACCAGCACAGATTTTAAATAAATAAATACACCACCACCCCCCAAAAAACACCCACAGAATATCTCAACACACTTAAAATTAAGAGCAGCAATCCAGTGATTACCTTCCATCAAATGTAATTATATGAGGGTCAGTAAATGAGTAGCAGTAGGCAGTGGGTAGATCCTTTACTGTAATCTTCAAAACAAAGAAGCACATAGTAAGCCGTGTCAGATTAGGCAATAAACAGACTCAGGCACATTATTTATCTTATGATACTAGTTTACATTCTAATAAATATATTATACTTTTAATCAATCTGAGTAGTTATATCAATATTAAAATGTAAAAAAGTTAATTCAAATGAAAATGCAGCATTTCAATGAAAATAAAACAATGGAAAATTGACCACTTAGAAATCTTGGTGTGAGTCAGCAAGTCACAACTGAAAGAGAAGCTTCATTAACATCAGCCACATTTCTGGCCAGTTTACAGAGCTTAACATGAAGATTTTCAACCTGTGTGCTTTCTGGAACATAGCCATTCCACAGGAAATTCTCACTGGATATAGGTTCGACTGCAATTCTGGTAATTCTGTCTCCATCCTGCATAAAGTCTGTCACAGCAGTGAAATAAATTACAGCTTGACTACAGATTCCGTTATTGCAGGGTTTCTGGAGAAGATCCACATGACAAGAAGAAAGAGCCAAGTTTAAACCTAACTGCTCTTTACCTGTTTTAATGAAAACACATCATTAGTGAGTTTTCCTCTATATAAGTCACATTTTGTATACTACTGTTAATATAGATACTAACTTATTTACAAACATTTTCATATATCAAAATAATTACACATTTTTCTTGGGTTCGGTCATGCAAAACCCCCTCTCTACATCTTCATACACACACCCAAGGAAATGGTTTTGAATTTTCCAGTTCGATAGACAAATGGAAATCATGATAGGCTTGCTAATGTGACATTAAAATGGTTGTCTGCATAGGCAAGGCTCCTCCTGGGGTTCACAGGACTTGTGCTTGAGAAAATACTACAGAAACTAGTAATAATAGTAAAAAATGAGGACTTCACGACTGCATATACAATACTTGCAACACAACAGGTCAACAAAATGAACTGAATTATAAACTTTGCAAGTATTACGGTGTTCTGTCTATTCAAGTTAAAGAATATGGCTCCGGCATCCATGGCTGCCAAAAACACCTGCTAACTTCAACAAGTAATGGATTATGGACACATTCTTCCACACTTTCAGCAGCAGTATATACAGCCTGTAAATGTTTTAACATTTTAGAAAGTATTTTACAACGTAACAGCTTCTCCAAGGAAGGAGACCAGCGGGAATATTTAGAAAAACACATTAAACATACAAAATGCAACAAAAAATCAGGATAATACTTACCCTCATCAACAGTATTTAATGTTAGTGAGATTTTGCAGTCACTTTCAAGCTGGCTAAACTCAGGACAAGGAATAGGAATGCTACTTTCTATTGCCAGTCTGTATTCCTTCCCATCTTCTGATATATCGTACGTTTCTGGATGTATCTAGCACAGAAGAAATTGTACTTAAAATGCAAACTTTGTGAGTAAACTACAGCACTGTTTACTAACCAGCTAGGAGTACAGTATAAAAAAAAAACCTAAAGAGATGGAATAGCACGGTGCATGGCCTGCTCCACTTGATCAGGCTTATTTAGATGGTCTGAAGAGCAGCGGGATACTGGGGAGAAGATGAGGACACAGCAGCAAGAGTCTTGAAGAGGTGGGAGTAAGGGGCAAGGATAAGGAAACGGCAAGAGTAAAGGCTAGCTAGAAAGGTAAGGAATTAGGAAACCACATTAACACCACAAAAATGTATTCTCTGTGTACCTTCTGGAAGCTAAAATACAAACAGTTTGGTGTATTGTCTGGGGGGAAGAGAGGGGGAAGCTACCTACAGGCAACAATGTCCCAGAAGAATTTGGAAGCACCGTATTTCTCCTGGGATTCCTCTCCATAAACTTACAACACAGCTCACTACAGATGCATAATAAAAAATGCAACTAGAGATCAGTAACAGAGGCTTACAACTGAGTGTTGTACATTGGATGAAATCCCGAATGCAGCCTCACAGGAAAACAAAAATAATGCATTCACACTTTGCAGTTTGCACTACAGACTTGCACTTAACATGAGATAAATCTGGGCCCTGATCCTGCACAAACATAAGCTCAGGCTTAACTGAAGGGCAAACCCTTAAGTCAACAGGACTATTCCCAACATGTAATGACATGCAGTACGTCTTTCTGGGATTGGGGTCCCATTCCTGGCCAGCAAATGGGTCCCTGAAGCTATATCCACAGTAGGAACTAAAATGATTTTGGAGCTTGGCCTCTGACCAAGTGGCACGGCACAGCTCACGTCCCAGGTTCCCTCTCTAAGCCCAGACCAGGTTGGCCTCACTCTTCCCCTACCCCCATGGCCAGCTGGGAAGAGGCCCTGGCCTAGGCTATCTCATGAGCCATGCACTGGGAGAGCCTGTTGGCGTAGGCCAAAATCATGCCAGAAAAGGCATCAGCAGTTAAACATAATGGACAACAGTGTGCCAGGGCTCAGGCTCAGGTTTTACCCTCCTAGTTTACAAATACAGGGTCAGAGTCGACTCTAGCTGCTGGAAATCAAGGCTTTCACTACGTGTGCGAGTTGCCGATTGAGCCTTCCTGCACCTTGAGTACATGGGGAGCACAGAAACAACTTTGACTCTTCTGCTTTTTGACAAATTTGAGTTCACTACAGCCAACAACATGCTCTATTAATTCACAATTAATACATTTTGAGTGCCTTCTAGTCAGAGGACTGACTGCTGTAGCAATACTCACAAAGATTCCTACTACGATAAAGTAAAACATTATTATCTTTCAAAATTACCTTAACGCCAGCAAAAAATTCCTTGCTCTCAACAGAAGAGCTTTGTATATCCAGCTTCTCCATGACAAAAGCAGAACTGCTACAGTAGACCTGCAGGGCAAAACCAGCAAAATAGAATATATTCTTAGTACGAAGTGGTCACATGAAGACAAAACCCAGCCACCGTGGGTCAGTTTGACGGATTCATCACGCCCAGTCTTCTGTTTGCACCAGAAGTTACCGATTGCCAGTGGTGCTTAAGAAAAACATAGAAACAGATCGAGCAACCTAAGACCTTTTCCTGGCATATTCCACCAGCGGTGCAGAGACTTCTCGAACTAAAGGCCGCATGCAAACCATCATGTTTAACAAGCACCTAAGTCTCCACAGATTTAACAAATCCCTTCTGGAGCATTTCAGCTCCCCATAACATCTTGTGGAAATGCAGGCTATACTTTATTATATGTTATTTACTTCTTTTTGTCTGTTTCACATTTTTTGCCTTTTAATTTTGTTGAGTGCCCATTAAATCTTAGATTATGCAAAGCAACCATCCCCTCCACCTCCTCTTCTTACTATACTTTTTTCTTGGTGTTAAGGGCCTGGATAATCTTTTTCAAGCTGAAGAAGTTACTGTCATTTCCCTCCACTGAACCAGTTCCATGCTACTAGACACTACAGTTTTGCATTTTTTGTTTATTTTGCTGTATCCCTTTTGAGATGTGTTGACCACACATGCAGTATTTCAGATCCTGAGAAAACCAAGGATCCATAGCAGCAGCAGGTAATTTATGACTGTGCCTTTCCTTTTGACTGTCACTGAGTTAACAGTGTCAGGCAACTATTCACAAAGTCCCCAAAGGATTTTTGGGGATTAGCAATTGCTACTGTTGTCCATAAGCCGTCAAAGCAGCCTGGCTTTGGCTTGAACACACATGCACACCAACCACATGCTTTTTTGTTTTTTATTTGGGCGAGGAAAAATTAACCTGTATTTTGGTATATACAGGTAGAAAGCTTACTGATTTTCCAATGCTTAAGCTTCTCAAAGTTACCATGAGAGCCTAGGTCTTGATTCTGCTACCATGGAAGGTAACGCAGGAACTCCCACTGCTTTTGATGGCAGAGATTAAACCATTTAAATCCGATCCTAGAGACAAAACTATCAAGCAGCAGCTCATTATTGATTCAGAGCAAAGAAATCTATCTAATGAATCAACAACACAGCTTCTCACAAGCTCTGGCTCTTACAGCCTCTCACTTAGATGCAGTTGCGTCCAAAAACCCTCTTAATTTACAGTATCAAACAAAATCACAGTAGAGGGTGAAGAAGATGCAACTTTAATAAACATTTATCTCCAGGAGGCACACCATACTGTACTGAGACAGACAGTCTCAAAACCTTAACGGCAGTGATAATTACTGATATATTCTGTGGTATTTCCACATTCATATGGGCACTGTTGGTGTAAACAACAACTAGAGGCAGTATGCTTCTGCCAAGAAAAATTATACAGCAAGGTGCTGGAACTCTGTCTCTAACAACTGTTAGTGTCTACTGAGCCATATTTACAAAGATACAAAGAGATTATAATTATGTTTTAACATACTCTGTCTCCAAGTCTGACGTTTATCCCATCTAGTTCTAGAAGTGAGAACGCATGAACTGCTGTTTCATGTTTCAGTTCTTCTTTGATACCTTCAGGAGAAAGTCTTGACCAAGTTACAATGAATCCGATTGAGCTGTTCGCAAAAGGAACGCCAAAGGTACACCTTAGGTAAACACTGCCTTTGATCAACTCTGCTACAACTTCAGGAATGGCTGGCAGTGGTGGTGACACAGATGGAGATGATGAAGGAGCCAGGTTACCTAGTCAAACAGAAGTGTGGTTTGTGCTTTTTACTCTGTGCAAAAACAGCATCGGGTGAAGTGACATTGACATATGTTTTGCCAATTAATATACTAATAATATTTACCTTTTTTCATATGTAGAAATATTACATAATTGCTTAGAGAATCAGAGAAAATGTATATATTCCTTTTATTAATTATTAAAAGGAGAAAAAAACCTCTTTATTAGCCTTTGATTATATTCTAGCCAATAGGAAGGTGCTGAAGAGGGGGCAAAAAACCCCAAAACAAGGGCATAAAATACAATTAATTATTTTACCAGACAGGAGAGAGCAACATGCAAAGGAATTTGCCTGACAGAAGAATTTTTTCTCTACTTAAGGGGGGGGGGGGGGGGGGGGGGGTCAATTAATTATTACCAGACAGGAGAGAGCAACATGCAAAGGAATTTGCCTGACAGAAGAATATTTTCTCTCTATAAGGGGGGGGGGGGGGGGGGGGGGGTGGGGATTTTGGTACTTATTCTGACATTATGCTGAGAAAGTATTTTTGTAATCCAAGGTCTGAAATTGCCTCCAAACTACTCATTTTGCAACAGACCGAGCAATACTGTTGATAACATGAACACGTTTTTATTCAAGACAGAATATGACTAAATGTTGACGTTATTGGGTCATAGATGCACAGAAAATCTTGAAAATCAGAACAAAATACTCACTGCTACAGACGCCTTGAATTTCCATTCCCTCAGGATCACAGGTCTGTGGCTTTGCATCTGAAACAACTATAAATTGTTCTTAAATTGTATATTCACACACATACAGAGTAGGTACACCAACGCTCTTAAATTATTGCCCTATGTTAAAAATACACCAAGTATCACAAGACACTAACTGAAGTGTAAATTAGCAGAACAGAAGCAATCTTGTAATCTGATCCATATCCAATTATGGTAGCAGTCAGTACAAAGCCTTGTGTTGGAAATCACAAGTAGATTGGCTACACCTAGGAGAAAGGGTACAGAATATTCTACCACCTCTACATCTTTTACTGCAGATGTACCCAGCCAATACTTACAGATGTTGTTAGTGAATAAAAAGGAATTAAACTATTCTCTTGAATATAAATTTTGTCTCCCCAAAGCCACATCTGAATGCTTATTCATTAACTGTAACCCTGGACAGCCAAATTCAGTGCAGACCTGCTTTGAAAAAAATCACGTTTCCTACAGGGGCCTAAGAAAAAGTGCTTGTGCACTTGTTTGAATGTTATAAAAAAGGAAAGTGGAACTTTGATTAAACATGAAAATACCAGTGCTTTTGTAACAGGAGTAGAAAGAGGTTACTCATGCCACTCAAACTAAGTCAAAAGGGCAGCAGCAACACTGAAAACCCCATCCACCAAAAAGAATGAAGAGCAGATTTTGATGTTCCACGCTTCAGTGATATGTTTGTTTCCTCAGCATGTAGAGGAGAGACTCTTTGAAAATTTGCATCAAGTGTTTACAGCTATCAAGTGTTAAAGAGAAAACACAGTAGACATGGTAACCTAGATACAAAAAGCAGCACAAGAATACAATGCACTTCACATGAAAACATCATCTTAAAAGAGTGCTTTTAAACTCCAAATGTGTTTCAGGTTTACAGTATTCAGCAGAGCCAAACCAGAGTTATGTTTCTTGACTACTTTGTTTTGAGGCAGTAAAAATTTGCTAGCTCGCTGCCTATGGTTTTTATATTCTCTTTCCTCTTCATAAGCCATCATCCAAAGTAAATGCAAAGTCCTATAGTGCAGGAGTTCTTCATTGGTTCAGTCACTTGCATGCTGAAATGTCCCATTTCTGGCATTTTTTTTCTGTCAATAAACCCTTGGAGAATGCCTTAACAATTGGACCTAAAGGTATAATGATGGGCCAATAAGGCACCAGAAAACCCACTGATAGTTTTGCTATCAAGCTTTTGAAAGCAGTCAGTAATACAGAGTATGACTTAGAGCAATATCGTATATGATGCATAAAAATATTGCTAGTATTTTCACAACAGTGTGTTATACGAGCTAATAAGAATTTCCTACTACACTAATTTGTCACTGTTTCACAGTATTTATAACTGTAAGGATTTAACCATACCTTCCTTAAGTTATCTAAAACATCTGGCATGAATAATGAAATACTGAAGTTTTGAGCTACGAACACCAACACACTTTTGCAGCGCAAGGGTCCAAGACAACGTGAGACATTGCAAAAGGACTCCAGTTCTTTCTCATAGTACTAATAAAGTATGTATCAGTAGAGCATTTCTGTGTTGAATTTTCTTCTAGCAACAACGTGTATACTCTCCAGAAAGATGATAAAAGAGTTACAGTAAGAAAAATATTCCTAACAACGCTAAACAATAATTGATATAAATACAGTTTGGTCAAGTTCTTAAACAAAATTTACTCTGACACATAATCCTATGCATAGTCAGTAATGGGTGTTTGCAGAGTATGAGTGCCATTGTAGGTACTCTGCATTTTGCCTTCTGGATGTGTCTTATATCCCCACCTCATTATATGGAAAATTTCAATTCTTAAGTTTCTGGGCTTTGAACAATACTTGAGTGCTAAATGTAAGTTAAAAAGGGTTGGTGTGAACCCACCTTAACATACCAAATCATTTTCTATCATATCAATATTAAAAGTAAGGCTTGCAAGAAATTTCAGCACGTGTAACTATTTCCAGGCATTTCTGCTCAGCCAAATATCAGAGAAACACACTTACTCATAAACACACACACTTAGTTGAGTTAGAGCATGCATTTTCTCACCTTCTGCACAATACCCCATGCATCCTTGGGTGGGCTGCAGTAAGTAAACAAAGAAATCTCCACAGTTCCTCACGCTGACAGGGATTCGGAAAAGACAGCAGTCTTTTGAAGTACTGAAGAAAAACTGCCATGTAGCACAAGCTGTTAACTGTTTGATCTCACCGGGTCGAGGCATGGATTCTGACTCCCTCAGAGACAACCAGACAGGGGCTTGAGTACCACAGTGATTCATCTTCAGCACCAGAGAAAAACATCAGAAAATGGTTAATGCTAAATCAAACTGTTGCTGTGCTTTAATGAGGTACATACATATTCAATTAATTTCCTGCATGAGCTTTTAGCAAAGTTTAGACAGTGTAATTGAGGGCTTGCTTACTTTCCTCCTCAAGGTTGAATACAAATACACACAAGAGACTTAAGTCCTTCTTTGAGCCTAATGAATGTGTGTTTCTAAAGACAGGCTATAATTTAGTGCCTGAAGAACATAACCAGGAGCCACACCTGAGTGTTTTGGCCAAAAAAGCTAACAGTTGTGTTATGGCTTAGTGAGTTACCCTACAGTAACTGACTGCGTGCATGCCATCAGAGCACAGCAAATACAGGGTAGAACATGCATACACTGAATATCAACTAAAGGTGCTAAAGCTGGCAGGCTTTATCTGCCCTTTGCCATGGACTGAAGGCTCAGCTCACCTCCTGGATTTCTTCTAAGAGATGTGGCCAGCTGATACAAGGTTACTGACTTGCAGCCCTAGCCAAAAATGCAAGACACCTGATAAGCCCTGTCTGCCTTTCAATTCCCCACCTTTAGAAATAGATATGCTTGTAGCATCCCCCTTGCTCCACGCCCTGTAACAACCACAGTGACTTTGTAGCAACCCTAAATCCTTTGGTGTTTACAAAGCAGTGGGCTTCTCGAGGTCTGTGGTTCAGATGCTGATTCAACAGGTGATTTGAGAGGGCTGTTGTTCTCTCTCTCGCAAACAAAAGCCTTGTTCAGTGCTTTTCCTCAAGGAGTGAGAAGTGTGCCCTCACCCCTCACCATTGTGGCTATGTGAGGTCTTCAGGTCAAGGAAGCTGCCATGCAGGTCACAGCTTAACAGTAGTACCAATCATGGTAACCGAAGCGTTAAGCCTGATTTAGCTGACACCAGAGTTTACTAGTGGAATACAGAAAAATGAATCCCAAGAACAGGAGACAAAGGAGGAATCTGGTTCATGGGTTACCAGAATGAGTTAAAGATCACCTCCTGTCTTTCATGTGCTGCAGAAAGCAAACTGAAGAGAAACACCTAGAAGGACACAGTGTGTTAAAGCCAGCGTTTGGAAAATATTTACATGAAAACTATAAATCTGAAATTGTGAGATTTTGAGAACCTCTTCTCTTTCATACATCGCCTCAAGTATTCCTTTCTTTGACCTGATAGTGAAACAAGGTCTCAGATCATCTTGTCTTTAGACCTCTTGGTCTAAAGACTACTGCAGACTCATTGAGCAATCACTCATCTCAAAAGTACACTTTTCTTTCTTAATCTAGAACATCTGAGCCCACCATCAATCCATCAGACAGACAGAATTAATGAGAAGTAGAAATGGGATGGATTGTTTAACAGTCTGAATCTTTGACGAGGATTAAATATAGCTATAATAAAAGTTCTCCTAATGGGAAAGAAAGGAGGAAACTTCCCAAACGAGACATCCGTTTTAGTTTGGTTTTAATGTTTTGACTTTGAGATTTCAAAATAAATGTCTTGTTTTTGTCAACAGATGCAAAGAAGCAGATGTCAATGCATAAATTTCATTTCCTGAATAAGTTTTGAATCAATCTCTTTCCAACTGTAATTATCTGGACTCCTCTGTATTAAGATGGTAGCCTATTTTTACCAAATATTTACTAAGCACTGAGAACTTTGGTCAGATTCCTAAAACTTCCCTAGATGATCTGAGCGGGTATCTTGCTAGTCTAACCTCTGTTCTGAAAAACACATTGTTTTTTGCCCTGGTCTATCATGCTGGTTCTTTGCATAAAAGTATCCATTTTGAGAAAATACAACTAGTTAATTAATTTGTTTGTATTAAATCTAACGGAAAGAAAGTCCTTCAGGAATCATACTTGTTGCTAGTTTTTTGCAGTATAAAAGCCTGGATAACAGTAGCTTCTGCAACACAGCCCTCTGAGTCCCTGAGTCAGCCGCACATTAAAGGTACTTCAGTGGCTTTATACTGCTGTAAAGATTTAATAATAAATAAATAAATAAATAAAAATAAGAGGGGCTGCTATAAACTCAATTTTATTAGTGTGTTTTAACTGTTTTGTATTCCTTTAAAAGTGTTTCTTTGTTGGGTTTTTCTTTTTTTTTTTTTTACGTGACTGTGACCAGTCAATTTCAATTCATTAGAAAAATCACGGGCAGAATATTCTAATGACATTTTTATTGTTTTTAAACAGAGAAATGTTTAAAATAGGAAACTACAAAGATATATCTCCTTAGAATATAACAGAGATGTTGGTACGCTCCAAAATAAAGCATTACAAGTCTAAAGTATTAAATATTCCAAGTAATTATTGAGTCTTAGAGGACTTGCAGATGACAAGGCAACCAATCTTCAGTTAGCTCTGTTAGTTCAAGTCATTTTCGGAGTAATCTCTTCCCTCTAACGTGATCACTTTAAAAGCTTCACAATTACTGGATTCATGTGGCTGCAAGTCTTCATACTGCTTTCACACGGCCTTCCTAACAGGCTGACCATCGCATAGTTGCAGCTCTACAACATGATATCCCTGCTACGCTGCCGCTGAAAAGATCTTCTTCAGCAGCGAGTACAAATGACAGTTTTTGAGTGCTCTAAAAGGGATGTAATTCATCATCCTCTGCTATTGCCCATTCAGTGTAAAATTTTCAACGCTTAAGACTTAATTGTCCAGTTAACACATTTTAATATACTCAAGTATTTAGAGAGAATAGGTACTCTGTATTCCTACACATCAGTCTCCATAACCGTATTCTTTTTTTATACCTATCCTACTGAAAAATTCTTAAGAAAAATATGTATTTCTCATAATCAAATGAGTTGTAACAATACCTCCACGCACTTGGTCGGCATCTCAGCAGGCTTATCAAAAATCATAAAGCGATACCATCCTGGTGTTAGGGAATGGTCACATATTAAATCCTGAATAGCTGATTGCTGGAGGTGGGATGAATCAAAATCAACGCTTCGGTAAGGGCTCTGCAGGATCTGATGTCCACCAGGAGAGCATTCAAGAACTGTGGAGCAAGAGTATTTCGAGTATCAAAATGGAATGCCTAACAAGTATGTTAGAAAAGATGTTAAGTACTTTTAACGGGAAAATATGGATATATTGCAATATGATGTGAAGCTATTTTTACTGAAAAACATACTGAAGTCTTAGTAACAACAACAAACAGGTACGTTAGCATTCTAAAATTTAATAGAATTCCTCATGTGGTAACTCTCCCTTCTTTAAGTGGACAATAAATGCAAGTTAATAACCACATTAGGCATTTACCCTAGATGTAGAAACAGTGGAAAGGAATATGTTTATACTTTCTCTCCAGGTTTTGACTTTCTGGTACCACTGACGTTTATGAAACCTAACAACCTGAATAAAAATGAGGTGTCAGATATATGAGAGGATCAAAATCTTACCTCAAGAGGAGTAAGGATTATCCAAAGGTGTTTTGTAAATAGGCTACCACTTTACAGGGTTCCTATGCATGAAGTGAAGAATTCCCTCAAATGGATGAGAGGTAGTTGCATACAGTTTGCAGGTATACATGCAGATCATCGCAAAAGTGTGTATGGAAATGGGTAGATACTTAGTTACACATTTTAAGTCAATTTGCATGACTGACATGCTAAATTTTAATAAAGTAAATATAACTGACAAACATTTTTCTGAACATCTAAATGACCTCGTGGCCTCAAAAAAAAAAAATCTCAAAATTACTGATAGGTAAAATGAAGGATCAGAATCTGAAGAAGTCTTTACGACAGTTTTTTTTAAAAATGCAGACTCATTCAGAAATAAAGCAGAATGCCAGAATTTCTGAGTCTGAGCTGAGTTGACTCCTGTCAAAGACAGTGACAATAAAAGTTCTGGCTAATGGCATATTTGCATGCAACGTACCGATCGGCCATTCTTGCTCAGGAATGTGCTTGGGAAGTGAAAGTAGGGGAAAATAAATTAAGAGAATGTTTACAAATAAATAACATTTAAAATACACCTATCTATCTACCTTGCTTTTAAAAATGGATACCAACCGATGCTGACTGTGAATGGAATTTCAGGTTATATTGAATGACACAGTTAATCTTAATTCTTGCCTCTACTATGCTACTAATGAATTAAAAAAAATGCAGCTGTAAGCAAAGCTCTATAATCTTACATTTTGAATATTAATACTCTGATCTTCAGTTTTCGCTCCCAGGTTTTTCTGTATTTGTCCCATGTTTTGCATGGTGCAATTGTGTCACTGATTACAAACATATTTTGGTTCAAATCATGCAACAATGCACTATCTACCACATTTTTCACGTCATTGTCCAGATAACCACAATTATAAAACAGTTGCAAAATCAGGTAATTCCCCTCCTTTAAACGGGGAAGACGCCCCAGTGAAAGAACAGCCTTCATCTCTTTCAAGCACAGCATGAGAATCTCATAGTCTTTCAAAGACTGAAGATTTAATCTGATATGGCTTTAGGCTACCCAGGCAGGTAACAATAGCTTTATCTTCTATCCTCTAAGGGCAGATGGAAGTCAATGTGATTGACTGTGCCACCACTGTGCTTCTGAGTTGCTTGTAGTAGCCTGTAGGCTATTCGTGTCCATACAAGTTGACCTTACTGAGAATTTATCCTTCGTTGGAATTTGAAGAAAAGCCCCTGAAGAATCACAGGTCAGTCATGTGTGTTATTGAAATGTTTTCCAAGCAAGCTACAGCACAAGCGGTTTACGAAGCATGGTGAAAGTTTCTTCCTGTCTTCTATTTTTTATTGGAATTCTCCCTTTCATACAGCACCCTCATTAGTTTTCTTTCCTGTAACTGAATCACTCCTGGAACAATTAATATCTGTTACCTTTTCCATTAATAAATCAAGCTAGACATGAGACAAGTCTTTATTTTCTTTTCCTCCACAGTTTAATTAGATCATCGTTTGATAGATCTTGAAAACAGCTGACTGTACTCACTTGTAATAGGGTTATAAATCCTACTAAAGATCAAATTATACGTTTCTTATTATTATGCACATCACTTTAAAATGTCACCCAGCTCTTCATGTATTCTGTCTTCCTTTTTAGAAGTATGCTAATATTTCCATAGTTATTGCTTGGAAATCTCATGTTGCGTAACACTGGTTGATATTTTTTTTTTTTCTTTCCCTTACCTATTCCACGAAACAACTGAAAATAACTGCCATCACCACTAATACAAATTAAAATATTTTATTACACATCTGAGTGTAACTAATGTGCTGTCTAACTCCAGCAACAGCAGAAACAAATAAAACTATCATATTTATGGACACATACACAAGAAATGAATGGAGTGTTCTCCGTGAAAAAGTTACCCCTGCAGACCAGATCTGCTCAAATCACAGGCATTTAAGAGGGGAGCTGGCTAAATTTTCCACTGAAATCATGATTTCCTTATTCAGGATGAATAAAAAAAATGATTTTGATATAAGCATTCTTTCAAAATTGATTCTCAGAATGACGAATACCAATTTTGCTGTAATGCTCCAGAAAAGCTTTGCCTGTGTCTAACACCAGCAATTTTCAGCCCAATGAGTCAAGTCTGACAAAATAATGAGGAACTGAGAACAGGGTCTGATAACTTGAAAGTGCTAAGGAAGCTTACCTACAGGGCAAGCTTACCTCCCAGCTCGGCCTAGTATGGGAGGAACATTAAAGTATGGGGAGATGCTACTGTTGACTTGACTTTGCCCACAATCACAAAATATTCTGACATGTTCTGACACAAAATGGAAAACTCATGTTAGTTTTAACAGAATTTATCATTTAAGCATGATAATTCTTGATGGAAATCTTTCCACATATATGGGAATATTCTTTTTAATTATTTCTTTTTGGATCTTTAAATGTATTAGTGATTTAATAACTTTAATTTTAAATATTCACTTTAGAATAATGAAATTCTAATTATAAAATACACAAATGAATACTTGAGAATTTAGACCATTAAATTCGGCCTCCTTTGTAGATTGTGCACCATTGGCTTAATTTAACCTAGCGGAGACACGTGCGATAGGCTATGAGGAGAGACCTATTTCTCGGGAGTCAAACTCTCCCATTTTGTTTGCAGGTCCAGATACTACATAGTCTGCTGAAAAAGCAATCTGTCTTGGGAAAATATGCAGCTGTTTCCCTAGAAGTTGAGTTTACTTATCATATTCTGTGCTTCTTTCCACAAACACCCTATATACTGTATATGGCTCTCTACTGTTCTTTAACTGAGGTCTCTGCATGCCAGGAAGAATTTGATTCCATATTTGCTTTTTCCTGACTGTCTTCAGGATTAATACAGTGAGCTTTGCCTGGATCCATCCCAGACCTACTTGGTCCTGCCAGATACGGAGAAATGTGACCCTACGCTGGAAAAGAATCCAACTCTTGCAACATCTTAAACACAAGGATAGCACTGCGCTGGCGGATGGGCCTTTCGGGAGAGATAAAGACGAAATCTCTGCCAGCACATTGGGGTTTGTACCATGACTGCCACAAACGGGGTCAGGTAATAGGTACTCTGAACACCACACGTTAACCAAAAGTCAAAGAGGTTCTTGAAATCAACACAGGAGCTCATTTTCCACAAAGAGATATTTAAGTGGCTCCCGATGACTGCCTCTGAGGCACTTGGGTGGAAAAAGAGTTCCACAAAGGAAGGACTTTCCAATTCGCCGTTCACATCTCTGTTCCAATCCATGTGCAGAGAGGGGCCGATGATTCTCCACCTGTCCATAATGTTTCCAGCATTATGGAGCAGTCAGGGACTGAGGACTGCTGGGTGCAAACCAGAGTAGAGACGGGAAAAGGAGCCACTCGCGGAGTACAGGCAGGCAAGGGCAGAGCGGCAGGACTGGCAACTCAGTTCCTCAGGTACGAATAGCTTATCAGTTTATACCTCCTGCTGTCCAAAGGCCAGGATCTGGCAAATGACTACAGATAAACAAGTAGGGCCATTAGTAAGTGCCCACTCTGATCCTGAATGTACTTTGTCTCACATCTACTGACTGCAAAGGATGCAGCATATCAACATCCCAAGGCAGAACTTCGAACTAGGACTGCATTTAACAAAAGCGCTCAGGTGTATTTGGGGATTTAAACTCTTCCAAAACGCTAAAATAGAAAGAAGTTCACTTTTTGGAAGAAGTTATCCTGAAATAATTATTTAGGGTAACCCTTTTAAAGCGAAATATAAAAGTGACTGTAACTATGTACCTAAAAGGTACCATTTGCTTGGATGAGGCATATAAAAGAACATGATCACAAATGCCGTAGCAATGACAGTATCGCAATGCAATAGAACAGGAATATGAATACTCCTGTACACGGAAAAACGAAGAAAACAGAATCAACACGCACACGTTACTACATCTTTATAAATAACCTTATTTGAATGGGTGCTAAAACACTTTTCAACCACTCATGTCCACACCCTAAGGGGTGCTTTGTAAAGGTAGTAGAGAGTTGCATAACCTTTAAAAAGATGTAAAATATATGGTTATAGAATATTTCCTAGTAGTTCCCAATATAATACGCTATTGTATCTACTCTTTATGTGGATTTTCTCTCAGAAATCTGAAACAATACAGATACGGTTTTTGCACAGGTTCTGCAAAGCATTTTGCAGGGGTCCCAGGTAAGGGTGTGCCCGTGCACCGCCTGTGCTCCAGCACACAGGGAAAAGGGAGCAAAAGGAAGGGAGAGCGGGAGAATCAACACTCCTGGTCTTCGGCTTTCACTTGGCAGGTTTCTCCTGCAGGTGCACGGTGACAATGACAATTTCTATTTCGTCAGTTCATAAAGTTAAGCCTCTTCCAGTGAAACTAGTTACGTGTAACTATCGGGCTGGAAAACAAGCGATGTGCGGGCGCAGGGGAAGGACCTGACCCGAGCGCTCCCTGGGACCGGACAAGGAGTCCGCTCCCTTGCCAGGGGGCTACTTCAGCACCTGGCGGGGTTGCGGGCAGGCGCAGCCCTCCCTGCGCTGCGGCGTC
>NW_008795435.1:408946-428254 GCF_000699145.1 Aptenodytes forsteri
CGCTCCCGGCGCTTGGGCGGCGGCAGGCGGCTACGGCGTGTGCCCGGGCACGGCGAGGGGAGCTTGGGCCTTGGGCGCCAGCGGTCCCCCTGCGTGCCCGGGCATCCCCTGCCCGGGTGCTCCACGGGAGAGATTTTCAGCAAGAAACAAACGAAACAGTGATTCTTGTCGGGAGCTTTATGAAGATGCTTTTCTGTATCCCAGACAGACCCAAAGCTGGTCGGCATCATGAAAGAGCAGTGTCCTACTGTCCTCCGACCCCTAATTATATTATTTTTTAACATGCAGTAAAATGCTGAAAAGGAGCCGGTTTCACATTGTCTGCTGTGAAACCTTTAGTCATTTCCTTAGGTCACCAAGAGTGGTTTATACTTCTGCTTTAGTAATAATTGCAGCCTGCGTATTTGATACCATTAATGCACAATCAGTTCAGCAAATGTTCTAACAGTTTCAAGCACCCAAGGCTCAAGGCTTGCCGGGAGATGCTCCTCTTTAGAAATGTCTAGCAGAGGACAAGGAAGAGGACAAGTCTCAGCGTTTAAGATTTGGTAATGCTGGTATTTTTCTTTGCAGGCCTGAGGTTGTGCAGGCACTGAACTACTTTACACACACCAGGGTGTACAGCAGTCCACAGATATGTTTCACATTCTCTGTAGGAGATGTAGACCTAAATCAAACAAATAAGTGTTGCTGACACTGAAACACAGCTTACTGCCATCCACTGAACATCTGCAAGGGTGAAATGTTCAGTGAGAACAGCTTCCAGGAGGTACTGACCTAGGTGGCTCCTTGCAGAGCAGTTTTCCCTGCAGAAGGAGGTATCGGGGCTTGGAGTCGAGGCAGAGACCCAGCAGCATTGTGTGGGTAACCTCAGTCCTCTTTTGCTCACACACCCTGAGCCTCTTCATTGGAGAAGCAGTTCAGCTCCATGACAGCAGCGAGTTTTTAAAACGAATTGCTGGCGCAGCCTGGGAGTTGAATTCAGAGTCTTGGATTTCTGTCAGTTCTCTGAGGCAGATACTTTTCTCCTAAGCATTCAGGGAAATTTTAACGATGAGTTTTCCTAATTGTTTAGTCAACTGTCTCGGTTATTTGTTACCAGATATGATAAACTTTTATCCTGAAAAGTTGCATACATCTGAAATTAGTTTGGGTTTTATTTTTATTTTTTCCCAAACTGCGTGTTTATAAAGAAGACAAAAGGAAAGAAAGAGGTATTTTACAAAACAAATTACAAAATAAGGACCTAGAAAGAGAGACGTGAGAAGCTTTGACAAAATTTAAACATTGAGCTACTTCTTTGACCCCTGCTAGTCGTGATGGAGTGGTATTTACAGGAGGATTAACACCTTTCATCATGGATCATGCAGGAGACTGAAAGAGGTGGCAATAACGGCTGCTGGAGTAAAGATACCTTTCATCTTTCCTGCACTGGTTTTCCTCTACCAGCTCCCTCTGCTACTATCAGCCTTGTAGCCTCTTACAGCGACAGCAGAGCAAGAGCATATTGTGGTTAAAAGAGCTGACAGCTTGCCAAAAGTAGTACTCGGCACTCACGGTGACAGAGTTGTGTCAGTGCCAGTGAATTTATGAAAAATGAAAGTAATTCTAGGGCAGCCTCATGCTTACAATAGGAGTATAGGTCTTCCCAGCAGGTTGCAATTTCAGAAAGTTTTAGACAGTAATTTACATAGTTTTAACTAAGTAAATCATAGGCTTTGTAAAATCGGCTTGCACTACTGAAAACACCTCTTTCACTTACAATGGAATATGAAGTCAAACTACAATTTTGTACGTGCATATTGTTAAGTAGCAGGATGTTTGGGAGGAAAACCCAAGACTGTCGAATGGAGGAGGAATTTCAGATACTATAAATGAATATGTAGTCCAAGTCATTAGTGTTGTAAACAGTTTAAAGTTCAACTAAAAACACGACACAGGGAGCAATGGTATCAACGCTAGGGAGCATTCAGACTTTGCAGCACAGAGCAGCATTTCCCAGAGTGGATTTTATGAATACCAATGAAGAAAGAGTTTGAAAATTATTCCAAGGTTAACTTCCAGTTTAGTAATCCCAGTCTGTTCAGTAAAGCTTTTAAATATATATTTAATTTAAGGTGGCTTCTTAAGTTTCGCCTATGAATGAATTAAATTATTTTTTTGAACGAAGCCTGAGTAGAAGTGCTTTTGCTGACTCAGGACTGACTTATTAGGGAGGGAAGAGCATAGTGATAAATCGGAGAAAACAGACGTGTTGGGTGACAAGGAGCAGGGACTTGGGCAATGCTGAAAATAGAGTCATTGCAGAAGTGTAAGAATTCAGATGAAAAAGAAGGTGGCTATGCTGATGCTAAGTCCTTGGTGCTGCAACTAGATTGTTCCGGTTTAATGGTTATCTGCCTAAGTTCGTGACTGTGCGTCTCTGACGTGTGTGTATGTGTAACAGGAATCCTGGAAAAAACGTGAAAGAGAAAAAAGGGAACTTTCTCATAAATGCAGCCAACATAGCAACTTCTTACTTCATCTGTCACTTCCATTGCCAACATGCTAGTGTGATCTCTGTAGCAGTGCACCTTAGGTCATGAACTAAATATATATGAAATACGGGTCTTATACAGTATTTAACAAGACGATGTTATCTCAAATTGCATTTGAGGGAACAGTCCAGAGTGGGCAGCAGGCAAGTGGACAGCAGGCTGCTTAGAAATAAAGGTGTAATAGCCTGAAGTATTTTAGGTAACTAAGTCAGGAAGAACAATCAGCAGTGTTTGCCAAAATGTGTACATTCACAAATACGTGTGCATAGCTGTTCAGGTGTGAACTGGAAATGAGAAATCACCTTTGAGTTTTAAAAGTATTTGGCTCCAGACAAAGCCACGAATGTTTTTTGTAGTTGTATCCAAGCCCTAAACTCAAAGGTAAATAAGAGGATCACCTACAACAAAGGCAGCGCTTGTGGTAGGCTACTTGGAATAACAAGTAATTAGTGTGAATGGTGGTGCACAGGAGAGGGGAAGCAGAGGTTGAGAGCTGAGGGCAGCAGCTGGGTGGGTGGATGCTGTCCTGAACAATGAATCCCCAGCTCTACCACTTAGAGGTTCTTAGGGGTATTTTGTAAACTAAGGTAAACAATCAGAGAAGAATCTGATTAAGTTTAAGCTAAAATTGCCCACTATATCTGATTTATTATAAGCCTTTTCTTTCAAACTGTGTAGCTAAGAGTAGGAATGGAAGTCTGAAATGAATCCTCTGTGCTGTACCATTAAGCCTGTCTGTATTGTAGGCAAGGTAAATCTGAATAAGCCCTTTAAACCTATGTTGCTGTATTTGTTATCTGTGCAGAGATAGAACGTGGATGATAACTCCAAATAAAGCCGTGAGCAGAACCTGGAAGCTGGGAGACATTTCCCTGCAAAGCTTCAAAGGGTCATTGTAGTGATGCCAAGTGCTGAATGTTTGGAAGGAGTTGCCTTCAGCAGATAACACCCCTCCTGTAAGGAGCAGATGGCTGAGAGAGAGCCCACAGCTCTGGGCAGATCCAAAAGCATCAGAGAGGGATGAGTTCTCTTGCACTTGCCCTTTAACATTTTTAGTTCTTTCTGTTTGTAAAAATAATTTCTTTTCTATTGTGCCAGTTTGTATATGTGAATAGTAAGTGAACTTGCCCTTTCTGAAACAATAAATTGTTAACATTCTTTGTCTAATCTAATAAATTCTGTCCTTAAAGTCAAATTCCAATCTTCCCTTCAAATTGTGAGTTGTTTGACGTTTAACTTAGCTAAGGTTCATTTGATTTAAAACCACGATTTAATGGCTCTGAAACTAGTGTCCCGAAACATCACTAAGACACATTAAGACACATCGCCAGTTCCAGTTCAGAATGAGATATTTGATTCTATCCCCCATCTCTATCTTTGACACCAAATAAATAGAAACAGAGAATCAGTAATGGTCGTATGCATTTATTTATTTTGGTCATTCTGTGGCTAACACTACAGCATTACAAGAGGTTAAATTTGTTCATGTTTATTTTGCTGGCGGCTTTTTCTGACAATTGCTTGGCTTTTGAGAGGCATTTGTTTTTCAAAATGCTTTTAAAATTTGTAGAGGGTATTTTTTAAACTGCCATGTACATGTACTCAGCATTGACAGTCTGTTTAGCTTTCAGAAGTAATGACATCTTTAGTATGTTTTAGCTCCTAATTCTCTTTCATATTTGACCTCTTGTATATACTACATTTGACTTATGTAGTAAAGGACTTCAGTATAAAAATCTAATGTAATTTGGCTTGGATAAGCAGTACGACGTTTAATATAAATTGTAGGAAATCTATCTCCAGTACCCAAAGGGGTTATTAAGAGCCAAACAAAATCAGTGGTAGGCTTTCCATTAACTTCAATTGTCTTTGGATTGGCCCCTTACTCTTTTACGGTTCTCAAGTATTTTTATATCCTTTATTACATAATGGCTTGAAACTTAACTCAAAGGTCTATCAGCTGTATTTACTCAGAATGTGCCAGAATATTTTGAAGTCTGGGAAGTCGCTTGGCTGGTGGAATATTAATGTTTTGCCCATACTGAACTGTGGCACTGACATGTAATTACATTGATCAGTTGCGTGTGATACAATTCCCAACTATTATTTCTTCTCTTTCTGTCTCCCATGCTGTTTGTCTTTGTGTGTGTACAGCTTGTTTAGTTGCAATTTTAAAAAAGTAGGAAAACATAGAATTCATTCTTTAGCCTATATGGAATAAATGCTGTTTGAGTAAGGTCCAAAGCATTGATCTTGTCAGTAACCATGTACTTCATACTCCTAGTCTTACTGACTTTAGCCTATTTGTATTTGCGCTACTATTTTTGATATTTGTGAAATAAAAATTAACATTACTGTGTAAAAGTCTTGACTAAATTATGTGCTCTTCTAAAATGCAGATGAGAAAAAATATTCTTAAAATATTTATCCTATTCAGATTATGAACAAATAATGAAATATTTTCCTCAAATTCTTGGATTACCTTTGTTAGTATCAAAGGCTTTGGTCCTGTAAAGACTAAAACGTGTGTTTTAGTGAAATCCCTCAAGAAGAAGGGGGATTTAAAGTCAAGCCTCCCACATCCTAGTGCTAAGAGCTATGTTCTTTCTTTCTGGGGCTATCATTTCTCCTCCTAGCTTTTACCTTGTATGTGGGACCAGCTTACTAGGTTTTGAGTCAGTAAGATCGCTGAGCAGCCAGCTCTGGCTGTGTCCAAGTACAGACATGGCACCCCTGATAAGAGGTACATCCTATCCACACTCAGTGGTTATCTGATAACACTGAATATAGAAATAAATAAACTGTGGCTAGGTTGGCAAGAAAAAGCAGAAAAAGCACATTCTTTGGCTTTGTTCTATGAAGAGGTCTGGTCCCTGACCCAAGGAGAGCGTTCACAGCTGAGGATCATAAAAGGAAGGACGCACATGAGTAAGGTTTCCTAAGCTTTGACTACTGGCTAAGTTAGTCTGTGTCTTTCCTTAAGCCTTTGCCTGCATGGTAGAGAAAGGCGATATTTATTTATTTATTTAATAAAGAGTGGGATGATAAGAACAGATGCACTCTGAAGGAGCAGAAGCACAGATCATCAACTAGCTTTAGCTGGGTGGAGTTGTACTGATTTTTGCTGAGGATTTCACCCAGAATTCCTGTTTTCATGTGTATATTTATACAGGAAGAAGAAACGGAGAAATAAGTCCACACAGAGAGAAGCAGGTAAGATTTTTTTTTCCCCTCCCAATTTTCCATCAGGCTTTGTTGAGGCTTTAAACAAGTATTTAGAGGAATACAGAGTTCCCCTGCCTCAAACTAATGGAAATTATGTTTCCTGTGTGTTCCCTAGATAAAATTATTTCTTTTGCTTGGATAGGAGTAAGATATCTCACTGCAGATAGCACTTTCTTGGCACAGCAAATTATGAAAATGTTTTTTATCATCTGTAGTTTGAAGAAACTGGAAGGACAGTCTCTGCCTGGTGCCCTGTTAACTTCCCTCTCTGATAGTTTGCCCATCTGAATTTTTGGGTTAACACCATTGTTTTTTAAAATCCTTAGAAGAACAGAGCATGACTTGAACTGACAGAAATCTATTGACACAATAACAAAGACCAGACCTCATTTTGAAGTAGTAATAAACAAAATGTTCAAAAACTATTTTACAAAATTGTGCAAGGTAGTGTTGCATGTTGGATTTCTAAAAAATCAAACAATGTGAAAATCCACCACAATATTATTTCAGTAGTACACCAGATTTAAAAGCCTGGTGCTAAATTAATTACACTGAACGTTTTTGAGGGCTATTAATTTCAAGAAGTGTTAAACATGATGCAGCTACAGTGTCTGGCTCAGGAAGCCCTAAACATCAGACTGGAGAAAATTGAGAACAGGACAAGATATTATTTAACTTGTATGCTCTGTTTTCTCTAAACAATATGATATTGATCACTCTGAGGCACTGGTACTGAGCTATATGTTTTGACTTTTCTTATGTTTTTAATCTTTAGGGTGGACCTGTAGCGAGGGGTGGACTTACAGAAAAAAGGATACACAAAATAACAAGGCAGCAAGAGCTACCTAACCACTGCCAGATTTACTTGGGAAACCTTAGACGGCTTGTGAATCTATACCTTTTCTTTCTCTAATTGCCCCTATCTTGTAAACAAATTTATGGTTTAGCTGACAGATAAATAATTTAATTTTCTTCTGGCAGACATTGAATTTAAGATTAAACGTGCATATGGATTTTCAGGACTGCACCCTTACTACTTTGGAGTTGTAAAAATGTGTCTTAAAATGGAAAGGGGATATAAGTGCAAGGCTGGAGAAGCTGTGATCAACATTTGGTTGAGGGGTCAACATCTGTATGAATTAAGTGCCAGAAGGCAATCTGCTTTATAGGTAATGGATCAAATCCTAAAGTTGTGCAAAATAGCACAGCTGTATTGATAACCACAGAGATTTGTAAGCTTCAGTTACCTACAGATGACAATTGGAAATGGGAGAAAATAATCTAATTCAATTAGATTAGTTTAAAAGATTAATTCTGATTTTATTGGTAGTATAAGGAACTGTGGTAAATGCTATGTAATTTTTTTAATTTGATGTCTTTCTGGCATAATATTGATTTAAGTACTCTCTTCAGTTTTACTGTAATTTGAAGGTTCTGTTCCATTACCTTTCTTCCTCTGTGGTTAGGAATTTTGTTATGAACTGTATGAGATAATGAAATGGCTTATGGAGACAGAGATTTCAGTAAGGATAAAGAAAATGTAACTGCTGTATTCTGACATTTAATACTGTTGATCATCTCAGTTTTGTCATTTTAGAAATAGATCGTAAGTAGAT
Organism: Aptenodytes forsteri; assembly: GCF_000699145.1. Classification (NCBI taxonomy): domain Eukaryota; kingdom Metazoa; phylum Chordata; class Aves; order Sphenisciformes; family Spheniscidae; genus Aptenodytes; species Aptenodytes forsteri. The sequence continues at coordinate 416,325 of NW_008795435.1, forward strand.
CTGAGAATGAAGGCCAGATGGTCAGTGGGGAAAAAATAAATCCTTGTGGTATCTTTCTTTATCATACAGGTTTTGTTCCAATGACTACGTAGGTCAAGAATGAATAAAACAATAACTTCAGCAATAAAATTTAGACAGGTATAGTACTACTACTTAAAAACCCAAACAGACCAGCTACTTCATATCTCCAGCTAGAAGAAGGCCGTAGTGTATCAGCTTCCCCCAAATTGCCTCTCCTGCATGGACTATCTGTAGACATTTGTCTCTGCCTTAATCTTTCCCCAGACCTCATGAGTATAACATAATTTCTTATTCTTTTTCCAGTTAAAAATGCACCCTTTCTGCATCATAGCTGTCTGGCTTCAGAGCTGCTATGTTTACATCTATGGTCCTGACAAAGGGAAATCAAGATTAACTTGTTACATGTGGTAGAGTATTGTTTGTGTTTGAGAACACAGGTAAGTGGGTGCGTTAACGTGAACTCCTTCTTTACATTCCTTAGGCAAAGACTCATTATTCCAACCTGTTGGGGCAACTTACCTCCTTTGGAGTAAAGAAGGTATTATCTTTAATCCGACTTCATAGGTGTTATTTTTATAGTGCACCAAATATTTTATAAGGATATCTAAAACTCTGTTTTCTATCTAGAAATAACAAAGTATTAGTTAAATAAAACTAATTATTAGATAAATGGATGTATTAAACAATGTACATGTGTGGATATATAACTGATAAAGAGAAAGATATTGAGTGCCATTGCTAGAATTGTAATACCTTATTTTACAGTATGGATGTCCTTGACATAATTACTAACATCAAGTCCTCATCTACTTAGTACCATGTGACGCTCCTTAAAACTTGAAAATATTCAGAAGACATGTCAGCAGCTCATGCTCTGTCTGACAAAGAAATGTGGTTTTGACAAATACCTGAAGGTTTTGATAGGTGAACAGAACAAAGCCGTGAACGTCTGTCTCTCTTCTGTCAGCAGTAGAAAGGCTAGTGCTGTTAAAACACAGTCCTATTTCCTGCTGTATCTCAATTTTCAATTAAGTGAAATTAATCAGCTGGAAGGGCTTTGAGCTGCTGTGCTTTAAGGAGGTATAGAAAAACTGCATTACTGTCAGTAGTAGAGCATCCTACTACTATTGGTATTCTAAGTGTTCTTCTTTATGAGGCTGGGCTATGAAAATATAAAATTAAATAAACGTGTCTTATTATTAATAATCTCCTGTTAGGCCTATTGTTCTGTAATACTGTTCAGTTTTCAACTCCTTTGCTGTATGGTTCAGAGACCACCCATGGGCTTGGAGAATGCTTTCAGCAGGTCATTGCTGAAACTGTCAGATGAAATCAACATAAAAGATAGCAGAAAAAACTGTAAAAAGCAGAGCCAAATTATACTGTTATACTACAGCAATGTCTGAATGCAAGTTGAGGGAGAAAGGTTGTAAAGAATGGAAAATGTTGGGTGTCATAATAGTCCCTGCTGGGGGACACCTAGTTACACTGGTGTGGCCCCACTGACCTACATGACTGTGCTGGTAAAAACTGGTCATAGGATTTATATGATTTTAATACAGTTCCAGTAATTAGGGAGAGAAGACTTTACATTTAAGTGAGTTTTCTTTTGGTCCTGCCTGTGTGTTTTTAGTTTTCCACTGCATATAATACTTTCCTTTTGCAGGATCTACCGTCATGAATTCAAAATACAGTCCACAAGTATAATATCGAAACAGGAGCTAATGAAAAACACTGGATAACAAAACTTCTCATATCTTCAACAGTCTTCAAACACCTGTTAGAAATTTGTTTTGTAACCTGCCCTGAAATGTGATGGAGATTAATGCTTATGAGTCCCTTGTGAAAGTGTAAAATATCACAGTTTAAAGCTTCACGTACAGGTCGACAGATAACATGTATCTCAAACACATCTACTGTGTCCCACCAGGTTTATTCCAAGCTGATGTCCTCTGCATTCAGATGAAAAGAATAGTTACCCTGGACAATGCTGTTCTTTTAACTATCTGAAATAAAATGTGATCTGATTAGTTACAAACCTAAAGTGACTATTGCTCAGAAGTGAAGATATTTACAAGTAAAAGTGATCAATACAATGAAACATTTCCTTTCTTTCATTCTGCTCTATTTAGACTGGTCTGAACTTACATATATTGCAAAGGAAAAGGCTGTTTAAAATCTGTTCATTTTTGTCTACATGGTGATATAGACTTGTTCATAGGGGAATGAAGGAATGTTCAATCAAGAAGAAGGAACATAATGTAGGGGAGGCAAAAAGATGATTATTTGCCTTGTGTATAATGACAGTCTTAAAACTAAAAACATCTTTTTAAGCAAGAGAGATCCTCTGTAACATTTTTTTCCCACTCAGTCCTTGATAACCTCCTTGGCTTCTCTTTTCAGAGTACCCCCGCATATGTAGAAGCCAGCTCATCTGTATTTTGAGGATGAAGGGTCATTTTAAATTCCACAACCCATTAACAGCAGGTTTACTGAAGTTAAAACATTCAGTCTCTAAGCCCTCTGCAAAGGCAATATAGTCAGTCAGACCTTATTTCACATCTTTCCTCTTTGATGATACAGATTTAATCTAGAGATACTGCATTTGCTGATTTGTAAAACTAGGAATTCCCCTTCTATAGATCTATGATTCTTTGTGATGCTCCTACCTCTCTGTTTCCAGACTCTCTGCTCTGCTAAGAACAGACGTCCTGCTGTTCGACTGGAGCCTTAGCATTCTGTATTTGAAGATAATCCCTAGGCCACCAGCATTTTTTCAGCATCTGTGAACATAAAGGTTATGACAGTTGCCCCTTCTGAATGTAATCTTTGGTTTTACAAGAATTCTGCTCAAAGATTTTCAAGCTGTGATTATCTCTTCTTGCTTTGTGTGGTATTGCTAAGAAAAAAAAATAGTGGAAGTTTTAAAAGCAATACATTCTGCAGTGTTATAAGACCTTCAATTTGCAACTAAATTATGTACTTAGCTTTACACACTTGACTTCTTTGGACTATTTAACAGCTTACACTGCAGCACACGTTTAAGTGTTTGCAGGATCAAGATCCACATCCTCTCTGCACCATTAAATGTTTTGCAATTGAAGAGTGGTTAGATTCCCCAAGGGGTTGTCTTTTATGTAGAAATGAAGAACATTCATGGCTTGCATCTGGGATTTCTCATCTTGTTTGAGTGATCTAATCTCGTTAGTGTGTGTGTGTGTACTCATGCACTTAAATACGTAGACATAGTAATAACCAGAATAAGCTTGCTGGGGGAAAAAAGCAAGCAGGAAAAGGAATTGCCAAGTATTGTTTAAAACATTTCCCTCCATTTTGTGGAAATTTTAAAACATTTTATTTTCTGGCCAGGTCTATAAATTAGCCACTGCTTCCCTGTATTCTGTCTGCCTAGACAGAAAATTGCTCAGGGCAATTTTCAATATTCCAAACCATTGACTAGCATTTAGTGTACAAACTAGAAAACAGTTAAACTTCCCAAATTTTCCTTTTTCTTTTTTTCTTCTCATATTAAATTTCATCTCCACTTCTCTGGGCTTCCCTCCAATGCTGGTCTGGAGCAATTTGTCATAATTTGTGTGTGTGTGTGTGTGTGTGTGTATATATATGTTTATATATGCATATGAAGAATATACATGTGTGTGTATGTGTAAATACATACACATGTCCCTTTTACATATAAAGGATATATAATGATATTGGTGAATATAGGAGGTTTATTGTTTTGTCCTATGGTTTAAACTGTAAATCTGCCTAAAGCATCTAAGCAGATTTTTTACTGCATGATGCCATGCAATTTTGTGTCATGTAAGTCACATTACAGGCACCAAATTTTAATATGTAGGGTTTTTTTGTGTTCATGACCTATATCACCTGATACTATCAGCTCTCTGCAAAGATCTTTTAAGCCCTCCATAAGAAAATTGTAGTTCTTTCTTTGTGTAGCTTTTGTGAATCACAAAAAAGTTACACTGATAGCTCTGGAAGTATTGTCCAGCATTTCGGGCCTCGGCCTTATCACAGAACATAGGTAGCACCATGGAACCAGTTCATACAATCATAGAATCTTTTTGGTTGGAAAAGACCCTTAAGATCATCGAGTCCAACTGTTAACCTAGCACTGCCAAGTCCACCACTAAACCATGTCCCTAAGCGCCTCATCTACACGTCTTTTAAATACCTCCAGGGATGGTGACTCAACCACTTCCCTGGGCAGCCTGTTCCAATGCTTGGCAACACTTTCAGTGAAGAATTTTTTTCTAATATCCGATCTAAACTTCCTCTGGTGCAACTTGAGGCCGTTTCCTCTTGTCTGGTCACTTGTTACTTGGCAAAAAAGAGACCGACACGCACCTTGCTACAACCTCCTTTCAGGTAGTTGTAGAGAGCGTTCAGTCTTCCTCTCCTTCTTACCTACAGTCCTGCAGGTTGCCCACTCTGGAAAGATTCCCAGATCCGTGGATTTGAAGAGGATAATATTCAGTTGAATGCCCCTGCAGAAACCAAAGACTGACAGACTTCTGAAGTGGCCACACTGAGCAAAGGAGACAAATAGGCCTTTTAGTATTGTTTCAGTGTTTAACCACTGTCACAGTAAATAAGTTTTTTCTTATGTTTAAACAGAACTTCCTGTATTTCAGTTTGTGCCCATTACTTCTTGTCCTTTAAATGAGCACCGTCAAAAAGGGTCTGGTTCTGTCTTATTTACTCCCCCTCCATCAGGTATCTCTACACGTGGAGATCCCCCCTGAGCCTTTCCTTCTCCAGACTGAACTGTCCCAGCTCTCTCAGCCTCTCCTCATATGTCAGATGCACCAATCCCATAATCATCTTCCTTTCCTTTCACTGGGTGCAATCCAGTATGTCCATGTCTCTGTTGCACCAGCGAGCCCAGAAATGGACCCAGCACTCCACATGTGTCTCACCAGTGCTAAGTAGCACTTAGTGCTACTTGGACTTCTGTAGAATTTGGGCCTAAAGTGCTCTCTCCACTCGGACTTGACCTGCTGGTGACACTTTACCTAATGCAGCCCAGGGGCTGTTGGCTGCCTTTGCCACAAGGGCACGTTGCTGGCTCATGTCCAACTTTTTGTCCACTAGGACCCTCCAGGTCCTTTCTGCAAAGCTGCTTTTCAGCCAGTTGGTCCCCACCCTGCACCCACTGCATGGGATTATTCTTCCCAGGGGCAGGACTTTTGCATTTCCCTTTGTTGAATATGAGATTCCTGTTTGCCCATTTTTTCCAGCCTGTTGAGGTCTCTCTGAACGGCAGCACAAACATCTGGTCCATCAAGAACTCCTCTCTATTGCAAAGTTGCTGACAGTGCACTCTGTCCCATCATCCAGGTTATGAATGAAGGTATTAAACAGTATTGGCTCCAGTGTTGACCGCTGGGATGCACCACTAATCACTGGCGTCCAGCTGGACTTTGTGCCACTGAACACAACCCTTTGAGCCTGGCAGTCCAGACAGTTTTAAGTCCACGTCACTGTGTTTATCTAGTTCATACTTCATCAGCTTGTTTATGAGGAGGTAAAGGGAGACAGTGTTGAAAGCTTTGCTAAAGTTGAGATAGACAAAATCCACTGCTTTCCCTTTGTCCACTGAACTAGTAATTTTGCTGTACAAGGCCATCAGGTTGGTCAGGAATGATTTACCCTTCATAAATCCCTCCTGACTATGCCCAGCCACCTTCTTGTCCTTGCTGTGTTTGGAAAATATATATGTTTATATATGCATATGAAGAATATACATGTGTGTGTATGTGTAAATACATACACATGTCCCTTTTACATATAAAGGATATATAATGATATTGGTGAATATAGGAGGTTTATTGTTTTGTCCTATGGTTTAAACTGTAAATCTGCCTAAAGCATCTAAGCAGATTTTTTACTGCATGATGCCATGCAATTTTGTGTCATGTAAGTCACATTACAGGCACCAAATTTTAATATATAGGGTTTTTTTGTGTTCATGACCTATATCACCTGATACTATCAGCTCTCTGCAAAGATCTTTTAAGCCCTCCATAAGAAAATTGTAGTTCTTTCTTTGTGTAGCTTTTGTGAATCACAAAAAAGTTACACTGATAGCTCTGGAAGTATTGTCCAGCATTTCGGGCCTCGGCCTTATCACAGAACATAGGTAGCACCATGGAACCAGTTCATACAATCATAGAATCTTTTTGGTTGGAAAAGACCCTTAAGATCATCGAGTCCAACCGTTAACCTAGCACTGCCAAGTCCACCACTAAACCATGTCCCTAAGCGCCTCATCTACACGTCTTTTAAATACCTCCAGGGATGGTGACTCAACCACTTCCCTGGGCAGCCTGTTCCAATGCTTGGCAACACTTTCAGTGAAGAATTTTTTTCTAATATCCGATCTAAACTTCCTCTGGTGCAACTTGAGGCCGTTTCCTCTTGTCTGATCACTTGTTACTTGGCAAAAAAGAGACCGACACGCACCTTGCTACAACCTCCTTTCAGGTAGTTGTAGAGAGCGTTCAGTCTTCCTCTCCTTCTTACCTACAGTCCTGCAGGTTGCCCACTCTGGAAAGATTCCCAGATCCGTGGATTTGAAGAGGATAATATTCAGTTGAATGCCCCTGCAGAAACCAAAGACTGACAGACTTCTGAAGTGGCCACACTGAGCAAAGGAGACAAATAGGCCTTTTAGTATTGTTTCAGTGTTTAACCACTGTCACAGTAAATAAGTTTTTTCTTATGTTTAAACAGAACTTCCTGTATTTCAGTTTGTGCCCATTACTTCTTGTCCTTTAAATGAGCACCGTCAAAAAGGGTCTGGTTCTGTCTTATTTACTCCCCCTCCATCAGGTATCTCTACACGTGGAGATCCCCCCTGAGCCTTTCCTTCTCCAGACTGAACTGTCCCAGCTCTCTCAGCCTCTCCTCATATGTCAGATGCACCAATCCCATAATCATCTTCCTTTCCTTTCACTGGGTGCAATCCAGTATGTCCATGTCTCTGTTGCACCAGCGAGCCCAGAAATGGACCCAGCACTCCACATGTGTCTCACCAGTGCTAAGTAGCACTTAGTGCTACTTGGACTTCTGTAGAATTTGGGCCTAAAGTGCTCTCTCCACTCGGACTTGACCTGCTGGTGACACTTTACCTAATGCAGCGCCCAGGGGCTTGGCTGCCTTTGCCACAAGGGCACGTTGCTGGCTCATGTCCAACTTTTTGTCCACTAGGACCCTCCAGGTCCTTTCTGCAAAGCTGCTTTTCAGCCAGTTGGTCCCCACCCTGCACCCACTGCATGGGATTATTCTTCCCAGGGGCAGGACTTTTGCATTTCCCTTTGTTGAATATGAGATTCCTGTTTGCCCATTTTTTCCAGCCTGTTGAGGTCTCTCTGAACGGCAGCACAAACATCTGGTCCATCAAGAACTCCTCTCTATTGCAAAGTTGCTGACAGTGCACTCTGTCCCATCATCCAGGTTATGAATGAAGGTATTAAACAGTATTGGCTCCAGTGTTGACCGCTGGGATGCACCACTAATCACTGGCGTCCAGCTGGACTTTGTGCCACTGAACACAACCCTTTGAGCCTGGCAGTCCAGACAGTTTTAAGTCCACGTCACTGTGTTTATCTAGTTCATACTTCATCAGCTTGTTTATGAGGAGGTAAAGGGAGACAGTGTTGAAAGCTTTGCTAAAGTTGAGATAGACAAAATCCACTGCTTTCCCTTTGTCCACTGAACTAGTAATTTTGCTGTACAAGGCCATCAGGTTGGTCAGGAATGATTTACCCTTCATAAATCCCTCCTGACTATGCCCAGCCACCTTCTTGTCCTTGCTGTGTTTGGAAATGGTTTCCGGGATGGTTGGCTTCATCACCTTCCCATGGTTCAAGGTGAAGCTGACCTGCCTGTAGTTCCCGGATTGTCCTTTTTGCACTTCTTGAAGACAGTGGAGACATTTGCATTCTTCCCAACCTCAGGAACCTCCCCTGATGGCCATGACATTTCAAAGATAATTGAGACATTGGCCAGCTCCCTCAACACATGTGGCTACATCCCACCCAGTCCCATAGATTTGTTTGTGTCCGGTTTGTTTAAATGTTCCCTAACCTGATCTTCCTCTACCAAAGAGAGTTCATTCCAAATGATTTAATTGGCTTTATTTGTTAGATTTTGAAAATTCAACATCTTTAGTGCTTTTTATAATTATTTCTGGACTTTTCAGTAGCTTGAGTAAAGCATTATCAGTTATTGCAAAGCAATCTTACCAAAGTTCTATGAAAATATTCAAGTCTCTACAAAAAAATCTTCAAAGTTTCAAACATTGCAGTTGCATTGCCCACCGGAATAAAAACATTAAACCTGTCAATCCAGAGGCCCTTTCTTTCAGCTGTAATTTCACTCTGGAGCTATTCTCTCTACAGTAAATGTTAAGACTGCTTTTCCAATCTGTGGAAATTTATCTAAGTAAAAAAAAGTGTAGCTACCAAGACATTGTCAGTCTAATAGGGCATATTAGTGACTTAAAATGGTGAAAAACATTGCTATGTGTAAATACAATAATCAAGCTTCGTATATGAGACCTTGTGTCTTGTTCCTCGGCAAAATTCACCTCTTTCAATGAACACAAGAAATTGCTTACAGTTTTCTGTGAGCTTAATGTATGAGTGCAAATTCCTTAGTTTTAACAGTATTTATACATTTGATTGATTGATTTTTCTTAAAACTTCCAGAATAGCAATAACTGTCTAGGCATATCTCCATGAATGAAGACAAAGTACTGGAATATACCTGCAAAGTGCTTGTTTTTAAAAAATCTGATCATAAATCAATAGATAGATTTTCACTAATATAGGCACAAAGCATATACCGTTTTACTTTCTCACGAAGTTTTTGTAACTGTAACCCATGGGCTCTAGAGGAGTCAACTGATTAATAGAAATCATCAAAACTATTTAGAGAAACAATTCCCAGCTGCTTGGGAATGGCGTGTTTTGTCAGCAGTTCAGTACGAAGACGTGCTCTCCAGCCTTGGCTCTGCATTAACTTTACACTCTGTAGCACGAGCATTTGGCACTGTGGATGTGATTGAAGATGTCCCACACTATAACTCTGCAGGACTGAGAGGGCTGCATGTGTGTGCATGTGTGCGTGCATGTTTGTGGTTATTTCAGTGGTAGTTCTAGAGATAGTTTTCAGTAAAGAGTTCCATAAAAGCTTACTGAATAAACATTAAAGCCATTAAAAAAACCCTAGATGAGATAGCTGAAAGCTGCTGAGACCCATTTGCAGTAGAAAATAAAAACATCTGTTTATTTTTTTTTAAAGCTCTGCTATCAAGGGTTATTCAAACACACACTCCAGAAAACCAAAACAAAATAATAAAACCCAAAAAACTGGATGCATGCCATTGCTCATAGCAGTATGATAATGAAATAAAAGCTAAATTTTTGTTATTGGTAGGATAGGGTTTTCCTCCTTTTAAAATGCTGGTCTTCTGTGTATATTCCTCTGTAAAAATGTAGAAGATAAGAGAACCTTTCAGACAGAAAGGTTAGTTGCCTCTAGAAGTAGTTGCAAACAAAATATCTTAAGGACAAATTCTGTCATGTTTTCTCAAATGGAGAGAGCACTTTAGGCCCAAATTCTACAAAAATGTAAGAACAAACATTTTGCTTACAAACATTCCAGTTCATGAAAATCATGTGTACAGAGCTGCAGCAGCATCCTGCCATGAAATGAACAGGTTCCTCCTCTCACATCTTGGTATTTAGATTATTTCAGGATAAGCAATTATGGAGTGAAGTATTACCATCATTTAAAGAATGGGATATTTGGAAGAATCTTGAAGACTACAAATCCCATTAAATAAAAATCCCACATGAAATATGAGATGTGAGACAACACAGTATTTTTTTAATTTTACAACTCAGTTTAAAGACAGGTTTTTTACAGTTACTCAGACAAGACCTCTTTTACTGTATGTATAGGAATAGCTCTGATTGTGTGTGACTTTCTAAACTAGATCTAGGTGAAAGCAATGACTGGACATGGAGGTCACCCCATATAGTCATTTCATTTTCCTAGAAAGCAAAAACATAATATGTGCTGCATTGCTATAATTGGAATGGACTTTAATAAAAGTCTGAATACTTGGTAGATGTGAAAACCATTCCTTACATATTATAGCATTCTTTTACTTAAGTGTCAGTATTTAACTAGTTGAGGACCTTATACTTAAAAAAAAAAAAAAATCAAAGTTCTATGACAGCTTTTCACATATGTCAAAAGCTCTTTCTAAATAGGACTAAGTGGAAATGCAGAAAGCATGAAGAATGCTGTAAGGATTTGGAGCACAAGTAGCTTCTTGTGAAGGATGCAATTTAAAAAACAGCTTTAATGATGATCCTTAGACAATAATGATGGCTTTGAAATTGGCTTGTTTTCTTGACCAAGTCAAATGCAGAATGTTGCTCCAGGGTACATGTTTTCCTGATTGTCTTGTCTTTTAGCCGTGAGCACGAGCGGACTGAGTGGCCGTTTGCTTCCAGCACTGATGAAAACCGGTGTGTTGATGAAGGATTCTAACAAAGGGCTCAGCAAATGGGTGAACCTGCTTGCTGAATGAAGCAATGTGATACTTCACAGCTTATCATACCATTCAGCTCTTATTGCTCAAAAGGAAGCACGTATCCTAGTCACTGCTTGTCTTTATGACAACACCGGCAGCAACTGAATTTACTGGGGACAAAATTTTATTCAGTCTCTGGTGCCCCTGTAAAAGGATTCTACATATTGTAGTGATCTTTGCCTCTACCTTTTACGGAGTCCCTTATAAAAGAAAACTGTTCTCCTGTTGTGCCATTTATGGACATGATAGGCTTAATTTGAATATTGCAGCAAATACAACCTTAGAAATATCGATGGGCAAGTTAAGTCTTTTATCTGCTATATGAGTCTAAGAGTATCTTTTACCTATATATATGAGAAGAGGCAAAAGCACACATATACATACATATAAGAAAAGGCAAAGTTGTACAAAATACATCTTCATATTTCTTATGTATGCAAAAAAATGGCTTTGGAGTGAAACTGGAAATAGCTGAAGGGCTCACTGTCCCCTTGGGATAAAATGCACAGCTAGCTAACATAGATAACTTTCAGAAAGGATTGACCCCATGTGTTATCTTTAACTTGTTAATATGCCACACTGAACAGTTTCATTATTGAGGTTTTGGGTTGCATTTAGGTTTGACTTTCAGGGAAAATCTAAAACTTTGTTTAAAAACTCACAATTAAGTATGAAAATTTTTAAATGCTTTGATGTTATAGAAAATGTTTGCCATTCTCCAGTTGTTGAATGTAAGACAGAAAAAACCATTTCAAAGGGCTCTTCTAGATGAAGAAAAGTATATCCTAAACTTACAGGCTTACACTTTTATGTCTAGTTTGACATACTCTTATTTGTGAAGGAATTATTTTAAATTAATCAACAAAGGTTGAGGAGGATTCAAGATTTGTAAACTGTTACTTCTTTTTGTAATTAATTATTCTTGTAGTGTCTTGGTTGAGCCATACTGTGAACACACCACTGACTTCTCCATTACTTAAAATACACTTCTGTCTATACTAAAATGAACAATAATTTTGATATTACCTATGGTGAGAGCAAGGATAGATTTTCGCCTTTTGAAAAATATTAGTACTAAACTAATTAACACCGTCTCCCACAGCATTCTCCTCGAGAAGCTGGCGGCTCACGGCTTAGACAGGTGGACTCTGCGCTGGGTCAAAAACTGGCTGGACGGCCGGGCCCAGAGAGTTGTGGTGAATGGAGTTACATCCAGTTGGCGGCCGGTCACGAGCGGTGTTCCCCAGGGCTCAGTACTGGGGCCGGTCTTGTT
>NW_008795435.1:429076-465746 GCF_000699145.1 Aptenodytes forsteri
GTGGGCATGGTGGTGTTGGGTCGACGGTTGGACTCGATGATCTTAAGGGTCTTTTCCAATCTTAATGATTCTATGATTCTATGATTCTATGAAACCACACTGTTATGAGTTTTTCACAAACATTATCACAAGAATTTATCTCCGCAGCAAACCCTGAGGTCATGGTCCCCTTGTCTCTAAGTCATGGCCATAGTACTCCCATGGTTATTGTCTCTAAGTATTGTACCTATGAGATAGCACCTCTAGCAGATCCAAGAACAAAGTTCAAATCTCCTGATGAGTATTACTGCATCTGAAGTGCTTTGGGGCTAGAAGCAACTGTCAAGTTTTCTGTTGTCTCTTCTCGGTCAAAACTCTCTGATTTTTATTTGTGCAGTAAAAGAAAATATCTTTATTGAAACCTGTTTTGTACCTTTGTTTGTAGATAGCTATATACTTCTCTGTCTATGAAATCTTTTGGTTGTATCCCTGATTTCAACTTTGGGTACATATATTTTAATTCCACTTGATCATCTTAAACATGCATCTGTTGCCAAGTTCATTAATAATGAATGCATATTCTCGTGCAGTTCTGTTTGAAAAGGAACTTCATTAATTGCTTCTGTATGGGATTCATGAGGAGATGCATAATGTGTAGTGACTCCTTTGTTAGAACTGTTATTGCCTTTCATATCCAGAAATATATGGAAGGGGAAAAATCAGACCACAGGACATCACTGTGTGCTTCCTCATATCTGGTGTGGGCTGGATAGCAGTGGGTTCAGGATTTTATTGGCCAAAAAGCCAGATGAAATATTCTAAGGGGATGACATAAAACTCCAGTGAGGTACAGATAACTATGCTGTATCAATATGGACAGGTCAGCAATTATGCTTTAATTAGGTCCCCAACTGTGCCTATTTTCAGCTCCTTCCTTTTCCTACCAGGAGGTCTGTGAACACATGACACAAGAAAAATCTAGTCCAAATCAGAGCAGGTTGGCAAAACTTCCGACAAAACAGTTTGTCCTGATGAAAAATACCTTCATTCCTGTGAAATTTCAGTGAAGCAATAATTTGGTTCTTTGCCTGGCAGGCTGCTTAGGAGACCAGGTTTCCTAAGTCTGTGGTCCCTGACAGATTCATCATGACTTCTTCTGAGGCTGAGAATCTCGAACAATAAAACAGGGAAGCTAGAAGTAAAGACGACTTAGATAAGTGTGGTGGGTTGACCCCAGCTGGTAGCTAAGCCCCCACCCAGTTGCTCACTCAGTCCTCCCCCAGCGGGATGGGAGAGAGAATCAGAAGAGCAAAAGTGAGAAAACTCGTGGGCCGAGAAGAAAACAGTTTAATAAGCAAAGGGAAAAAAGAGGGAAAAAAGCAAGTGATGCAAAAGCAACCACTCACCACCAGCTGACCAATGCCCAGCCAGTCTCTGAGCAAAGACTACTTTGAAAAAACTCCCCCTGAGTTTTATTGCTGAACATGACATTATATGGACCCTCTGGCCAGCTAGGGTCAGCCGTCCCAGCTGTGTCCCCTCCCAATCTCTTGCCCACCCCCAGCCTCCTGGCCTTTGGTGGGGTGGGGTAGTTGGAGAGAGAGCCTTGACACTATGCAAGCACTGTTCAGCAGCAGCCAAAACATTGATGTGTTAACAACACTGTTTTGCTCACAAATCTGGAACACAGCACCGTATGGGCTGCTATGAAGAAAATTAACTCCATCCCAATGAGCCCCAGTACAATAAGATTTTTAATAAGTGTTTGGCCCTGCATTCCACAAAAAAATGCTGTGTCAGTTGTAACTGTTTTCTAGGGGAGACAGAGTACTTTTGCTCTGTGCTAACATCCTAACTCCCTAGGAAAATACTAGGTTATTACATAAAAAAACACTTTTGCCAATTTGTCCAGTTTTCACTAGGAGGTGGTGATTGCTCGCAAACAGTAAATGCTTCATATTTGCAAATAACCTGATTTGTCAGTCATAACTTCTCCTTCTCATGCATGTTTCCCAAAGAAGGGAGAAGTTAGGAAAAGGATCTTATATTTACAGCTTTTAGATTTAGATATTGTATGCTATTCACTGTTTTTCCCTGCCTGAGTTTCCAAACCCCTTTTTTGCATATTTGATGTGTACCTCCATAACTTGGTAGTGTAGAAGTGGAAGGAATGCAGCAGGAGAGTCATTTCTGCAGGAGAAGTCAGCATGAGGCCTGTGTATCATTCAAGTTACAGATGGATGGTTTAATAGGACTTAAATGATGCACTAGCTTTGTACTGACTCTCACGCTGTGTGGACTGTGGGCCAGACTCTTAAAATTTTGAATCTCTAGCTAAATATAAATACCTAGCTGTTCACTGGAAGTTAAACAGCTTTTGGGGATGTTAGCATCTTATTAATTTTTGTATGTCTTAAACATCTGGTACTATGTGGCTTTCAGAATTGGGATGTTAAGATTATCGTATTCTTATCTTAAAGCAGAATCTTGAAGTTTGCTGAAGGCAGTGGTGGCTATCTAACTTGTAGTTAATTGTCCTGTAGGGTCAGTCCTTAAAGGTTCTTTTAGTTTCCTGAGTTAGGGGTTATTGCACCCTTTTAAGTTATGTACTAATAACGTTCTGTTAGGAACAAATTTGTGGATTTTTTTTTTAAAGATTGTTTTGTTAAAGAAATGAAGTTCACAAATGCATCATAATACAGCCTGCAGGTGAAAAACTGTATCAGCCACAGACGCATTGCCAATTGCCCAGGTGAGCAGCCAACAGCATAGGAAGAGCTGGTGGGTGGTGAAGTTTGTCTCCTCACACACCATCTTGGCTTTTCATTCTCTTTATAATTATATATGAGAACACATTATACAAGCAATCAGGCTCAGGGGAACTCCTCCTATTTATTATCTGAATAAAGTACATTGACATTAAATAACTATCATGAAGAAGTAAGTCATTGTCTCCCACAGGGAAGCTGTTCTTTTATCTTGTCCTGGAGATTGATAATTTCAGAGCCCACAGACAGGTCTCATCTTCTTTCCCATGTTTTTCCATTTACATATGCTAATGGCTATTCTGTCTGTAGATGGTACCAGTTTCCTAAAGCCATTGTTACAGAAAATTAAATTTCTCAAATTGATTGATGACACGGTTAAAAATTTAACTTAATTAAAAGTATAATTAGTAGCATATGAGCTAACCTTGACAGAAAAAATACAGCATGAGGAGTAGATTAAACAAGTACTATCACAAAAATAAGCTAATATAATACATACTATGACATTTATTATGATCCCTCAGATCCCATACTGGATGAACAGAACAGCTATTTTATCACTATAAACAGTATCAGAGTTATTTTCCTCAAGCAAAATAAAATTACTTCTTGATTCTCGTAAGTGGAAACATAACTCTCTACCTCAAGTTTTGTAAGAGTATTTTAAGCCTTCTAGTGTACTAGTCATAGATGCCAATACAGTTCATGTTGTTGAATGAGGAGGAAAGAAACATACCACGCAGAAATACCTCCTTCACTACTGTGTAATTTAATGTCATGTCTATTTTCTGTGGAAAGTGCCATGCATTAGATTTTCACCTTCTCACGTACACATTAGAGAGGGCGGGAAGAGGAAAGTAGGGCCTCACTTTTGCAAGGAATTGCCTGTGTGTACAGCTGAATCTTCTACTGAAACTTGTATTGCACACACTTGAATTTCCAGAGTCCCAAGGAGGTGTTGGTATGGAGAAGACAAAGTGTTTTCATGGCCCCACACCTCTTCAATCTGTGATGATTTGCTGTCTACAGTTCTTATATTCAAAGCTCTCAAGTTGTCCAGCTCTACAGTTGAGCAGAACAGGGGTTCAACAAAAGATTCAGCAAAGTTTCCCTGATGGCTTTGCCCTGAGTGCCAACTCTGGCAAACTACAATCTTATTTTATTTATGTATGAAAGCCGAGATTGCATTTAGAAACAAGCTACCAAATCACAAGACACAGGGAAGAAGAGACGGTTCTTGGGAACAACTAGATAGCACTGTGTATGACGTCTGCAGCGTGGCTAGGCGAAAGAGGGGATAGGTTTTAACTTATGCCTAGGGCTTCTATCAATCTAACACGACATCTACATGTAAATGGCATAAACACATTTGAATTAATCAGTCCTGAAATGGAGTCAGACAAGATTCTTAACAGGCCAGTCTTCAATCCTGAAATGGAGTCTCCCAGACAAGATTCTTAACAGGCCAGTCTTCATGTTCCAAAGGAGGATGTCTGTGGGTTTTAATACAATATTCCATATCCTCTCTTCAACTACATACATACAGATATGACATTATCAATTCTGGGTGTTTGAAGAAATATGAAAACATTTTTTATGGACGTGAAATATGAAATGAGGACATTAGTTCAGCTGGTGCTTCAACCAAATTCCCTTTGGTTATGACTTACTGACTTGCAGTATTTAGATCATGTAGGTTTTAGTGCTCACAGAGTGAGTTCCTTTCTTTAGAATAGAGCTCCCTTACAGGTTTAATAGCTGCAGGGAAAGTGTGGCTTAAATACTTCATTAGATTGCCAAACTAGAGATAAAACAATTCCTTATTTAAGTTGAAAACTCAGCAGTCTCCCTAGGGTTTAGTCTTGGACTTTTTCTTCATTGCTGATTTATCCTAGCTTTTCAGGAGGAAAGTGCGTTCCCAGATCTTACGGTCACCTTCGACATCTTATTAAAGACAATATTTCTAACATTTTTCCTCTGTGCCTAGGTCTGCAAATGTGTTGTGTATCTTGCTGAAAAAAGTCTGTACTTTCATTTCCTGCAGGAAGAAACTAGAGACAAAAAAGTTAATCCTCAGGAGCTGAGGTTTAGAGTCCTATCTCACAAATGATGTAGAAAAGCTGTTAAATGGGACATTTGGAGGGGCCAAATTCCAACAGTACTTCTATAGAACCTGATTTTTCTCAGCAGCTTTGCTCGTGCAATCTGAGGCAATTAATGCTCTAACACTTCAATGCATGACAAATTTCCTTTTGTCTATAGTGAAGTATGGACATATCTAAGAGTGTTTTCTGGTTGCTGTGTTTTTTGCCTTGGTGCAGATGTTTGGATTTCAATAATAAAGTAGTGTTCACTCAAGCTTTCATCGCTGCTGTGATTTCCTTCAGAGCGAACCTAACAAAGCAATGAATATAAAATTGGCCCTATCTAGTCTGGATCTAATTTGAGAGTAAATGTTGACTACAGTGTCAGTTAAAGGAGGAAGGAAACTCGGACAGGGCCCACTGAGTTGCTGATATTCCCAGATGCTGCGTGTCGACAGGTAAAATTTGTCTTAGGAGCTTAAGGCACTTTTTTTCTTGGTTATGCCTTTATCTTTCTTACTGACTTAGCAGCAGTTGCAGGAGGGACGCTAAGGGACACTAGCTTTTAAAATAGCTTTTCACAGAGGTATTTTTGTATTATTTTCTTCAAAAATTTTCAAAAATGAGTGTCAAAAGCCCTAAGGTTTGACAATGCAGGAGTACAAGTGTCATTGTTCAAAAAGATCGAGCCAAAGCACTTGACAAAATGACTTAAGTTGTTCATCTGCACCCTAATATACCCTGTCCTAGGACAAAAAGCATATTGCAGGTGAAAGTACATAGGACATAGTTTTACATCAGCATGCTAGTGTGTATATTCAAAAGTTTATACTCTTTTAGAATTCTGCCATACTCATACCAATCGGATAACGATCTTGATGTGCAACAAGTAATTTCCTAGATATAAAAACTCAAAATGGCCAAGAACTTGGTTATGCCAGAATGGAGCCACATATTTGGTAGCCATCTTTAAAACTGTGTGAAAACTATGGCTCTTTTCACTGTTCAGCAGTCTTTCCCCCTTCTGGTGGTGTTGGTACGATTGAAGTTGAGTGCCGTCACTAAAAGAAGTTAAATCCTTTTGCTGCATTGTAGTCATATGGTAAATTTTTATAGCTATA
Organism: Aptenodytes forsteri; assembly: GCF_000699145.1. Taxonomy (NCBI): domain Eukaryota; kingdom Metazoa; phylum Chordata; class Aves; order Sphenisciformes; family Spheniscidae; genus Aptenodytes; species Aptenodytes forsteri. The sequence continues at coordinate 435,029 of NW_008795435.1, forward strand.
ACTACTCCTGCTTTATTTGTTAGCCCAGCAGGGCATGGCTGAGATATAACAATATTGCACAGCAGGGCTGTCTCTTTTCACAAAACATTTCACTGAGGCTTTTGAGCTATCTCCTACTAATCAGATTTCTCACCGAGGTGCCCACCCACCCAAATCAAGTGTGGTCAGTGGACCTGGCAGGTTACCACGTTCCGAACAGATTAATGAATATCTACCCATTTAATTTTGCTTAAGAAGAACCAGTAGGGTGGCTTCATAGGGTGGGATTATTGCCTCTGCATCCTGTTGTTCCTGACTGTGGATTTAATTCCTGCTTCTGCAATATGAGTTGGTAATTGTAATCTGAGATGGTACATTTGATCTTGCTGCTCCTGGCAATGGAATCCCATTGAGCCACCTATTCCAAAACAATGTGTGGAGGTTTCTTATAAACCTAAATATTGCCCGACATAAAGTAGCGTATCGAACTGTAGAGCAACAGCTGGCATGCTGAGGATATATTCATTTGCACCCTTCTGCACTGCCTCAAGCAGATATTGCTATACATAAAAGAATTAGAAGATGACATTAAAAATATTCTTTGTAGAGACAGTATTTGTTTTCACAGCTGTTTTCAGTCCTCTTTTCTTGTTCCTAATGTTTTGCAGTTTCCTTCTTATTCTTGTTTCTCCGGTGGTACCTGTGATGCAGTTTTGAATCTTTAATAAACAATATTCTTTGCAGAATCTTCCATGTAGAATTGTAATTTGTTTTATAACTGTTACAATATAGATCATTACTTACTTCTTAGGCATATTATCAGACAGCTTTCTGGTCCAAAGGACTAAGAAATTAAACAAAAAGCAGATGAAAACTGAATAGCAGATAACTTGGATAGGTTCTGAAATATCCGTTATTTTGCTGTCTGGTTTATGCCTTGCACAGTACCAGGCAGCCCAGAATTCAGTCTCAGCTCTGTATATTATTGTAATTTTTTTGATAGTTGTGTTCCAACTTTATCATTAGGGACTTAATTCTGCAATTGCTTATGAACAGAATTCCCATTTAAGTCCCTGAACATGCATTCAGATTACAGAAGGGAAAAAATGGTCTGTAGAAATATGATTGCAAATACAGCTATAAACAAGTGCGTTGCTAAAAGTGTCACACAAAAGAAGACACTTAGCCTACAGGTTTTCATCTGATCACAGGTTCCTGTAATACAGTAAGAAAAATAGAGCTGTCTGGAAGACAGGTAAGTTTTCTCTAAAGTGAAGTGAAGCTGTAAGACAGAAAATGAAAGCTTAACCGGTTTATTTTCTTTCTTTCTTTCTTTCTTTCTTTCTTTCTCTTTCTTTCTTTCTTTCTTTCTTTCTTTCTTTCTTTCTTTCTTTCTTTCTTTCTTTCTTTCTTTCTTTCTTTCTTTCTTTCTTTCTTTCTTTCTTTCTTTCTTTCTTTCTTTCTTTCTTTCTTTCTTTCTTTCTTTCTTTCTTTCTTTCTTTCTTTCTTTCTTTCTTTCTTTCTTTCTTTCTTTCTTTCTTTCTTTCTTTCTTTCTTTCTTTCTTTCTTTCTTTCTTTCTTTCTTTCTTTCTTTCTTTCTTTCTTTCTTTCTTTCTTTCTTTCTTTCTTTCTTTCTTTCTTTCTTTCTTTCTTTCTTTCTTTCTTTCTTTCTTTCTTTCTTTCTTTCTTTCTTTCTTTCTTTCTTTCTTTCTTTCTTTCTTTCTTTCTTTCTTTCTTTCTTTCTTTCTTTCTTTCTTTCTTTTTCTTTCTTTCTTCCCCACTCTATAAGGTTCAATTACCTTTCTCTCCACTCTACCTATTATTGTGGGATTTGCAGGACATTACTTTGCAAGCACAGCTCACAGGCATTCCTTAACACATTGTCTCATGGAGACACAGTTTGCTTTGTTTGTGGCTAAATGATTATATTAAATTTTTCAATGTGACTATCCTGACACAGGGTCTTGGGCTTTTCAGAATGGAAGAGTGGCTTAAACACAGAGCAGTCAAAAAATAGAAGAAGGTGTTGATGGGATACTATTTTATACTATTTTAGAAACTTCAGAGCTGCACTAAACATTTACCCGTTAACTGCCACAAGCAGCCCTGAAGCCCTGATGCAAGAAACATTGAAACTGCATGGAGAACAAATCTATCATCTGCACACTGATAAGATCCGCCTGAGCTTCTTCTCCAGGCTAAACAGTCCCAGCCCTCAGCCTCTTCTCATATCAAGGATGCTCCAGTCCCTTAATCATCTTCACGGCCCTTCACTGGGCTTGCTCCAGTGTGTCCATGTCTCTCCTGTATTGCTGAGCTCAGAAGTGGACACTGGACACTGTGTGTTGTTATATCACTAATAACTAGGAGGCAGATAGGAAGGATAATATAGCAGAAGCTCCAAAGCAACATTTCAAAACGATCACATGCGACCACCAGAATTAATGTACCAGAGCCGTGGGTTTCAAGGGCTGCAAAACTTACACAAAAGTGATTGTTAGAAAATGTGAAATAACTGCTTTCTTTAAGAGAAATCCATGCAAACCAGAAATCAGCATTGGACATTTTGGATCACCTTTGCAACAGAAAGGTTTAGAAATTATATTATACTGTTGTTGTGCTGCAAAAAAAAATATTTTAATCAATCTTTTTATTCAATATTTTCCCTTCTCCAGATGCAGTGGCTGGGGGGAGAAGACAACGGCTAACCTACTGTACTCCAGGAAGCAAAACCTGAGAGAGCAATAAAATGGAGTTATTGAACTAGTTAATGAGTATGCTGAAAGCATCTGTCTTTTCATTCTGTTTATAATTTTTCAAAAGAATGCTAATATATTTTGACATGACAGAATGAATGAATAGGAAAAACAACAACATCAGTGCACTGGAAAAAAGGAAACTAAAATCTCAAGAGGAATGGGAAATGAGAAATTTTCATGTTCTTCCATAAAGAGAATTACTCTTTATCTAAATTCCTAAATCCCAGGTTGAAAAGCATAACGTAGTGCATTCAATTTCCTGGCTCTAGGTAGTTGCTTATAAGAGACCATCGTGGGGTATATTTCCTGTTCATGTAAATGCTGAGCTTCTGGAATAAATCAGTAATATTTTGTCCCCCCTCCCAGGACCATTTTCAAAGGACACTATTGAGAGATGCTGTCAAATTTGAATGTTTGGTTTCTCAGAACTTAAAAATGAAACTCTTTATAACGGCATATATCATCAGGGGGTTAAAAATAATGAATACCAATTTTTTTTTTTCTTCTTTTCCTTAAGAAGTAAGTTTGAATCTTTCCAAAGTCTGGAAGCTTTATAGCTATATGCTGAATGTTCTGTTCAGCGTCAAGGCAAATCCCAAGTTAAGCTATCAGAGACGAAGAACAACAACAATACCATCGCCTTATCTAAAGCTTTCCTTCAGAGGATTCAAAAGCATTCAGTAAACATTAGTGAATTTAAGTAATTCTCTGTGAAGCATAGTCAGAATTTTCAAAAGCCTGTAAGTGCCAGGAAATCCATTAACTCTCTATTATCAAAGGGCATCCCAGAGTAAGCCAATGAAAAATAGAGTATGTTAGAAGAAAGTCAGTCACAGATTACACAGACTCTTACTGTCAAAAGAGTATAACTTGAGAAAGAGCTGATGTATGCAGTTAATTTCCTTTCCTTTTATGTTCTGATTAAATGCTCGTTAGTGTTGATAGCAATACTCTCATTCATTTTCATGGGACTTGGCTCTCACATTCAGAAAGCGTTCTGAAATTTGGTCTGGCCATTACAATAAAAGCATCTGAAATGGTGATGTTTTTTGAATCTAGAACTGGAATCTCACCCTTGGTCACGTACAGTGGAGTAGTGACTGTGAGGTAGGAGCCTTCCAAAATTTTGAAGTCTCTGGGTCGTGTGCCAAGCCTCTGCTGAACTCCAGTCTTTACACCACGATCAGATACTGGTTAAGAGAGAAACTCAAAGATCAAATGCCCATCAAATCTCATTGTTTATATAAAATCCATAAACATCTTTTTAGTGGCAATAAGCCTGGAAACTAAACTAAGTCTCAGGTTTTATAATTTATTGGTCTTACTCCACACTTCCTTGGTGGGTGGCTGTTTAAATTCAGCATCTGAAATCTTTTGGCACAGCATAAATAACCTCTCTAGTGAGCTGTCATTAGACATATTGGTTTTACTCCCCCTCTATACCTGGTTGGTATAAAATAACACCATCAATCTTGTAAAAAGGACCCCTTGTTTTCCTCCTCCAGCCCAGTTACAACCATCTCTCCATAAGTCATGAATACTCCTAGCACAGCAGGAACACATTAATGATTTATTTCTTCTAGGGAATACCCTTATTACAAATTATTTTGTTACCTTGCTGGGTAGTCTCACTGCAGGACATTGTTGCTAATAGATCCCCTCGAGCATTTGCAGTCTACATTCCTCATTTAACTGGATCCCAGGTGCTATGCATGTTAAATACCTCATCTATAATCTCTTTAAGCATGAGATTTCTGTCATAATCTCTTTTGTTGGCTAGGCAATTTCTTGCAGCAACAGTAAAAACAGTGCAAGGCTTTACTAAAACTCATGGGAGAAGTTGCTAGTTGTAGTTATTCACAGTTGCATGCAGCGATGGGCTCATATTTAGGGAAAACATCAGTTCCAGTACGCCTTATCTCTGCCACTCTGTATGACTTTTCAGTTTTCTGAAATCCTGGATCACTTCAAACCCTCCTATCATTTTCTTATATGCCTCTCAAACTGTGGCAAAAGAAGTTTTACCATAAACTGCAGTAGGGACAGGACTGAGTGCCAAGACTCAATGCTTTTAAAAATCCTAATTTTCATGCCTTCTGCAAGATTTTATTAATAGATCCCTAATAACTTACTAATAAGTCCTTATTTAGCTAAGGGAAATGTTTCAGAGATAAAAGAACATAGAGAAGGGCTGAATGGATGGTAGGTCTTGCACTGACACAGTCCTGCAAGCATGGGGTGTGCTGGACTATGCAAGATGGAGACTGACCCTGTGGTGTTGAAGGGAAAAATTGAAAAATAGTGAGATGTCATTTGTGTTGGGAACAAAGGATGGATCAGCTGGGAGGAGTGGCTCTGTGTCGGAGAAGGAGAGGCCAATGCCTGTCTAGTGGACTTGGAAGTTGTTATATCTTTTGTTGGTTATATAGCAGGTATGAAGAGAGTACCTAACCAGTGGTGAAGTGGTATGTAGCATGTGTATGGAGCAAGTATATGGAGCATGCAAGCCTCTTGGATTGCATCTCATATGGATTGCAAACCTAAAAGACAGCAAAATGACGGAAGGCCTGTGCTTCATGCCATCATCTTTTAATAAATACATACAGAGCAAAGTTTATTTGGAGATGCTTGAGGACTTCTTACTTTATAATTTTTCCTGCAGTATTTCTTTATTGTCCATTTTTTCATGCTTTTGCACATTGCACATACTCCTTTGTAACTGTAATTGTAGCTGATGCTTGTGTGTGATTAGTCTGTCATGAAGAGCCAAGTTATATTGTGAAAGGCCTGTGCTTCATGCCATCATCTTTTAATAAATACATACAGAGCAAAGTTTATTTGGAGATGCTTGAGGACTTCTTACTTTATAATTTTTCCTGCAGTATTTCTTTATTGTCCATTTTTTCATGCTTTTGCACATTGCACATACTCCTTTGTAACTGTAATTGTAGCTGATGCTTGTGTGTGATTAGTCTGTCATGAAGAGCCAAGTTCTACTATTTTTTTTAATGTAGATTCTTCCAAAATAAGATCTTACTAAATCTAAATAAAAGTGTTTGAAGATGACTCTATATTGTTGGATATGTGCCATGCTTTGCAGTTTTTGTTCCTCTTTACAAAGAATCAGAAAATATAAGATTAATTCAAAACACTTATGGGAGGGGGGTACATGGAAACAAAGAAATACAGATTGACACTATTTTGGCGCTATTTGTAAACAGCAACTGAATGATAGGCTTTCTGTTTTTCCAAGTAGATGTTAATTCATCTAAGTGACCTACTGTATTGTTTAAACCACGGTAACACATCTGTTCATATATGAAGAATAAAACATAAAGTACCATATTTCATTTACAGTATAAATAAAAAATATTATAAAGAAGTCTCCTCAGCTTTGCAGTTCCCACTGAGAAATTGCTTCCAAGGTTGTCTGGACATTTTAGTCTATTTCTGAAGTCCTTACACTCTTAGAAGTTTTGCCTTGCAAAGGGACAGGAAAAAAAACCCAAAATCGAATGGATTGTGGAACTATGGAAAGCTGCCTAGGAGGAAGTCTTTTGGTTTGTATGCATGATTTATAGTTTTTGCACATTCCTTTAGATCGTATCTGTAGGGTATATGGCAGATGGGCCTCATATGTCCTGCTGAGCATTTTCTCTTACTTACCACTCTGAGCAGATAATGTAGGCAGGAATGGCCGGCAAGGGAATGCACTGCGGCTCAGCCAGGCAGCTTGCAACCGGGCAGCCACAGCTGATGGCAGAGCAGCTAAGAGTCAGTCACAGCTCTGTCTCTGCATGCTGCATGACACGCAGACTTCAGGGCTAGGTGGCCTCTGTAGATGAAGAGGTAATGGGCAGCCAGGTTGCTGCTGCAGGGTAGGGAGGCAGGGGCTATTGTATTTTGTTGAAAAGAAAGGTAGGTGACAAGGTGGCAAGCAGGTACTGCAGTAAGGATGGTGGCTAGAGACATGGGAAAGAAACCCCACCAAATTACTGCATCAGGTCGCTGCTGATCTGTGGACTTTTCTGACTCCAGAATAGCAGCTGACTAGGGCCTGTTACTCTTGTCTGCTTGTCTGAGTCAGGAACGCCTAAGCTAGAATAATTTCCTTTATGGTTGGATTTCTGTAGCATTAATTGTCCAGCTTTCTTTTCCAACAGACAATATTTTCCTATAGTTAATTAATGTGCAATATATTTACTTGATACATGCTAATATGCGGTTTCTGAAATGCGACATAATCACAAGACATCACAAGCTGTAACCACAGAGAAGCTATAATGTCATTTATGCACCATCTTTACAAACAATGAGCTACATTGTGGAGCAAGATGTGTCACCGACTGTAGCAGCGGTGGGAATCACAGTCATTCAGAAGCAGTAGTAAGTCATGAGAGGCATTTGCAGCCTTCCCCCTCCAGAGGTAGATAATATACCACTGGCCTCTTCTCAAGTGTGCTTGTCAGCAAGAATGGAGCAGCACCTGCCTCTGCACCTTCTCTGTCACCACTGAGGAAAAAAAATACACATTTTTATCTCTCAATGGGACCCAAGGTCTTGGTAGGTCAAACAGATATACTTGTTTCCTCCTAGACTCACAGCACCTAATCTTTAAATCCTTGTTGTCTTGGTACTTATCTGTAAATTCTCTAAAACTTCTGCAATATTTGTCAGTTCTCCCATATTTAAGAAAAGCTGATCTATAAATTGCATATATTATCTACAAATTGAAGAGGTTTGATAGTGCCTCAGGTATATAGCACAGCTTGGCTCCCCAGCTCCAACAGTTTAGTTGGAAGGATTGTACTGAAATAAGATGCAGAATAAGTTTCTTTTCTGAGATGCCAAATACACTGGCTTTATTGAAAACATTTCTGCAATTCTGCACTTACCCTATATAAGTAATATCTAATCTTTATTTAGTGAAAACAGCTATTGACACCAATGGCAGGAAGGAACTTGATGAAGTAAGAATGTTTGGTTTGGATTAAGGTGGTTTTTTCCTTTTGTATAACCTCTCTCCTAAAGAAAAGCCTCAGTGAATGAATAGTGTTTGCTCGGACAAAATCATTCTCTTTGGTTGAAGACGAAAGAATGAGGGATTAGCAAAGTAGATGGACCCCATGGTTCTCAGATAACGGGTCTGTTTTACCAGAACACTTTACAAGAGGAGTCTACATCCTGTTAGACAGGCAGTGTTTGTTCCACTGAATCAGGCTCATCTAATGTAAAATGTAAACATTTGAAATGGAAATGCGATTTTTTAACATTTTTTTGAACATTTAATAGAAAACAGCCCCTTGAAACTCTGACAATCTCTATCCCTCATCACTTCAGTATTGGTTTCATGTTTCATTTAGTGTGATGCCAGCAGGAGAGCAAACTTTTGGCCAGAAATATCTCTACTTCCATCAAAAACATTTCCCTTTCTTAATGGAATACAGGTAGAAGGTATAGGCTAAACTGCTGGAAATCAATGGAGTAACATAGAGGTAACCCTGGAATACCGCTGAATACTGTTACAGTGCTGACTGCGGAGCTGTGCCTGAAATGCCTAAAAGCAAAAAAGACATATTGACTCTTCTGCATGGGAGAAATGCATTGAGCTTAGAGACACTGAGAAACACTGAAAACGGGACTTTGCCTGAAAAACCTTATGAGTCTAGGGATTAGGTCCAAGCCCGGGTTTACTGCTGATGCTTATGTGAACACCCACTTGAAAGCACCTAGTCCTTGCCCTGGACCTTGCACTATTTTTTGTCCAGTCACATACATATAATCCACATATTCATCAAATAAAAAGAAAAGTGCAAGAATATCTTCATCTCTTCCTTTGGCCACACGCTAAAGGAAAGTGGAAGCTGCTACTGAATTTTAAAGGGAACCATGTCACAGAAGATTATTAGGCACATGTGAAAGTATCCAGCAGATAAAGCCTACTGGTATCTTAGGTGTAATGGTTCTGTGTTTCTGGACTCTGACCACATGATTTGGATGCCCAGCTGTTCACTTCCAAAAGGACTGGGAAAATACTGACATAAATTTGTAGGCTTATTGCTGTTTGAAGTTTCTTGGGCACCGAGGAGTATGTGGCAAGTGAAGCTGAGCATGGGGTTCTTGTGATTGACGTTCTGATCTTAGCTCCAGATGCTCCTGCAGGAATGGAGTTTTTATGGGATAACAACTGTTTAAAATATTTGAAAAAACACTGGGCAGAAATTAGTAGAGAGAGGTTATCAGTAAGAAACACAGAAATCTGCACCTGTAGCACAGGTTTCAATATAGGCATAAATGAGCTGGGGAAAAAAGTGAATAGGAAGATGACAATTTGCTGATGATCCAAATAATTCAGGGTAGTCAAAATGAAATGGACCATGAAGAAGTATAGGGAATGGCTGGGTGGTAAACTGGCAGATGACATTTTGCTTTGATAAATGCAGATAATGAACATGGGACAAGGCAATAATCTTAACTGTACATGAAGGGCTCTTATTAGTTATTGCCACTCAGAAAAGAGAACATGTTATTGTAGATGGTTCTCTGAAAACATACTTTTGATGCTCAGCTGCAGTCACAAAGCAGCAAGCAGAATGGTTAGCTTTACTGGGAAAGGAACAGAAAACATTGCTATGAGACTGCATGAGTCTGTGGGGTGCCCACGTTTCAGAGTCTGTGTGCATTCATGTACAGTGAAGGGTGGTAAAGACACGCATGGTAAGGAATGGCTTCCAGGTCAGGGGAGAGTCCCTGTGAAGCTAGGACTCTTCTGCTTGGAGAAGAAGTGACTCAGGTGAGGAATATGACAGGGGGTTATCAAACTTTAGTGGGATGAAAAAAACAAATAGGAAAAAAAATATTTCCCATAAAACAAGGACTAGAGATCATTTTGTCAAATAATCAAGTTTCCAGTTTAAAAAAAAAGTCTTTTTTCAAATTGCATAATTAAAATGAATGTTTGGCATACCAAATGTTTCAATAGTTCAGAAAAATGAAGTTTAAAATTCATTAAAGAAAGAGCTATCTGAGGACCATTAAAGATAGAGATTTGAAAGACGTCTGCAGCACCCAATGTTAAGACTGCCAAAACTAGGAGGATATACCAAGGAAAGTGCCAGTTTAGACTCATCCCATTCTTTCATTTTTTTTTTTATACAACTTATTATTCCTGCTAGAAACAAGACTTTTCTGTATATATCCCTGATGTTGCTGAAAACTCACTTTCGACTTAACCTCAATGTCTGCTTCTAATTACATTATCTGACCAAGACATTCTGTGTCTCAAATGCTTTTATGTAAAATGTAGGTAGTTATGCCCTGACTTTTGGGCACCTTATGAAAATAAGGTGTAAGGCAGTCAGACACTACAGATGGAAACACCAAAGAGTGAATGAGCGGCCCCATATGGCTGCTGTGATGGTTTTATGCTAACAGGGATCCAGGCTTTCCTTGAGATGAGCTTTGGTGAGAAAGTGCAGATTTTAATCTCAGCGACATTTGACAGTAGATGTCTGAGGCATTAGAAATATCCATGTGTTGAAATATTAGAGAGAACTGAAAACAAGTGAGTCTAGTTCTGGAAACCCTGCAGTGGCATTAGTGTGATGCTCTGCTCAATCTAGTTATTTGTGCTGGTAAGTCGGGCACCTGTGCTCCCTCTACAATGTGCCATTTACTCTTAAAAGCAAACAGCTGCTTTCATCTGGAAAACTAAATTTAAAATTCCTAGTTCTTTCTCAGGCTTGTGATGTGCATTTGTGTTAGTCTGATCTGTATTTTATTTACTTTATTTACACCATTTATAAAGGAGAATAGTACTTTTTTTAAGACAGCTCACCTTATAGCAAACAGCAAAATTCTCTAACAGAAAATTACAAGCAGTGTAAAATAATTTTATCAACCCTTTGCTTTAATAGGCAATAAGAAAACAAGGAAGTTCTTGAGACCTATTTATGTAACAGGTCAAATCAGAGTGGCTTCTTCTTGTGTTAAAATACATGCATGCATAAATTTTGCAAACAAAGTTGGAAAAATAGCCATTAGAAAAAGCAAAGTATATTGTTATGCTACATAAATAGGATAGAATTAGGGATATATCAAAGACTATTTTTCAGTAAATTACTAATTATTTTATACAAAACTAAATATGACTATTTTATATCTTAAATGGTATTTTTAGTGGCGTACTATCTGTCTGCAACTTTGTTAACAAATCAAAAAGTGGCCTCAGGAAGTTGAAAAGCAAATCACAGATACATCATTATCATCACAAACTCAGTTCATTTTCACAGGTGTTCCAGGTCAGAACAGGCAGGGGGTTTGGTTACTGAGAACTAATTTTTGAAGTGCCCTTTGCCATGGAGCTGTAAAAAGCTTTCTGATGTTCACAAGGTTTAGTTATGTGGATTTCAGCTATGTACACAGATATGCAAGAACAGGAACTATTCAGCTGTGAACTGAAGTCAGTTGTGAACCAGTGACCTGCCATAAATCTTTTAACAAAATTAATTAATTTTAAGATCTTTGACATAGGGAAGCTCTGACTATTCCCGCGATCATGATAAACCTAGAAAACTTTCTAACTTTGAAAGGAGGATGGATAGTTGATCTGTTTCAAAATTTTCAATTAAATACATATAGTGTAAAGCCTGTAGTGAATTTAAAAGAAACGTAAAGATTGTATTGTGGTTTCCAGCTTGATTAATATATCTTTCAGGACTTGGGTTTTGCCACAGAACTGAAGATCACAGTCCTACCCAGCTGCATGCATGTAACTTGTCCATGTGAATATTCAACTGAAATACATTCTGTGTGAAATTCTGGATTTATTAGTCAATAGAATGGAAGCAGCAAGACCTGCATGACAGGAAACAAGGTGTGCTCTGTTTTAGAGTAATCCTATTAATTCCTGACATGGTAAACCATAATTTCCTGATATGTTGACTTCAGAAGTTCCTGTCTCTTCAGTTGTGTCAAGACAGCTGTTTGTGGGATCCGATAGACTATCTTGTTTGATTCCTGAAAATCACTAAGTAATCACATGCGAAGCACATTTGACTTGGATGTAACACAAAGTCTTAAGCCTTGGACCAGGAATAAACTGGTTTTGCTTAAGCACAAATATGTAAAGAACTTCAGTTACCTATCCCATGTTCTTTCTGCTGCACTTGCATGCCTGGTTGGGACAGACACAACAGGAAGAGCACAGGGGAAGGTGTGCCCTCTGGTAAGGCTGAGTAATAGGCATAGGAAAAAGGTGACTCCAATGACTCATATGGAGAAACGGGCTCCATAAGAGGACCCACAACTCCATCTCCCAGAACAGTGACCTTCACTGAGTGATGGCGTCAGCCCGCTACTTTTTCATTCTCTAATTCCTGGTTCTTCCATTCCTGATTTCTCAGTGGTCCAGCTGCACTAGGAGGAGTAACAAAGAGCTCTCCTGCTGCCTTCCCATGAAGCACTTCTCTAAGAATCAGGAACTATGGCTTCAGCTCTGCCCTTCTTCCCTCCCTTCCAAATGAAGAGGGTGCATAACAAGTTATTTGGTGGATGCTGCATTTGCTCTTTACGTGAATGTCAGCATCACATCTGCAATTGTACTTGTGTCTTGATCTGGACCTGGCACAGAGCCAGATGTGAATGAAATTAATTAAACAAACTAAAGGCCTCTGACTTTTCCAGAGGCTTAAGCAGAGTTTTACAATCCTCTTCACATATCTCAGCATCCCAGTAAAATATGTCTCCAGACCTGGGCATTCTGCAGCATACATGGGGTGGGGAAGTGAAAGAATACTCTTACCCCAAAGTGAAATAACATTTGTTTTAATCTGTTGACTTCTTGCAGTTTTGTTAGGGGTCAGAATTATGTTCTGAGACCTAGACACCAAAGCTGGAAATTGGGCAGAAAGCAGGTATTTTACTATCAACAAACAAACTGAGATGGCAAGTGATTACAAGGCCTTTTTGATGCCTCTCTTGAAGTGGTAGCAGCTGATTTGGAAACTCAGTCCATCTGTATTTTGTTTTTCAGTATCTACAGATGAGGAAAAACATCTCTGTTGTTCCCTGTAAGGAAAATGCCAGCAGTAACTCTAGGTGGCAGCTGGAGGCAGAGTGATACCATGCAGAGCAAAGTCTCTTTCAGTCAGGCTGTCTGAAGTAGATCCTCAGGAATACTACATTGACCAAACAGTAAAAGGAATTTTCTGAGGTGGAAATATAATCTATCTATCTGACCATCCTTAAATTAAATCAATATCAGTCATGTCAGCAAATGAATTTATTGTCATTATGAGTTATGCAGATTAAGAGACAAAAAAGATTTTCCTGTGACTTTATCCTGGCTATTCTGGCTTATCTGAATTTTTTGAGGATGGAGTCATGATGGCAGCCAATTTAGGCAGCATATTTTTTATGAACATTTATAATATTTCTATGCCCTCCAAAGTTATCATCCAAAAGAAATCTGGACCTTTCTGCATCCTTCAGATCTGTGATACATAGCCTACCTCTGTATTGTCTTCCATAAAGACCACTAATTTCTAACTCTCTGGTGTCCCTACTGTTCTTCAGTAGAAGAATCTCCCTCTGATTATGCAATGCATTTTTCCTCTCAGAAAGTAGGAACCATAATTCCTGGGAAAGTGAACTAAAAACAAAAATGAGGCTTTCAGTTATTAATATTAATTCTGGCAACACTTATCCACATGGCCATATTCACAGCTTTTTTTAGCCAGCTCTCTCTGCAGGTATGCTGTACAGATGAAGAGTGGTTCATCCAGTTGAAGAAACCTCAGCACAGAAGCCCATAAAAGAGCACTTTAATCTTTGCTAGCCTCCACTCTCTCTTTTACTTTGTAACAGTGATAGTGAGTGTTTCCACTCCATTTCAAGAAGGAAGCATCTCGCTCTTTTTCTTCAAAGCTCTGACAATAGTTTATCCATCTGTACATTCAACTGTACTGATTCAAACCAATTTGAACTCAGAGAGGCTTTGGGCAGCGTCCTCTGCCATATCAATCACCGTTACAGACGTTCTGGATAAAGCCTGCCATGAATTTCCAGATGATTATTGATATCTAGTGACTTCAGCCTTTGCTAGTTTTACCACCTATTTTTTCAAGATGCATCACTGGGGAAATATTCCAGAATATCTGCTAACTGGGGAACATAATTTGAAGTCTCCTAGAACAGGAATTGTTTGTCTTTTAAGTGAGGGTTATTAGTAGCTGATCTCTTCCTTAAAGAACAGCAGCTCAAATTATGTCTAGTGAGGGATATACACCCGGATAAGCCTTGCCTGCCAGATGACACATCCCAGTCTGGATTTAGGACTTACTCTCTGTGGTTTCACTCCTAAGCTTTCACTGAACTCTGCTGCGCTGCCCTGGCTTTTACCATCTAACCCTCTACGTCAGCCCTTATTAAAGGGAGTTTGTCTGTCAGTCAGATCTATAAGATCTAAACCTGCTTGCTACAAAAAAATCCTGATTTTTATTTGATCTCTATTAGCATGAGCATGCATCACCACTTAGTTTGCAGTGGAAGATTTTAACTTTACTTTTTGGGCTATAAATATGAAGTATTGTGAGTGCCAAAGATGATGTCCTGTTTTATTTTTATTTAAATAGCTTTCATAAAATTATAGAAATAAAGATACTCACTGGATAGCTCTTCCTTCTGAATTGTTCACTACCTTTTGGCCAAGACAACTAAGAGTCAAACCCTGATGTATGTTGTTGCACTTGCATTAGAAGAGTTACATTTGGAACCAGAGCATGTACACAGATACCATGTACAGAGTGCTGTTATCAGATTTGGCACATCAAATACTGGACACTGTTAGGTTTTAATCATGTACCGTGCAGGTTCATGTTTTAGGGCAAGCAACTCGATTCAGTAAGGCTCTTTCCTGTGTAATTAAACTTGTATTTATTCAGATAATGTCTTAAATACATGCATACATTTCATCAAGCAATGGGGTTGACATCTCCTTTCTCAATTTAGCGACTAATTGCTGAATGAGCCTTAGATAAAACAGTGGATAGTAACAAAGTCTTTTTGAGTGTGTTGCTGTTATAATCAAATTACAGATGACTTTAACAGGTGGTATCTCCTTTCAATGAGAACCATGCAGCTAATGTGGGACATTTGAAAAAGCAAAGTCAGGAGGTCAGAAATACAACATGAAGGTGTAGTAGATGCACAGTTTTGTGTACAAAGCAGTATGTGCCAGTTCCATGTGACATTAACATCTTTGAGATGATACAAGAAAGGATCAGAATTGAACAGTTTCAGACAGAGAAGAAAGTTCACTTGGGAGAATTGCAGAATGTGGGATTTTCTTTGAAAAAATGCATTGAATAGGACAAAGTGCAAATGTGTTATAACGAACGGCTTCCTGAAACTTGCTTTCCCTTCCTGCATCTGGAACAGTCCCTGTACAGTGGGCCATAAAGGCACTCAGGAGCAGTTCACTAAACAAAGCTGTACATCTAATTTCTCAACATTCAGCTTAGCCAAGAAAAAAGGTGCCCAACCTCTACAGAGCCACCAACAGATGCTACACCATCCTACCAGCCCTGTGGTGGGAAAGGATAAAGTAAAAGGAAAAAAAAACCAAGGGCTTAAAACTAAGACAGAAGGAGAAAGAAAAACCAAAGCTGTTTACCTAGCTTTGTTACTATCCTACCAGCCCTCTGGTGGGAAAGGATAAAGTAAAAGGAGAAAAAAACAAGGGCTTAAAACTAAGACAGAAGGAGAAAGAAAAACATAAAGAATGAATAGAGAAACAGGTCAAAATTGGCATTTCAGCAAAGGATGATAGAGGCTATCTGTTTTCACGGTTCTGTCACAAGGGAACTCCAATACAAAGGTCTAGTTCATAAGTGTGAGGGTGCTTTCACCAAACACTCTTTTCACAAGAAAAAAGATTGTGAATATAAGGCAGAGAGATATTTAAGAGAACAAAAAGAACAATTGAGTGTTGTTAGATATGTATTTTCTTTTAAAATTTGTTTTATTGTTAAATAAATAAAAGCCAGGCTTCTTCATGCACTGATCTACCTACACCAATCTGACTCACTATTGTTTTCCATTTATTTTTGGAGGGTAAGCATATTGAAAAACGAAAGCAAACTCCATCCACCTTCATGTGAATATATTGTAAGTTCTACAATGTGACACATTATTGTAATATAGTGGTTGAATTAATGATTTCAATTTCTAAATGAATCAGTGATTTAGAGCTATGCATATACATAATCTATTTGAGTTGATATTAAGCCTTTGGAAGCAGTGTATATTTATTAGCACCTTTGTAGTAATGCAAATTATACTTGATTTGGCTTCTGAAACACAGAACAAAGAATCTTGGGAATTCAGAACTTTTAACTCCTTATTGTACAGTTTACAACTGAGTGTGTTAGAAAATGTTTAGTCAATTTACGTGAAAGAGTCCTGGCTGATTGAAATAATATCCAGCCTCTAATGGTAGAATTTTGTATTTAGACTATAAAGCATTCAGGATTGCAGATCTTCATTACAAAGGCAGTATTCATTTGGCTGTTTCATAAAACTATGCTTAGCTAAAGGAATGTAATGGCTTAAGGTTATTCAGCAGAGCCAACATAATTATTCTCATCTGTTAGAGAAATATGGGGATTACTGGAAAATTAATTTGAAAGAGGAAAGGACTTGTAATATAATTAAAGAATTGTCTTTATTAAGCAATTATTGAATTCTAGTAAATTTTGTCTGCTGTTTAAGAAATTAGTTTCCTACTAGGAAAAACATCTTGCAGAAAATTACTTTCATCTGCATTTAACAAATGAGGACAAGGTAATGATTTGAAACTGTCTTTCAAAGATGATATGCAGAGAACAATTATTAGGTCCCTACTTATTCACAGTGGACAGAACCAGTAGGTTTTCTCTTGTTCACCATCTGCAAGAAGTCTGAATGCAGTGCTAATCAAGACTGGTCTCAGTTCCTCCTTCCATACCATACGTCTATACCTATGATGCTCTCTGGGACTAGTCCATTCCCCCTCCCTTCTCCTGCAACTCACTCTTTCCTCTCCCCAGTTTACAGCCTGTTAAAGGTACTGGTAAGGACACCATCGTGTGTCCCTGTCATAGGACTTGCTATTCAGATACCCCTCCATCAAAACTGCATACCTTTGTAGATGTAGGAAAATACTATTATATATGTTTTGTGAATATTGAAAAGTCAGCAGATGTATCCAAAATAATGTTTTAGGAACCGTATTGCATACCGCTTCAACGCCTCCAGGTTGGGTACCTGGCCATAAAAGTAATTCACAAGACTGAGATAGAGCATATTGAATGAGGAGAGTTAGATACCCAGGATTCAATCTGCAACAATCCAGTGGGTTGTATGAACACCTAATTCAAGAAACAGGATTACCCATTTCTTATGGTGTGTTGTTTCTTCTTTTTAAAGGAAATACCATTCTTGGATATATTTCCATGAGATTATGAAATTGTTCTGCATTGCTCTTGATTTGTAGAAGTTGGCCTGAATCATAAAGCTCTGATACAGATATACACTTCTGTAAAGTTTAAAGAAACCAAGGTCTGTAAGGAGAGGTTAGACTCTTGTACTCCTATATAGTTAAGGATATTATTTCCCACCCCTCCCCTACATAGCTCGGGGGGTGGGAATGACATTATAATTTTCACTAATATACAACCCTCATAGAATAGCAGGTTTTCAGAACATTTATTATGTTTTACAAACAGTTTATATCTTGCGCTTGAACTTGTTTAGCTATTTGTTGTGTACGAATGTTGCGATGAAGCTTGAATCCTCATCTCTCATCCATCAAGCAGTCTTCTATGAACAGAAATGTGGAACTGCAGGACCCCAAATTTATGGTACTGATTAATTTAAGGCAGATATTTTCCAGTGTATGACTGAAACAGAGTATACACTTTCTATGGCTATCTTAATGAAAAAATTATCTACCTGAGTTCAGTTTATGGCTTGCAAGCATTAGGCTACGAAGAAGTCTTTTGGTGTATTTTGGTGTACTGGATTACATTGTGAATTTTACTGTTAGGCCCAAGATCATTAGAAGACGTGAGTTTTTATATAAAAAGCTGTACTGGGTGTCGGTGGCAAGGCGCTGGCAGCAGGGGTCTGCAGGGTGGCCTCTGTGAGGAGAGGCCGGGGCTGCCTGGTGCTGGACACAGCCGGTTCCAGCCGGTTCCGCAACAGACCCACCCGAGAACCTCAGCCAAGATGGTGGCGCCTCTGGGAAGACATGTTTAAGAAAGGGCAGAAAAGCCAGACAGGCAAAGGAGTGAGGGGAAAAAAAGTGAGAAACAGCAGTATGAATTTTCCTAGGACACACTATTAAGAACAAATTGCAATATTCTACCTCTAGTCCTCTTCTTTTCCTGAAAGAAACCATTTCCAGGGGTTTTCCTCCTATACCTCTGTGAGACCGTCTTCCTCGGTCAGGACCATTCCCTAAGTGAACTCTTCCAGCACTTCTTTAATGAGAAACATACCTTTTCTCCAGGTGGTTTCCACGGATTGAATAATCTGACTTGGTAACTTCAGAAAGGTAACTTCAAATGTTTCAATTTCCTACTTCTGTGCTAGCGTGAGGTAGGTGTTTGCCTATGATGTAGTAGAGCATAAAAGCTGCAGTCCTGAAGCGGGATTTTGTTGGTAGGAACTGCACAAGTACAGAATAAAAAGGCATGTCCTTGTTGGGAGAATTTATGCACCCCAGCTGGAAGACTGAAATATTTTAAACAAGGCAACAATAAACAGCTAACGGTTAATGTTTATTTTTAGGTATCATTTGTATGACATTTTGACTCCAAACTACATTATCAGTGTGATAAAATGGAATCATAGCCACTCAAAATTGTCATTCATGACAGAAAGAGTCATGTACAAGTTATTTAGAAAATAATTTGTGAATCTCCTTTTTTTCCCTAGCAGACATTGAATGTGTCAGTGCCTTCAACTGAGATACTTTTTTCCTCGTATATCATCTACACGGATGTAAAGACCCTTGTTCTGGTGGCTATTTTCCAGCTTCCTAGGTGGATGGTTTCCAGCCTTATGGAGATCATGGAAATTTCTGAAAAAGGCTGTCTGATTTCAGAAAAAGCAGGACTAAAACTAAAAACCTTAAAGAGTGGGACCAGGCAAATAAAAGCCAAATGTATGATGATAAAGTTAGCTAGCTCATAAGAAAAATGCTAAATTATTTAACCAAATAAATGTAATCTATATATGTTGAGCCACTGTGCCTATCTGTTACAGTTTCTAGATTTTGATTAATTCAAAATTCAGGGAATCCAATCCCACTGGACTCAAACTTGGAAAACGGAACATCATTACTTCAGCAGCAACTAATGTAATGACTCAAATCCACAGCGATGTAGATTCCCTGTTTTAGTTTTGTCAGCAATTTGTGTAAATTAAATCCTGTTAGTGAGGGATTTAGAACTTGATGATAAAGGCTAAGCCCATAACTTGGCTTAGACCTAGACTATGGGGTGATAATTGTTTTAAGGTGTAGGAATACCAAATATTTACAAGCTGATTTTATACACATACACACAGTTACATTTGTGGTTCTTACTGGAAAATTAGACATATGAGGGGGAGAAAATTGCTGTCTGGCTTAATTTTGCTTTAGAAGGACATTGCAAATCACGAGAGCTTTGTGCTATCATTTCTACTGCTGACCACTGTTTGTCGTGTGTTTATCTTCTCTTCAGTTCTATGTGGTTTAGAAACAGCAGAATGAAATACTGCTATCAGAATGGATTAGAAAAGACAAAATGTATTTTCTTATGATTTTATTTTTAATCGGTCACTTTCCAAATTTCCCATAAAAAATAATTTTGTGGTAATTCTCACAGCAAAAACAGGTGAGGCTTTTAGTTTTGTCATGCAATATCTTAAGGTAAACTATAATGGAGATATTTGAAGGCATAATCAGATAAAAGGAGAAATTTATAAGGACTCAAATTTGACAAGTGTGGGAGCTAGTTTTCAGGTTTTGTTTTTTGTTTGTTTTGTTTTTCTAGGTATCCCAGCTGTTTTTCCTGTCTATTGCATTTTTAAGAAATAGGAATTGCCCCTACCTATCCTTTGAGACTGTTCTCTTTTTCCTTCATCTCTGTCGTCATTTAACCTCAGTTGGCAACTGAGCACCACACAGCCACTCGCTCACTCCCTCGCCCCCAGTGGGATGGGGGAGAGAATCGGAACAGTAAAAGTGAGAAAACCCGTGGGTTGAGATAAAAACAGTTTAATAATTGAAATAAAATAAAATCATCATAATAATAGTAATAGTAATAATAATAAAAGAATATACAAAGCAAGTGATGCACAATGCAATTGCTCACCACCTGCCGACCGATGCCCAGCCAGTCCCCGAGCAGCGGCCCCCCCGGCCAGCTTTCCCCCAGTTTATACACTGAGCATGACGTCGCATGGTATGGAATGTCCCTTTGGCCAGTTTGGGTCAGCTGTCCTGGCTGTGCCCCTTCCCAGCTTCTTGTGCACCTCCAGCCTTCTCAGTCGGTAGAGCATGGGAAGCTGAAAAGTCCTTGACTAGTGTAAGCACTACTTAGCAACAACTAAAACATGGGTGTGTTATCAACATTGTTCTCATCCTGAATCCAAAACACAGCACTGTACCAGCTACTAGGAAGAAAATTAACTCTATTCCAGCCGAAACCAGGACAATCTCTGTGGAAGGAATGATGATAAGGAATTATCCTCACAACTCCTTGTGTAGTGCAGAGAAGCCTAAAATAGCTCTGAGCTGGCTTGCATTTCTTAACTCCAGCACTTGAATGCGACAGAGTTATGTTTGCATGACACTGAATACGAAGACTAATTAACAGCGATGGATGTGTCACCTTGACCTGGACCTGTAGGTATTGATCCTGGAGTTAGCTGGGATATTTCAGAGTTGCACTGCATGGGGTAAACATGCCTCTAATTCCTGGGCTTGATGAACAACTACTCAGAATAAGGGAAATGAAACAGTTATTTTAGTGTAAACCAGGATTTATTCTACTCAGTCTCTAATAAGATTTCAGAAGTAAGAAGTGGATTTATGAAATCTGTAGGCTTGTTCCTTACTTACATGAGTTATAGCAAGGGAACACTAAGCCACCGTTTGCCCTCAAACACCACTCTGTATCCTAGTTGAGGAAAAACGAAATATTACCCTGTTATCACATACTGATCAGCATTTTACACAGTAATGCAAACTTCTGTAATTTAATGTATCTTTCTGTTGCTTCAGCAGTGGTTTTATATAGTTAATTCTGATTCACATTGCTTTTACACTGACTTCAGTGGACATACTCAGATTCTGCATGAGTGTAAGAACTAAATCAGAACTACAAACACCTATTGACATCTTCCTGATTTTCTTGAGTTATCACTGGAGCATTGCTACGATATATCCCAAATAAGGGTCTTGAAACTATTTGGCTTAGCTGCCACAGAAATACAGGAAAAAAGTAGGTCCCTATCCCAAAAAGTTGAGAGCCCAAGGAAAGGAGAGATTCTATTGCTAACATAGGCTGGAAACTGGTGATAAGAATTGTTTGTCTGTTTTCAAAATCAAAAGTAAATCTCCTTTCTTCTTTTTTCTTCCCCCCCCCCCCCCCCCCCTCTTCTTTTCTGTTTAGACAGAATAGAACAATTCAAGTTTAAAAAATCCTAAAAAATATTGAAGAACATAACATGCTCAAAAGGTCACACTAATGGTCCTGTCAAGTGATGTGTTTTTCTTATAGTCTGGGTTTTGACTGATAATGCTTCTATATGATAAGGTGATTGAACAAAATATTTTTCATCCCATTTTCTTTTACCATTTATAAATAGTGAATAGGCAGGTTTTCTTTTTCTTTTTCTTTTTTTTTCTGAAATATCTTCTTTCAAGGTAGAAAGTATAGATACCGTTGGCTACAGTTTTCAAGGTTAAATCTGGGTGTGATATTCCATCTGTGCTTGCTTGTCCTTAAGAAGATTCTGCAGCTCAGACTAGGATCCTGACTAGCTTTACTGTTTTTTCCAGCTTGTACTCTTAAGGTCTCCTTAATCTTATTTAAGTCTACAAAGGGCTTATATTTAGCTGAAAACATGAGATGGTTCTGCGTAGGAAAATTTCAAGCCCTCTTGCTATGCTGCGGTAGAGCAGAAAGATTTACTCCTTAGCTTTCCTGGGTTTTAAAACGCCTTTATCTCGTAAAATAAGTAACATGCTGCCATCTACTGGCAAAGCGACATGATTTTATTTCTTCAAGTCATTTTAAGGAATTTTGTTTGGTGATCTTTGCGGTAAAACTATAGGTATCTCAGCAGCATAAACTTGCAAAGAATCATCCAATTATATCTTATCATTTACTTTAGGATCGCTGTGAGATCTTTCTGTATTTGAACTAATACAAAGTCCTATCACAAATCTCAGCTACAACCTCCAACTTCCTTTTCAGCTGAAAGCCTGAAGAAATGTTAATTCGCTTAAAAATACAGAAAAATGTATTGTATCAGTGTACAGTGTACCCTCTCAAAGGGTTCTGAATGTCGTTCAAAACCAAACAAACAAAAAGCAAAGGTGTTTTCCCAGACAGTCTTTTGGCCCTGACTCTCAGCAATTGCAACAATATAAATGTTGAAGGAACTGCATGGAAGTGCTGCAAACTTAGAAACATTTAAGGAAGAAAGCTTTTTTCTTTTCTTTTGGAAATAGTATACTTATAAGAAGAAAACCAAGGAGAAACGAATGTGAAAACCGTTCACGTGGGTCTAGGTGATCTGTCACCACTGAATTTTTTCTTCCTCCTTCGTCTCCAGTTAAATCCACTATGTACACAGTCATATCACATAGTTGAAGAATAGCTCTTTACGATTTTATGATGAAACGTCAAAAAAGAAAAACAAACAACTGAGCCCTGTTTACTCAGCTGAGAACTATAACTCTGTTCAAACTTGGCCTACTCTGCTGGAGTGCTGGCCAAAGTTTCAGCTGTGTAATGAAGTTCTGCAACCAGAGGGAACAGATTTTACAATGAAATAGCTGATTGAACCAATGTAATTTCCAACAGCACATAATGGCTGTTTGTTAAGGTCAAAGGATGCTATAACATATTTATAATTTTATACATGTGCTGTCTTCTTATTTATACTTCACTTGCACATAAGCAAATATAGAAAACAGGCTGTGTGTATGTGGTTAAGTAATTGCTCCCAGTTATACAATCCATGCCATTTTAAGAGTGATCATTTCAAGGCATGTGTAGCAACTATTAAATTATTCTGTTGGCAGAGTGCTTGAAAACTGAGATACAAACTGGAAATTAATTCTGCTCTCCTGACTCTTGTGTTGTCACTTATACTGCACAAGCTGAATATTCAGGAAATACTGGTGTAAATACTGATGCTGCTTTGTATTCACTTGTTATAGTAAATATGAACCTGCTCAAAGCACAGGGTAGCAAAGCATCAGATCTTACAGGTCATAAAAGTATGTTTAGTAAAAGACAGTTCCATCCCTTTGGTGATACAACAGCTCTGTTTTGTTTTCAAATTACTGTTTTCTTTTCCTCAGTCATATTTTCCTTCTAATACCCTCGTTTTCTAACATGTAAGAGAATCACATTGAACTTGTGGCCTTGTTGCTAGGTTTCAAGCTGCATTTATGCAGTCTACTGAGACACTATTTTCGTTTTTGAATTCTGAATCAAGTCCCAAGGCAACAGGGCCCTGTTTCTTAGCAACACAGATGGGTAGACTGTATATTCCAGCTCTTTTGTACAATGGAAGAATAAACAATTCCCTGAATAAGGGTGTGCTGCAAGTTCATCCTTTGCTTAACTTCCCCTAGAAGAGAGGAAAGAGAAGCCCTCTGTGATACAGCATATGAAGTTTCTCAGGAAGTCCCTGTTTTTGCAGAGTGGTGAGTGGTATCTCTGTCTTTTCTGTTCACTGCATCTCTTTGGGGTCCTTATTCATCACTGTGCACATGGATCTGTAGGTACTTTAGATCAGTGAGTTTCAGTTTCTATGATACAAGCATACGTATGGAAAATCAATGGTAACAAAGCTGGCAGAGGTGGGATGTGTGAAAATACACAGACTTTTTGCTTTGGTGAAATTAATGGAGAATCATAGAATTGCATTGCTTTAGAAACTTCCTCTGGATGCTAAACCTTGGTTTTAGGAAAAAAAAAAGGGACTGGAGAAAACAGGTGGAGGATTGAGAGGTAAGGAGGAAATGGGTATTCACACGACTAGTAAATTAGTTGTGTATGTTATCCAGTGTATGAAAAGAAGAAGGGTTGCCCGTTCAATACCATCTCTGCAAAGGGTTGAACGGCTTTGAGACTTCTTGGCAATATAGGCAAAATCTGAATTTTGCTGCCTCCAGACTGTGGGACTGACATTGCCATGGGGAGGGAGGAGTGGTAGGAAGAGGGAGGGGGGCAGAGAAGGACACGCAGGGCTGAACATTTCTGCTCCTGACACCTGTGGAGGGGCAAGCGCATACATAGTCTTGTCATGATGGCAGCAGCAGCAGCAATGCAAAGTCTAGGTTATTACAGTTTTGGCACAGACTAGAAAAGCAGAAGCGCCTTTGCTGTTAGTTCTGCTGACCTTGGCATCTCCCTATTTTACCTGTACCTAAAGCTGTCTGCCAGTATCTCCGTTTAGTTGCAAAACAAGAAAAGGCTGCTTTATATGTATAAATTATCAGCGGTCAATTTTTCTCCCCAATTTATGGAATGATCAGATAAACACAGCAGCTGGTCGTGGTGGGACAGCCGGCTTGCCTGTAGACTGCCCCCCACGCATACTTGATGGAAAGCCTGGGGCACCTTTGAGGACAAAAGCAGAGTGCCTGCCCAAGCCCACCCAAGCCTGCTCACCCTGTTCCTCCGCCCAAACAGGAACAGGGCCAGGCTGTGCTTCAGTGTTTGGACAGCCTGAGAATAATTTGTGGAGTACAGACTGTGAGTTTTGGCCCCTTCCCGGAGGCTTTCCTGCAGCAGGGCCCTGCTGCAGCTGGGAGTGCTCCAGCCAGTGGGGTCCTGGACTGGAAGGAGCCCGGCTTGACAGCGCAGCACAGCTGAGCATGGCCTGGGAACAAAAGTCATCTGAAAAGGACAGCACAGAAATGTGACCTTCCAAAACTAGTTTGTGGGAACTTACTTTATCTCCAGTAAGCTGCCTACCCAAATCCTTGTTCAGAAACACAGTTTTGTTGGCAAGAACACATTTCCATTTGCCCTTATCCTTCAATGGACCACCATCTTCTCTTAGAAAAAAACATTCTGTCCTCAGAATGAATAAGCACAAAGAAGAGAAAGTTGTAGGGTTATAGCTTTCCTTCAGGTTTCCTAAGCATTGAATATTGAAGGAAGTAGGAAAAATGGTTTGTATTGTGTTGGGGCCTGTTTCAATACCCTTACGATCTATGTGTTTCTTCCAGATTTTGCAGGACATCCAAGGAGCTCTTTAAGGCTGCTATTACAGACATAGTGTAAGAAAGGTAACAGAGTCTGGGAGTGTCTTTAAGATCAGCGAGAGACAGAACAGCGATAACGTAGTATCTAGCTTGTGCACAGAGCTAAATACTTTACTGCCTATTAGGGGGTTAATGCTGCTCGAGTGGACTTTCACCCTGCCCAGAGGCATCCTTGGGTATATGAAAGGGCCTCCCTCTCCCCCTGGGGAAAAGGTGAAGCTCAAGTGGCACTGTCTGATGAGATAGCCCACGGCAGGACATAACACCTGGGCACATATTAGGATAGCAATGGGGCAGCTCTAATTAATGTTGTGGCCTGGGTGGGCCCAGGAATGCGGATAAACATGAAAATGCATCAGGAAGGATGGAGACTGGAGTTTCAATGTTTCCCTAATTTGAAGTTTGTTTTGTCACTCCAGCTTGTGCGAAGTGAGGCTAGTGTGTATGCAGCTCTGTCCAGCTAACACCAAATCCCTGCTGTGCTGTGCGGCACGTGCACAGGTTTAGTCTCCCCTCAAGGATGTACTGTTTAATGAGACAAGAATAAAAACTTGAAGGAGAGGATGTATTTGTGTTCCTTCTTAGTGATGGGTATTTCAGGCCAAATAAAAATCAGAGCTCCTGTTCCTACAGGTTGGTATGAATGTGTAGATTCCTGAACATCCATGCTTTTAGCTTCAGATGGGCTTTCTCTAGGGTTAGGAGTTTGCTTCTTCAGGATACTTTGCAGAACTGAGAGAAAGAGGGAATCAAGAAGAAATAGTTCCTTATCTAAGCATCGGTACAAAATAATACTGAAATACAAGTACACATTTATCTTCAATGAATGTACTAGGTTATACAGACAGACTGCAAGTAACAATCAATAATAAAAGTTCTGTTGTATATGTGTGTGTGTTGGGTTTTTTTTCTTTTTGCCAGGGATTACAATATCTGAGAAGAAAAAATCCATTATCAGGCCATTATGTTCGCCCTCCACCAAGACGAGCGACAATTTTTATTTGAAAGTCAAACAAAATTTTCTGCGAGCCTTGATTGGCCTTTCTCCCGGCAACAAACTGTAGTGCAGCAACCCAAAGCCAATACAGATGTATGGTTAAAGCAGCCTCCTGATTTTAGCTACCGGCTCTATGGATCATCCAACCCTTCTCAGAAGCCACGAGGAAAGGGAAAAGGGGAAGTGAAGCCAAAAATGACCTCTGAGTCCATAGGCATGCAACAGCTTTCCAGGCTTAGGTCCTTCCTAAGCTGCTCCTTCCTCTCTCAGAAAAGGGACTTGCCTCAGCTTGTCACTTGCTTTCCATGGATCAGCTCTTATGAGGCCAAAACACTGTTTGTGAAGAACGGCAAAGACTGGTGTGTATGAGGACCCCAAACCGCGTGATTATAGGCAGATAAAGTCTGGCTCCCACACTTTTACAAAGCAAACACGCTGAAATAGAGAGGATGCCTGGGGATCAGTAAACGAAGCCACTAGATGTCAGTCTCACTAGCCAAAAAAAAGAAAACCCAGCAGTTAATACCGCAGTTGGGATCTAACTTTGATAGATAACTCTCTTGTTGTCAGGAATTATTTGCCAAAAAGACTTTCACAGGGAAAGCTGATGAATGCAGGTTTGGAGCTCTATATTTTAATGTGCTTTGTAGCTGACAAGATGGTTTCATTTTGGCAGAGCAGATTGAAATACGGACATCAGGGCTAATCAGTTCATCTTTACCTTGCTATCGGTGACACACCTGTCTGTACTCTCTGCTTTCCCCAGATTAATAGGTAGCAGTTGAATTGCTTGACATGCTGGATGGAAGTATTTTATGGTAATTTTTCCATTTAGCAGCCCTAACTGAGACCAGCATCTCATTGTGCTAGCTGTTGTTCAGAACATACGGCAAGAAACTGTCCTTTTTTCACAACAGCTGAAAATCAAATTGTGTACAAAAAAGTTGCAAGGAAAATTAAAAAATCCACGATACAACTTGGATCAGTGCATTCCCCCAAAATCAGTGAGTTTAACATTAAAACTGCTAAGGAAGAGAAATCTTCAATCTAAATGGGTTTTGTTCAGATTTTTTTTATTTATTTTTCTTTCTTTTGGGGACTCATTCTTTGGTTTGTTTGCTTTGGGTTTTTTTTGTGCAACACCTTTTAAAATCAGATGCCATAAAAACAGAGAGAAGAAGAACCTTTTATTAAGACTCAGTATTATATCCATATTCAATTAACTTTTAATTACAAACCTTCCTACCTCCTCTCCTCTGAGCCCTACAAAGAATCTTGCCCAAAGAGCAATTCAGCAAACTTACTATTTCTAAAATAAGAAACAAAACTGAGATGGTAAACAAACCCCCTTCTGTTCTCCAAAGCAAACATTTCTACCTGGACATGTAGTTTATTGAGGAACCACATAAACGGCATATAGCCAATGTTACGTTTCCATGGAAAACAATATTTTTTTTCCTCCTTCTGTCTTCATGAGAGTAAAAATCATGTCTTCATTTATTTGCCAAGCTGCTATAGCAGGAATTTAACTTCCCTGGTTTTGAGTTTACCTAAGGTAATTAAAAGCAAACTTCTAGTTAACTATTACAGCCAAAAGAAATTTGTCCAATAATATTCTGTCTCAAGGAAAACTTGCTTTATTTCAAGATGATCAAGTTTCCATAATAGTAATTAAATGCTAATTTCTTTTAAAACCTACTAAACAAAACTTTTCTCTTTAAGTAAATGTGTCTTATTTTTTCTCAAGTCTTGACCAGTAATGTAAATTTGCAAAACCAGTGGAAGGAAAAAAAATGCATGTTTGTCCTTCAACTCTAATGTTGTGCTTTCTAAGGCCACCTCTTCAGAGGGCCTGACTGTAGCAAGATAATCTATAGCATCCGTATCCTAGGAAGTGTTCTCAAGGTTTCAGAACCTTCCCTGTTCTATATCAGGAGAAAACTAATGCTTTAATAATTTGACTGGCTCCAAAAGCTAATTCCAGAAAGCCCGATGACCAAGGTATTTAGCTGTGAGTGTGAAATCAAATTTCAGGTCCTTGTTACAAATCAGGTGCTTTGTTTGGGCATTTCAGTGTCACCAGTCAGTGCTCTAACATCAGGACTAATGGTTTTCTCTGGCAAAATTCTACCTAAGCGAAACAAGTAATTATAAGTCAGAATGTCTGAAAAGAAATAAGGAAAAAGCAAAAAAGCAAGTTGCAACCAAAAATTCCCGATTATGTTCCTGATAACAGCAAAACATCCTCAGACTCTCCTCAGGACTTGGTCCAGAGGTAGAGGGGATCTCCACTCTGAGGTCTGGAGGAAAATAGTGCATATTGTCTAATTGCTTTGACATATCATTAACTTTTCGATGAACTGAAACTTCAGGCTACTTAGTTCTAGCAGGCTGTAGGCTGTACAGTGATGCAAATTCAGTAGAACTAAGGACTTGCCTATACAGGAAATTTGACTCCTTTTTTTTTTTCTCCACTAAAATATCCTCTGAGGAGAACCCTTAATGATATATTGTCATGAGTTTAAAAGGAAATGAACGATCTCGGTGCAAGATCTCTAAATAAAAAATATACCTAAGGACTAGCTGCACCAGTCCAAAATTCTGAAGTATGGACTTGATCTTACACACACACAAAAAAGCAATTTCTGTGTTCATTTAGATGGGGAGTCCCTTTTTCACCATTCAGGCCAATGGGAAATGCTTCATTAAATGGAAATCAGAACTCAGTCAGAAAAAAATTAGAAAAAGGAGTGTATTATGAGAAAGGCAACAAGTAAGAAATGTAAATTACTAGTGTATGGTGTTTCCTTCTCCTTGTGGCATTCTCTCCTATACACTTCTGATGTGCATCACACCCATCAATCCAGAGTTGAATATTCATTACCATCAAGTTTTTAACATGTAACTTCACACACCTTTTATGTTCCCTCTCTGATTTCACAGGGTACTCATCCTGCTGCCTAACCCCACCATTTTGATTTTATCTTGTTCAGTTAATCAAAGCAGCATGTCTTCCTATTCATGCAGATGATATTGATACCTCCAGAACATGATGGTTATCGATTTTCTATCTTGTAACTCACAAGAAATCAACTGTTTAATGATATCCATTTCAACCTGTGAAGATCAGGGAAAATTGTCAGTCAAATCTGTAGCAATGTAGTCTAATATAAGTGATCTACATAAAGAAGCGAATTGCTTGTCAAGAATGGGCTGATGGAGCAAACTCTCCCTTTTAAGACACCTTGTCTCGGAAGGATTTTAAGACCAATGTGCTGGTGTCATATCTTGTCCTACACTTATCTGACTCTGCAAAATGTGGTTTGGTGAAGAGCAGCACTACCAGCAGCCAAACTCACCATTTCCTCTTGCAACTGGCAGAAAACATCATTACCAGTTATTTAAAATCCTATCCACTCTGAATGCAAAATCACTTTTGCTTCCAAACAATGAGAATACATATCTAAAAAATGGTGTGTCATTGATGTTAAATGACCCCCTTGTTTCAGCCTTGCTTTTAGCCCTCTCATAAGTTCTCCAGCAACAGAAAGCTTTTAAGCTCATTGTAATGCAGATGACTGCAGGGTATGTTAATGATCAATTAAATTCACTGGAAAGGTTTGAAAAATAATGCAAATAACTCCATGCAGGTAACTCCAACACATGCTATGTATTTATTCTAAGAAATTGCATCCCCTGTGTTTTTAGTATCACACCTCCTTTCTCTAGAAGGGCGTTCCATTTCTGTTATTACTGCTCATCTGTATTGTAATAGGAGGCCACTGGACTCATTTGAGATCAGGACCATGGTGATAAATTGTGTTAATTAAATTAGTTGTGTAAATAAACAGCCTTAGGGTAATGGAAAACCATAACTCTTGTCAACTCAACAGCTTGACTTGTTAACAAGTTAATTAACAGTTAATTAAATCTCCTAAATCTTGCAAATTTTGAACAGAAATGTTACCGGTATATTTTTTACCTTACCTAAATCCAACATGTAAAGTTTACTCTACAGTTAACTTCAATGTTCTTGGTTCTAGGCATGATGGCTTATCTGATGTTACAATGTATTTTCCTTTTCAAGTGCAGTATGAAGCTAATTTACCAAATACTGTGACAGGTTACTCCAGAGATCCTTTAAATCTGAAGTTAAAATCACAGCATTTAAACATAGGTAAGTCCTTGACAACATGCACATTCATTGTGTTAAAGAAATTAGGAATCAGTATGTGAACAGTAGGGAGCAGGAGTAAGAATGTAGAACCCCTCTACTGCCATGTAGCTGGCTGAAGTGGCCTCAGATGAAGCTTAACGACCAAACAGCAATGTTTTCCCCTAAGTTTCAATATCAGAGAAAGTCTGACTCCTAGCTCTAAGTAACAGACTCAGATAACAGAAAATACACTAGTTCATAGAATCATAGAATCATAGAATCAT
>NW_008795435.1:467390-482583 GCF_000699145.1 Aptenodytes forsteri
TGGGCGTCACATTGGCAAGCCTCCAGTCGCCCGGGACCTCCCCCGTTAACCAGGACTGCTAAGAAATGATGGAGAGTGGTTTGGCGAGCACCTCCACCAGCTCCCTCAGCACTCTCGGGCGGATCCCATCCGGCCCCATAGACTTGTGAGCGTCCAGGTGGCGTAGCAGGTCATTGATTGCTTCCTCTAAGTTCACTGATGCAAAGACACTCAGTTTTAAGGATGCCTGATACAAGCAGGATTATTAGCTCAAAAATCTACTTGCCAATGTAGATTTGCTGTTAAGACTGCAATTTTCACCTTGTAATGGTGGTTTATTCCCAGGCAACTGAATCAAGTCCAATGTCTGCAGTCCTCATTGTAGATACAATAGTCCATAACTGCATTCCTACTGTAGTGGATAGTCCATAATGGGATGTCTGCCCTTTAGTGTAGTTTCTATAGCTTCACCTCTCACAATGATAGCCTATTTGAAAATAATTAAATACACATTAGTTAAAGTACACACATGTACATAACACGTAGCGTAAAACACTACTTTCTTTGTACATTCACAGCAAGACCACGGACAGAATATTTTTTTGCTTATGATCTTTACCATATATGTCTGGGTGCTCCTTTTCTGGAATCCTATCTGATTAACAATAAACATAGCTTTTCAAATCCTAGAGTCCAGTTTGTCCTATAGCTTATAAATACTGTTTGTTTAATATTTTCAGATCCTGGACTTGAACTACTGAAAGGAGAGCAAAAGGACTCTGATAGGAGATTTCTTACACACAAGCCTTGTGAAAGCAAATGGGATCCATGGCTGCTACTACCAAAGAATCCCTGGCCACCTAAATCTGCTTCATTTATGGTTAGTCAGATTAAAAGACAACTTCCTGCTTTTCTCTGCATCAAAAGCTTTTTAAATTTACTATTATTATTTATTATTATTACTACTTCTTCTGAATTACATTGATTTCAGAGTGTTTTGGATCATGCAATAGCTGAACTTGAGGGGACAGCTGGCATGTCCTAATGGAAGCATCAATGTACTGGAAATCTAGGGACATGGACCACCAATTTCCTTTAGCTTTTCAAGCATATAATTCTGTTTCCAGCTCTTGTTGACTTTGACAGAATCTGGAAAGTTAATCTCTTGGGGAACACGTCCTTATTTCAGCCTTTAGCAGGAAATTATACAGCACTACACATGGCAATTCATTTGTAGGAACTAAGATGTCCATATTAGACTGTTCAAAGACACAGACTATTTTAGAATATGCAGGTACTGGGTGGATGCTTTGATGGTTTATAAAGATACACCAAACACTTAAATGTAGAGATCTCCAAAAAGATAATGTCTCTATTTTCATTATAAAACAGGTCCCATTAACATTACTGAAGATTAACAAATAGTAGGCTGAGAGGAAAATAAATTGGTTAGGGAACCTGTGTAGGTGATGACAGATTCTGAGTTGTGAACATAACTCTACTGAAGAGTGGCAAGTCAATATGCACATTTGTAAAACACATGAATTGGCTGAACATAAATGTCTCTAGGCATTTCAACGTGTTGTGCTCTGATTCAAGTCTGAAACATGTCTGCGAATGAGTTCTTTGATGAACCTGTCAAAGATCATTGTCATGACAGCCACTCCTGTTTTGTTTTGTAGCTCTGATGTACCTCCACTTCTCTGCTCTCAGAGGCACAGACGGCAGCGTGATGCTCACACTGCGTTCTTGGATCATGTGGAGGAAAAGCTGTGCCAGCTGCAGCAGGGAGAGGCAGGCAGAGATGTGAGTGTTCATTCTGCTAGAGCAGGGACACTGGATCTAGTCTCATCCAGAGGGCAAACACGATTTTGCTCTTCTGTGGTCTTAGATAAGAAAGGATTGATGGGTGCTGGCAGAAGCCATAATTCCATTGGTTTGGGAGGGTCAGGAGGACACTGACACCCAATTAAACTGAATAGATCCCAAGCCTTTCTTGGAGTCCAGAGCAAAAAATGCAGATAGCTTGGCTGGCCTTTCCTCATGCTGGCTTGCACTAGAGAAACGTTACTATCAAGTGAGATCCTTGCAGCATCCAGGATAACCCTGGCTTACATGGGCTCAGTGTATCCATGCAGACAATGCAGCATTGGCTCAGAGTCTGCACTACAGTGCTGATAATCCCAGTAAGATGAAGCAATGAAAATGTGCTGGTCACAACACTGACCTTCACTGGAATAGCTTGGGCTTCTTGGAAAAATACACTTGTCTGAGCAGAGTCCTCTGCTGCTGTAGCCAGGATGCACTGTGTTTCTGCTTGTCAAATCTTTTGGATGAGGTTACTCTTGGGGAGTAACCCCCACTCAAAGAAGGGCCATGTTGGGCGGCATCTAAGGTAGGTGGAAAGTAGGACTGCTTTTTAATGTGTTAGGAGAAAATTTTTTAGCTTCCAACACACTTCTCCTTCAATGCTCCCGGGCTGCTGACACTTCACAGTGCCCTCCAACACAGTCCACATGCCCAGCTGCCAGCGTCCTGGGAAGAAGAGGAAAATGTCCACAAAACACACAACTTTCTGCTTCCATCTTGTCTAGAACAAACTTCTCACGGGGGAAAATCTTGATCTTCTCACTGATGAAACCAGTTTTCTGTAAAACTGCATTTTCTCCCATCATGTTTGATACTAGCCCGATGTGACCTTATAGGGTGATGACTGTATTTAAATGATAATGTATTTCCTTTCACAGGAATCCCAGCCTAAACAGCACAGTGCTGAGGAGAAAGCAACGTGATAGGGACTCCACACCATTATCCACACTAACGTACCAAACTTCTGGTCCCAAGAAATGTTTCATCTGCACATGCTATGGAAGACACTAGTGGTCCTGAGCTGCGTCTTGTGTATATCCTGTGAGGTCAGGTATCAGCACTCTGAGAGCCCTGGCCCACTGTAACAAAGCAGGCCTAGATCCTTCAAACAGTACAAAAACTGGCACAGAGAGCCCCTTTTATCAATGATGTTCAAATATTTTTGCAAAATATCTGTTTTTTACTGTAAATACCAGCATGGAACAGAAACACACTAAACACACTTTGTCTGGTTTATTAGTGAGTATTTGACCTCTTTCCCTTAGGTCCTGATTTCTGAAATAACATGGAAGGCAGCATTATTATGTATTTCTACTTAATAAATTCCTCTCTATATATCTCTCTGTATTGCTAAAAATTACTTACCGACTCTTTCAATTCATTCTTTTCTCTAACCAGTCCCTCAGTCATCTGGAGGTAAAAGAAATGGCACAGGCTATCACACTCCTGAGAGCTAGAGAGGCTGAGTGCCACCATGAGCTTACTTTGGAAACTCCCTGTCCTCTCCACCTGAGAGGTGGTGATCAGCAGACTGTGCCAAAATGAACCCTCCCATGCTTCCTCTTCCTTCAATAGGAACAGCTGCTTTGCTCTTGACTCTAATGACTAGGGATTGACAGCTGAAAGCTCAACACGGTCAGGTAGTTTCAATTCCTTTTATAAACAGTGTTGGGGGGTGTTGAGTGTAACAGAAGGAAGCACTTTTTAGTTATAGTCTGCATTGCTGAGGGCTTTGGAGGCATATCCAGAGCTAGATTTGGACTCAAATCTCTGGTTTTAAACTGTAAGTAAATGCACCCCAGAGAGTGATTTAGCATAAGAAAATTGCATATTGGATTGTTTTGCCCTTTCCAAAAGACAGTGAGCTACACACCACTGTGGAAAGCTTGGGACACTAGCAGGAATCCCTTAAGCAATGATCTCATAGCTTTGTGTGCACTGTTGTGAAGTTTGGCATTTCTCCAGGATTTCCCAGATGCAACCTTTAGTGGAAAGAAAAATTGTGTAAGATGTTAACACTAAAAAAGGGCATTTTATTGTTAGAGAGCTTCCTACCAGTCAGAGAGCAATTGCATTGCATCTCCAGACACTTGTTTGAAATTTGGGGTTCCCCAAATCTGAGTTTGGAAAGAATAAAGTCCCCAGTCTGCCTGGAAATTCTCCATTTTCTGAATGCCAGGCAAACCCAGCCAGCGAATGGTGCTTTCTCTGTGCATGGCAAATGAAAGGCTTAGGACAAATTCAATTTCAGAGGTTGTTAGGACCTGGACCTTTTGTTGGTAGACATAACCATAATATAATAGCATTGTATCTATGCTAATCATGGATAATGATAAAATTTTAGCTGGGCCTCCCCATAGTAATAGGGGTGACAGTATAATGAAGTGGTGCGTGTAGCAGTTGCCCTTCTAAGGAATGCTATTGACTTGGTCTTTTTACAGATGGGGAAAAAGGCGGCACAGAGCAGGTAAATTAATTGCCCCAAAAGCATGGGGGAAGAGTCAGTTTCAGGCAAACTCTCTCAGGTAAACTTAATCTCTTGTAACACATGTGGAGGCAGTTTCAGTGTTTCTGAGGAAAAGGGGTATGAACTTACCCTTAACCTCCATGCATGACACCTCATCTTTAAAAATGCGTATGACAGAGGTATAGCTTCATTCTGATCAACAAGATGTGCTTGCTTGCAGTGGGGGGTGAGACACATGGGCATGTTACAGACACTCATTTCCTGGCTTGGACAACTTCACTCTTTCATTACAAGAGCCAGGAAAAAAACGGGGCTGCTCTGCAGTGAGGAGAGTACAAGTTGTTAGAGCTTCTGGGGTACAAAGGCTATTAAGGAAGCTAAGGTACCTGCAATAAATCTATGCATGGATAATGCTCTTTACTGCCAAATATACTGTAAAAGATATCCTAAGAATCAAAACTGAGAGTTGTGAACGTAAGAGTTCCTTGAAAATGCTGGCTTAGTTTGTTCATCTACTTTGATGTAATAATTACATATACTATATACAATTGCCATATGCAATATATATAAGTAAGAAAAAAACCAACCGTTCCCTTTAAGAACTCTATGAAGAAGTATAAAGTTTTTGTTTTTCTCCAACACCAGATCCTTGCTAGGAAGCAGCTTAAAGAGCATTATTGCTACTGACAGGACAGATATCTTGCTTCCAAATTCCCCCAGGGGTGTGACACCAAGCTGTAGCTCTTGTGAAAGGCAGAAGTATTGCCACCAGCCAGCTGTGCAGCCAGCAGCCCCCGTTACCCCACCAGGCTTACCAGTACAATGCAGTGGCTTGGTCTGAAGGAGCTGGCGATGCTGCCATACAACATGGAGATTTAGGTGCTCTCTGGAGAGCGGCTCTGCCTCGGCTGCAATGGTCTTGGTGCACTTCAGCATCCAGCAGAGAGCCCAGCAGGAGTGCAGCTTCACTGGCCTTTTGCTGTGTCTCTACACACCATTGCCCATTGTAACGGTTCACAGGCACACATGGAAGAAGCGCTCACCCAACCAGAGTGCTGTGGCAGCTCTTCACGCTATCCCCAGCTTAGCGTCTCCTTGTCCCTCTGTTGCACACCCAAGTTCTTTCAGAGCCCAAAGAGGGACTGAGATTCCCTCTGAGATATTCACCATTCAAGCTGGTCTCCATCTCCCCTGACATGCTTCACAAAACTGTTAAACCTCAGAGAAAGCAGAGTGTAGTTTTTGTATCAAGGACTGGTTAAAGCGGTGTTCTCATGCCTCAGCAGTTGGAGATGCATGCAAAATCTCTTAATCCTTTTTACTTTTGCATTCTCATTGTGGGGGTGCAAATGCATTGTAAATCTTGCTGACAGCTATGTCAGCCACTTGGCCACACAGTCAACTGCGGCATGGACACCTCTTAGGCCAGTGTACGAGAAATGACCAGTATCCATTACCAAAAATGTCGCTGATCTAAAATCTGTTCCAGTCAGCCAGTATTTTTCCATTGACTTTGGTGTACTTTGGACCAGGCTTATGCAGGTGAATTCTTTTGTTTTAGGCAGCGCTATTGGATTGTTCCTTTAGAATTGCTTTATAAAAACCTCTACAGCTTATATAAATGCAGAGAGTGAATTTGGATACTTCTGAAATACTAAAAGGAAGAAGCAGGCTTACAGGTTAACTGTAAATATGATCTCATAAATGACCAGAAGAAGCAAGTGTTACACAAAAGTATGTTCAGATCTGCCACCCATGCATACTGACTTTATAAAGACAAATCAGTAGATTCTATAAGTTATTAATGCTAATGTTTTGCATATGTATAGAACTTACCCTACATATCTTTATTATAAAACAAACAAAGATTTCAAGGTCTCTGTTCAGGGCATCCTCTGCTCCCCCCGCCCCCCCATATACTTCAAATTAAATGTTATCTCTAAAGCTGTTGTACTTTGGGCTAGATTTAGCCATGTGTCCTATGATTTCTTGAACTGAGATCCTACTCACGTGAATGATTGCCATGCAGATTAAAATCAGTGTTTGAATTATACACAGGACTCCTAATTCTAATCTAAGCTCAGTCAACATTTCTATAACTTTGTTTATATATTATTTGCCATGAATTTATGCCCAAGTTCAACTAAAGACACTTCTCCATATCCTCCCTCCATCACAAACCCATACATTTGAAAAATTAAGCACATACATATGGAGTACTCAGGTGGGCAGCAAATTTTAGGTGCCGTAAATGGTCCCAGGATCACACTGGTCATGCTGGAAGTGTTAATATCCTTGTCATATTAAGCCTTTGAAATACCAAATTTTATGCCTTTCCTGTGGAACAAAATCATAAAAAGACATGAAAAAATCAACCTGACTAACAATAGACTAACAATCTAAAGTTTAAAGAATTATTATTAATTTATTAAGATCTTTCTGAGACCTGATTACAAACACTGGTGAACGTAGCAGATTTGTTTGCAATAAAAAACCCTCCTATTGACCACAATTAAAATTAACATACTGGAAAAAATGTAAAGAATAATTTTCTGCCAGATACTTCTCTGCTCCATTAAACATCGCTTTGAGCATTGCATTATACCTTATCATGTTACAGTGATAGCAGTAGGGTAATTTTATTACCTTAATAACACAATTACAGTTAGCTAATGCTATACAGACATGTGCTGTTTAGTTCATATAAGAAAGAAAAATATTAATTTGTTTTAAATAAGGGGCTGTTTTTAAAAAGGCACTAACTGCATCCAAAAAGACACATAGGAGAGCTGTGCAATACTAAATAAAGGAGGAAAGCCTAAATGAAAAATGTTCTGGGATGCCTCTTTTCATTTAGATAAGACTAATACCCTCTTCTACTTTGCCACCAACCACTGTAACAGCTCAGGAAGTGCTGGGAACGTTCTGGCTGAATTTTGCGCCCACCGTGGCGAAGGGCAACAAGCAGAGAGGAGACCGGAGAGAAGGGGGTAGGGAGCCATGGGGAGAGGGCCTCAGAGGAGGCAGCGGGATGCGCGCAGCCGGAAAGAGCCAGTTTAGTTTTAGTACCATGGGATTTCCTCAAGTTACAAAGCTGTAACAGCTCAGGAAGTGCTGGGAATGTTCTGGCTGAATTTTGCGCCCACCGTGGCGAAGGGCAACAAGCAGAGAGGAGACCGGAGAGAAGGGGGTAGGGAGCCATGGGGAGAGGGCCTCAGAGGAGGCAGCGGGATGCGCGCAGCCGGAAAGAGCCAGTTTAGTTTTAGTACCATGGGATTTCCTCAAGTTACAAACCAACAGGCAGCGCGTGAAACACACAAGGTCTATTCTGTAACTGTTTAAAACATAAAGCTTTATAAACATTGAAGTGCTACTTTTCCTCCACAGAGGCCTTTTCTTAGTTGGAAAAATAAAACAAGGAAGCGGCTGTCATGTAGGTTGTACTAGAATTATACTTAGCACAATAAACTTACTGTAATAGCATGTTCCTCAGCTGACTCTTTACCTATCATCTTTTATTTTGTAAAGAGAAACAGTTTATTTTCACTTGCTTCCTACATAGTTGAAGAAGATAGTAACTAAGTAGTGGTGATATTCCTTGAATGTTCATCTCAAGAGATGAACAGGAAAACAGCAGTCACCTGGCAGCCAGTGGAAAGTCAAAACGCAGAGCCATAAACAGATGCGTTCCCTTACGTGTTTTCCTGAGAGGATAATTGTTCTTGTTGATGGTTATGTACCTTTGAAAATAAATAACACACAGTGTTACTAGCGAAAATAACTAGAAACAGAGAAAGTCCAAGGACACCAAAGGGATTTCTCTTTTCCCCACAGAGGAAATTTTCTGGCCTTGGGAAAAGGCAAGGAAGGAAAGGGAATATAATGGCCTGGTGTATTTTAAAATAATGTATCCATATGCACCCTTCCCTCTGATCATGTCTCTAAAAGCTGTCTGGCATGCCCTATGTGAAACATGAGCCCAAGCACACAGGGGCTGTGTAATCATATAATGTTGGCTACCTTGCATTGAATAAAGAAAAGGTTTCTCTTGAATCCAGGGAGAGTTGGACAAAGCCTTAAGCGACTTCCAGAGCTGGAATTTCAAGCACACAGTCCATGTGCATAGCTCTGTGTTGCTGTGTCGTTGTGTCATTGCAGAAAAAAGAGCACAAAATTTATCAAATTTATTTATTGACTTTATTGATCTGGGTTTTTTTTTGTTTGTTGGTTGTTTATTATTATTATTAGTTTTTTGGTTTGTTCTTTTCTAGCACCACACAGTTTATCACAGCTTCACAACATTGTACGTCCCGTAAGAGTGGGCATCCCCCAGTTCTTTGTGATGCTGTTCACGATTTTATTTTTAAAAGTAGAAATTTGAGAAATGTACTCCCGGAAGTCATCTATATAAAGCAAGGAAGGGGGAATGGTTGGGTTAGAGATAACATTTATGTTTGGCTTCTAGACAGATCTAGTTAAGAAGGCTCAGGAGCAGAGCTTGGAAACATAGGACAGGAGAGTGCCAGAGCATTGCACCAGGATGGTGGGGTGGGATTTACCTTAGCAGGATAAACTGGAGACCCAGGGGAAAGAGGTAACTGAACTACTGATTTGGGGGAGAAGCTAAAGGGTGCTTTGTAGCTGTTCAACTGTTTTATTCTGGAAGCAGTGAATGCTGTAGTTCTGTTTGGGAGCATAAGTATATACAGAATTATTGATGTGAAGGAAATGAGGGGGATGATAAATACTGGAGACATTAGCTCTTTTTTTTTTTTTACAGTCAGAGGATTCATTTATTCTGGGAACTATGCCTAGCATTAGGCATAGGATTGAGGGTGTGTAAATAATCTGTGCATTTCACTGTCTTGCATCAGTTATGCATTTTACCTCACACTTTATTTTATCTGGTATCTGCCCTTTGTCAGTGGACAATCACATTGGAAGAGGAGTCAGGAGGACAGGATCTGCAAAGATAATACACTTGTGTCCCTGAGGACATGCCTTCTCTAGAATAATAGGCTACTTAAAACAAGACATTAAGAAAATGTATTGATTCCCATAAGATTAATTTTTGCCTTGGATTCTAGGGCTGAGGGATTTGCATGATTTGATAATCTGACTTGAGTTGAGATGAAATGTGTGTTCCTCAGACTTTCTCATGAAAAACACTTGTTCCTGATGAGTGGCAAAAAAACCTAACAAATTATTGCTCTGTGTCTTTCCTTGTCACTTAGATTTATGAAATCAACTTTGAAATAAATGTTTTGTTGACAGTGCAGCTTTTAATGTCGAGGCACCCCCATGCTTTCTATGCACAGTGCTAATCAGAAAACAGAGAGATTGGGTCCTTTTCCAGTAAGTATGACTCAGACTCTTGAAACAGGAATCAGTCCCAAGCTTTGATTTAAAATAGATCTTTCTGTAGACCTCTTGAGCAACATCAAGACCCCATCTTGAACATGCGCTACCAAAAGATAACTAATTTAGAAGCCGCCTCCAGCAGGTTTGCAGATCTCGGCAGCTTTTTAGCGAATTAGTATACTTCCAATATTTCAGAGAAAAGGAAGAAGTTAATTTTATAAATCTGGTGACACTGCTGTAGAAACAAATTTATGGATGCCTTTGTTCTCCATAAGATAGCTTTGCTTTTAGATCTGCTAAACTCAGTGGGCAGATCCCCAATAAATGTAAGTGATCTTAGAAACTACTCACTTAATTTGGGAAGGCCGATCAAGGAAACTTTCCTGCCCTCTTCAAACTGAAGCAATGCTGAGAGTATTAATTTTAAAATGCTGTGACAGGGCTCTTGTTAGTGATCTTAGTGTTTTGTGCTGGTAGAATTAAACTTGGCTAATACATAAAAGCTGACACACAGTAACAAAATTCATAATTCTCAAATGTGTTATTCTCTGAGAATTTGAAACCGCCTTAGCCTTTCATTAGTTGAAGTATAACAATACACTTGTGCTTTAAGAAAACAAGTGGGAGGCAAAATACTCTCCTATATGAGCTTGGTAAGAACTGGATGTTTTGAACAATCTAGAAAATGTTTATTTTCCCAGGTTGGTGTACCAAATTCAAGAAACCTTCAAGCAGACTTTTTTCAGAAAGTCAGAAAACAGAAAGTTTTCCCCTTCTTTCCCACATTTCCCTCCCCTTCTTTTCTGTTTCAGATATTTGAGTGATTTACATAAGTGTCCAGGGTCAGTGAATTAAAAACTGAAAAAATTGTTAGAAGGAGTTCCAAATTTTATGTGAAGGTTAATGAATGTTTTGAAAAAAATAGTTTCAATACATGGTTTCCAAATGCAGAATAAGCTCATATGTGAGATTTGATGAAAAATGTAATTTTAAGTACTCGGCTCAATACTTGCAGATATATATTAATGAGGAGCTACTCTGTATTTAAAAAGCATCCATACCACTACAGTGATCTGTGTTATTCTGAAAATGTAAAGAAGCTTAAATCCCATTTTTATTCATAGTTAAATTAATCTTACAACTCTTTTGC
Source organism: Aptenodytes forsteri (assembly GCF_000699145.1). Classification (NCBI taxonomy): domain Eukaryota; kingdom Metazoa; phylum Chordata; class Aves; order Sphenisciformes; family Spheniscidae; genus Aptenodytes; species Aptenodytes forsteri. The sequence continues at coordinate 478,217 of NW_008795435.1, forward strand.
CTGGAATAGAGAATCTGGCCTACTCCACAGATGTCTACTGCTGAAATCAGCTACAACGGATGAGTTTATTCCTTCTCTGAGAATTCAGAGGCACTACTTGCTGAACGGGGGTAGGAGATGCACATACTTTGAGTACTCTTTTTCACACACACTGCCTTTAAATGCATAAAGGCATTGACATATTATCTTCATTCAAGAGAAAATGCTGTCTCAGAACAACTTTATTTCAAAATACACCTGCAATTAGAATCTTGGCAAAAATATCCTTTTCTTGTGATCTTAGTTTAATGTCTCACAAAGATTGTTCCTTTTTATATTAAATTTAGTAACCCTCTCAGAGGAATTAGTATCAAGGAATTAATGAAGGAAACGTTTACCGTTTGAAGAATGCAATGAAATAAATTAAACTGAAATTCTACCTCAGTTTAGATAACTACCAGCAGTTTCACTTTTTAGCACTACAGATTTGATTGTTCTCCCTTTCCCTTTTGTGAGTAGATGTCTAGAAGAGCCACTGGTTTATGCAGATGGAGAAGGATGTTTTCCCTGGGTGCTCTCCACTCCCCCGCTTGCCATATCCAATACTTCAGGCCCTCCTTCCACAGATTTAAGGATATCTTGTTGGAGACTTGATCTATGAGCTTAACGGATGTTGCATATTTAATTAATGGGTCCAGAAGATGATTGTGCTTTCTTCAAATTGTTGCTGATTTCTTGTGTTTGGGTAAACCTCTTTTCCTTGGTTTTACTTAGATGCTTTTAACTTTAATTATTGCACTGATGGTAAATGGGAATGTGGCAGTTTTCTTGTCCCCCTTTTCCAAGTATTCAAAAATAACTTAAACTATCATCATCAAAACCTGTATGCTGCAACATAAAAATAAGAAGCTTCAATTATCACTTCTTGACACTCAAAAGATCATTCTGAAATTATAGTCAGACCAAAATTATAGAATTTTCAAATTCAAAAAGGATAAACACCACTCTGACTCTTACTGAATGTCAGTCTATGCAGACAAATTCTGTAACTACCCCTTTTAGGCTATGTATTTGAACTTTACACAAGAAAGACAGAAAGAAATCAGGGTTAAATTCCCTACTGCCTTCCATCCTCTGTAATGTAAAGTGATGTCACTTCATCTTTTGTAATGGAAAAAAAGTCACCAATCTGACACATTGCCACTTCCACTCATGCAAAACAAATGGACGAGTTGAAGCAATCAGCTGAAACTGACTTGTGCCTTATGACAGGGTATAACCTTTAGTCCGCCATGTGAATGACGTGAATGGAACCAACTATTTTTCATGGGACATCTTGTTTCACAAAGCAGTGTGCAATTTCCAATACTGTGGAAAATGATAAAAGAGCGTGAAAGAGGCTTTGTAACAATAATGAAAGTTATCAACTGATATAAAGTAGCCTTGTTTTAATTAAACTTTCTGAGTGACAATTTTTGTCCAATACCTCTAAATCTTTCTTAATAAAGAATGGCCTTTCCATTTTTCTATTTCCAACTAAGATACACTGATTCACTGAAAACCTGAACTTGAACTCTTTGCAAAGAGCTGGAGATTTTCCCCATCAAACTTGAGACCGCTATATCTAAATATAAGGAAGCAAACTTAAAGATCAGTGGGATGATTTTGGTGCAACTTACTGAGCCACGTATCCGTATTATTTAAAACGTTATGAAAATCTGTGTAATGTTAACAATGTCAGTGCTTATTTTTGCTACAAAAAACAGATGGAAAAGGATCAAGACAAAAGACAGTACAACTTTCATAAGGAGTGAGATTGCAAAAGCAAGATTTGCAAACAGACAAAAATTAATGTTGAAGAGTACAAACAAATATCCTGGCACTTATGATACAAACTTCAACCCAAGGGTTTCTTTGCTAGCAGCCGGTAAGTGATTACATAGTACGTAATCCTAGTAAGACAAACTTGGGGATGAGAAAACTCTGCTGTCAGTACTAGCATCCTTTGTGTCTGAGTAGTGACACAGACTCCGAGACAAAACAATTAAACTGTTCTTGTGTCATAGAATCATAGAATCATAGAATCATTGAGGTTGGAAAAGACCTCTAAGATCATCGAGTCCAACCGTCAACCCAACACCAGGACTCCACCACTTCCCTGGGCAGCCTGTTCCAATGTTTAACCACTCTTTCAGTAAAGAAATTTTTCCTTACATCCAATCTAAACCTCCCCTGCCGCAACTTGAGGCCATTTCCTCTCGTCCTATCACTTGTTACTTTGGAGAAAAGACCAACACCCACCTCGCTACAACCTCCTTTCAGGGAGTTGTAGAGAGCGATGAGGTCTCCCCTCAGCCTCCTTTTCTCCAGGCTAAACAGCCCCAGTTCCCTCAGCCGCTCCTCATAAGACTTGTTCTCCAGACCCCTCACCAGCCTCGTTGCCCTTCTCTGTGTCTTTAACCTTTGTCCATTGGTGTGTGATACTGGGCACCGTCAATGTTGAACAAATAGCATTAGCATGCATCTCATAGCAGCAACAGGGATACAGCTGAGAGTAGTATTTGGTCTGTTGACTGAAAATTTAAAGCTAGAATAAGGAGGTGTACATTTGACTCAATTGGCCTGTGCAATCTGTGCACAAACAATTTTAGCTTGGCAAGACAGGCAGAACAGGTAGGAGATATGAGGCTGCATAACACTGGGCTGGTTTGAGCTCATGTATGGGCAAAACCCAGCAGAATTCCAAAGTGAGTGCAACTTGCCAACTTCAGAAGAAATAGTAAATCCATACAATTATAGAGTATGTTGTAAGTTCTACCCACACTGACTAAAGCTAACTAATGCACAAGAATGCCAAAAGGCATGCAATGAGAAGAAGAAAAACTGCTTGGTGTAATTAAGTGAGTAAAAGTGAAAAGAAGAACAACTGGCATAGATGGAAGGGTAAATCTGAGAAATCACTTACAAATATTTTGAAACATCTGATACCATATTGAAACTGGAACTGCAGGATTTTTTTGGCTGTTCTTCCTAAAGTTGTTTTCTTCTTCACGTGGCAAACCGTCTGCAGAAAAGTATTTCATTTGGGAGGCATAGTGCTTTATCAAGCAGGCTCAGTCTCACCAAGTCCTCAGTCCTGGCAGAATGAGGGATAAAATGCTTGGCCGTGAACTGGTGAAGGTGAGCTGTAACATGTTCAGCTGGACCTTGGACAAAGCAGAGCACCCGCAGGATCCTTTTGTAAACAGTGGGGATAGAGCTTAGGGTGTCTGTACGCCTCTGTCTGGCAAGCTGATGATAGGATGCTCACCAAAATGGGAGGTGGTAGTAGGTACACATTGTATAACGGCACCTTTTCCCTCAATAGCTAAACTGTACACCAGACAGTATGAAAAGAAGGCAGGGAAGATAGTTAAAAGGATTTCCTAGTTGTGGTGCGTCTTTTTACTTTTTGCCAGAGAAGATGCTCTCCAGCTGCTCTATTGCATTTAGCTGTGCCTCTCCCTCCTTACTGAGGTAGCCCCGATCCACCCGCAGGTGGATACTTGCACTCTGCTTGTATTAACTTGCTAAAACAAACTAGTAGGGAAATCACGAGCCTCAAAATTAACGCAGGTGGATAAGACAATGGACCTAAACATAACCCTCTCTGAAATGTATCTTTTGATATACTGGCAGCTTCAGCTGTATCTATCTGTATCCTATCCAGATTAATCTACCTCCTATCAATATCAGATGAAAGCAGTGATTTGCTATAATTTTCATGTTGTAATGACCTGCCAGGATGACATACCATCCATTTATAAAGGACAAGTAGGAAGTGGGTTTAACCCTTTTGGGTTGTTGTTGCATGGTGTTGGAAAAACACCAGCACAATGCTTTCCATTTTCTGGGAAAGGGGAGTTTATAGAAATTCTGGGCTTCATCTGGAATCTTCAAAAAGAGACAAGATTTTTTCCCCTACAAAAAGATTCCTGGCAATATTGGACAGATGAAATGAAATTACTGGATGGAGAATGACAGCTGTGCGCTGCCGTTCCAATCTGGGGTAAAAAAAGAGCCCAACAGCAAGCACAAGCTATAAAAACTCCTTGTATTCTGATACGAGCAGCTTACAAGAACAAGGCAGATGTGATAATTATATAAGCAAAATGCACAGCACTGTAACACCCGTAGCTACTGGGTTAGGCCGGTTGTGCTTTGCTTTCTTGACTTCTTTTTTTTTCTCTTCTCATTTTAGAATAGAGAAAAATTATCCGTTTGCAGCAAGGGATGCTGATTATTTGTAACACCCCTGAAACGGCTTTGGGGCACAGAAAGAAAAGGTATGCCGGGTGAGTTTTGTAGGCGTGTTAAAAACTAACAAATAAACAAAAACTCAGCCAGCC
>NW_008795435.1:483032-499785 GCF_000699145.1 Aptenodytes forsteri
GGGGGGCGGCGCGGCCTGCGGTGCGTGCCCTTGCTGCTGCTGAAGTTTCTCGGGGCTTTGCTGGGCTCCAGGGGATCGGGAGCTGAGCTCTTGTCCCTCCCTTTTCAGAAGCGCTGCGCGTGTGAAGCTTCCAAGTTGAGGCGCTTAAGTAACAGAAGTAGGGCTACAGCCAAGGGTCGGGGCGATGTCAAGCCTCGCTGCTTCTGGTGTGGCGGTGCTAAGGGGCTCCGGGGATGAGAAAGTGGGGTATGACAGAAAGGTGAACGCTTGCTTGCTTTGCGATGTTAGTCTGGAAAAGTGCTGAAGTCTTGTCTTGGCTGCAAGACAAGTCTTGGCTGCATCCAACCAAGATTCACAAGTGAAATCCTGCCTTCATTCAGATGAAGTTTTCTTGCCTTTGTTTCCACTAGGACCAAATTTTCATCTCGGCCATCTCCCTGTGGCACTGTTGCATTGCCTTGTGTGGAGATGTTGCCTTTTTCAGCTAGACTGATTTTGCTTTCTGATAATACAGAGATTGGAGGCAAAGTCACCAGGTTTTTTGTAAAACCTCTTCTCTTTAATATCAGTCTGACAGCCTAGTAAAGCCCCTCCTGAAGCAACTGGGAACACTGGAATTGGGCTGGTGTCTTTTGCCTTCAACCTTGACTAGCACAGTGTTTACAGCAAAATAGAAGTCTGACGTAAGGATGCATTTTAGGTGACTTCCTCATCTTCTGGAGATTTCTTGAAACTTCCTTGTCTGGTCGCCAAGTCTTCCAACCACAGTGGTTGCTGCGTAGCTGCCTGAAATCTGTTACTTTGTTCTTGATTCACCCTCAGGTTTGTGTTTGTAGGCAATCATCTCCATGAATTAACAAAAAGGCAGGTCAATGTGTATTAATGTTAATATGTTTGAGTTGCTGTGGTTCTCATTGTAGTTTTGGATGCATTGAAAAAGAACAGCAGATAAAGCTGGGATTGTTTCTGCATACATGTTTGAAGCTTGTTTAGTTTTGCATGTGTTACGAGTTATCCAGCTGGCATGTGGGATAGTGTCTGTCTCTGACGAGAGTATAATCATAGATGGCAGCGTAAATGAATTTCTGGCAGATGTTCTTGTGTCAACAGTACTGCTAGTTAATAGCAGGGTTTGGCTATTTAGACCTTTGTTAATGAAGTTAGAACTATTTATGTAGTAGTTAAGGTATAGTAGACACTTCCCAGGGAAAGATGCAAGGACTCTGCAACTGGAAGTGAAGTCAAAACAGTGACTGACATTTCACTAATTAAAACCTCGTTGTTGGCTAAAGACCTTTAGTTGTACTCACTGATGCACATCTTGTGCTGATGTGGTGATATCCAGGTACTGTAAATAGCTTCAGGGAATCTGGGCACACATTGTTCTTAAGCAGCTGGCAGGTTGGCTGCAGCCGTGCCTAACTGCTGGGAAATCCCTTCCTGCTTGCAAGATATTCCAGTAGTTGGGCAGAGATGCTGCAAGCTTAATAGCAACAGGAGACCAGAACTTCATACAAGGTGTATGGGGAAGGGCAGTCACACCCAGGGCAAGAGTTTGAATCATTTTGGTATTTTTGCTGACTGATTCTCACCATTGTTATGTACACCAAACTTTCCCTCATGAGCAAAGGCTGTATAGCTTGTGGCCCAGGAAGACAGGCAGGGTCTTTCTGAAGACTTCCCATAAGCCATCTCTGAACAGTACAGCAGTCATTATCAGTCAGACTTTGGGATAGAAAGAACTCTTGTGAAATTAGATTGGTGGAAATCCTACAGACTTTGGGCTTAGATACTTACAAGGGCCTTGCTATTTGGTGACACGGTCCTACTCCTGCCCGTCATCTGTGGCATTATTGTGTGAGCCTCATAACGGTGGCTTTGAGTCTGAATAGATTCTGACTTCACTAAAAAAGACCCCAAATTCAGAATAAAAGCAGAGCATTGAATTTTCATATTATATAGTGGCAAACTTCCTCCTAATACCTTGCTTGGGCATACCCAAGGGGTTAGAAGGAGGTCTAGACCGTGGGAGGATGGTCTGTGACCTTGATGTGCTGACAGTCTTGTGCTGTGACTGGCATCCTAGGGCTAAAGTGACCAAACAGTTGTTCTGTTGGCCTGAAGCTTCCTATGCGAAAGCTACTGTTTTACCAAATGTCTCACATGTGGTGAAGTGCTGTCCAGGTCGGATAATTTCTGAACAAGCTAACTCAGGTGCTGCAACAATGTTGGCATGGCCAAGCAATCAATGTGGATCTGTGTCATGGTAGCTGTATCCATTTTTGACTTTGCTCAGAGATCCTGGCTCAGTTGTTTGCGCTGGCACTTGAGGGGTGTCTTAGTAGCTAAACTACTAATCCGAAGAGAGCAGTCTCAACTTGAAACTATATCTAGTGGAAACAGCATGTACTATACCAGTATGAGGCTACTTGTGGGAGTAAGACTGGCTATACTCCACTTAGTATCTTTAATAACATCATGCATGGTGTTTTTTAATTTTTTTTTTAAATTATTTTTTAACCCTTGTCCCCTTATCTTAAGTGATAAGACCTATCCATGTGAACCAGGATCTAGTCTGGTAAAAAAATTTGTTCTTTTTCCTTTATACTCTGGTTTATTTATAGCTGTTTGTGCCCCAGACTATAACGTAAATTTGTTTTTCATACAAGCTTGAATAACCTACACTTGGATTGATGCTCGCTTGTTTGTTTTTTTTAAAACAGGGTTTCACTGAGTATTTTATTGCATAGCAGCTGTGAGACTGAGCCTTTTAGTGGTTCTTATCTTTAACACTGTTCCAAAACCAGTTTTCTTCGACTCTGAACCCTATTGTGTAATTGCAAGCAATAAATCTGAAGGATCTAGTCCTAATGGACATGAATAACTCTATTTAAAAAAAACCAACCCCCAAAACTTTACCACCAACTTTAAGGTGGTACCCACGTCTGAGAAAGCATATTGCCACATAGCAAGTTCTTCCATCACTGAGTGATGGAGATTCTTTTTTTTTCAGAGGTTCTTGTGTTCAGTCCTGTTTTCAGTAGTGTTTTTTACCTTTTTTGGGCAGGCCTCATGCTCTTCTCTTCGCTATGCCTCCATTATTCTTTGGATCCCTTCCCTGTTTCATCCTTGCTGCTCTCTGGAGGCTTCCATTGCACCTGTGTCCCCACAAAAGCTGCGGTGGTGGCAGTGGTGACACTGCTCCTGGGAGAAGCACAGTTGTTGGTGGGTGGAGGGGAGTTCTCTTGTGGCATTTGCACTGCTGGGCCATGAATAGGGCACTCATTCTCCCTAAAAGAGGAGCCAGGTCGGTGATCCCCTTAGGCAGCCCTGTGCCCCCTCTCCCATGCTTTATTCTTTCCTAATACCTTACCAGCAGGCTCCCTGTGACACCAATGACTCACTACACTGTGAGGTGACACCAAGACCTCACTACACACTTCCCCTTCTCCCACAGCCTGTGAGAGGTATCTCTGTCTGGAGCTCTGTGGTATTTTTCCACTCAGTCACCTAGAAGCAAGGAAATGGTTAATGTAAGTGACAAGCTGCTCTTGAGAACTGTTGCTTGTATACCAGCAGCTCCCTCTTATTTAGAAAGAAAAAATAAAAACTAAATGGAAAACCTCGCTTTTCCTTACTCTTCAAAAGTTCTTCAGAAGCCAATTTTTTGAGACTTCATCCTGTTTGCGCTCTTCTTGAAACAATCAAAACTGCTGAAAATGTTCATCAAAAATGTATGGGCCCATGCTAAAAGTTTTGTTTTAATATACAGCCTACTTTGCAGTGTGAGGCCATCAACACACTAGCTAAGGAGGCCATTTTGCCACAGTCCTGAGATCAGGCCATCAACACACTAGTTAAGGAGGCCATTTTGCCACAGTCCTGAGAAGAGGCTAATCTCTGAAAGGTACAAAACACTGACCTCATGAAGCAAATATCTGAGCCCCAAAGCTGCTTTTCTTTCTCCCAGCTGTACCAGGCAATCTAATAAAAGATATCTAAGCAAAATACCCTTTGCTTGCATTATAGTGTCAATAGGACTGCTCTTGAGTTATTTTAACTTTATGGCTTGGTGAGTTGCTCTTAACATAAATATATGGTTTACCATCTAATCAGTCTTTTGACATAACCTTCCTTGGTCTTTGCACTGTAGACACTTGTCATGCTAAACTCACTCAATTAAAATGTTCTATTGTTTAAAGAGGCTGAGAGAAGACAAACTTGGTTATTTTTCACTTTTTGTTCTTCATGAATGCAGTTCTACAAGTAGTTAAGACACAGTCTGGATGGTCATGCATTTGATGGTGAACAAGGTTATGATGTAGTGCTTTGTTGCAACATACACGCGGGCTGTATAACCTGCTGAAGGCAGTGCCTGATTGTCACAGAAACAATTTCTCCAACAGAATTTGAAGTTATATAGACATAATATTTAATCTTATTTCAGGGAAAGAATGTACCCAGGACGAAAGTACAGCTGCAGCTATCTTCACTGTTCAAATGGATGACTATTTAGGAGGAAAGCCTGTGCAGAGTAGAGAAATACAAGGATATGAGTCTACTGAGTTTGTGGGCTACTTCAAAGGAGGAATTAAATACAAGGTAAAGAGCCAGCTGGCAAAATATATTCTAAAAATATATGTAACATTGTCCCCCAAGTAACATCAAATCTTTTGCTTTGTATCTGTTACTGAAAGTTCAAAAGTTGTCTTAATGTTTAGTGGTTTTAGATCTGAACTACCTATCCTAAACTATAGGAGTCCCAGTACCTGTACAGAAAGCAGCACCTTGTTTACCAGTGTCTCTTCCCGATAATGAAAACCTGTCCCAGTGATTTATTTTTTTCCCCCTCAAATCAAGCTATCCTGAGATTTCATACTTGTGTGTCTAAGGGCGCTCACAGTAGGGACTCGCTGTGTTTGGGAGGCAGTCAATTTCACAGAAAACATTTCTATGTTGTAGACTGAATCATTTTGTTCAAACGCAGAACCCAATGTGCTTAAGTGGTTAAAAACAGGAGCAGAGTGGAAAAGACCAAAACCTCACTTTAGTCTAAAAATGGTGCTTTTGCAGTCCTACTGCAGTTTTTCCTTTGAGGTAGGTAAAAAAACTCCCAAATACTTTTAATGAAAATGTTATGTTTTAAAAAGCTGTAGTGTCAGCCTCCTTGTTGTGTCACTTCCAGAAGCAGAATCTTTGAAAGGAAATTTTTTGAGACATCTGTGTGTTTTTAAGATAAAGTAATGTATCTCCTGAGAATCTCCTTCTAGTAGGAGCTCTGGGAGCCATTGCTCAGTCAGCCTGTTTCCCATTATGGAGGTTTGTAACTTGTCATAGTCTACACAACAATTTGAAGCTTTTAACTCTGCTTGCGTAAGAGAGCTTGACAGTGACCTGCCCACTCTTTTACATTTTTTTTTCCATAGGGCTGCTGTGGAATGGCTCCTCCCTCCACGCATAACCAGGCACTAAAAACACCCAGACCTCTGAATTTAAGGAAGTTATGAAAACTTGTACAGGAGCTGCATATTCCTCTGCTTTCCCTCAGTCCTTACTTGATAACCTACTGATTTTTGTCCTAACAGTGTGGTTCAGCATTACCTTATCCTCTGGATGATGCAGGACAGTGTGGTAAATCCTGTGCTTTCCCTTTCCTCATTCATTTGAAAACCCTTTGAAGCAGAGTGACATCTGTTCCCGCAGATAAAGGCTCACACCTGAGAGTTCAGCAGCAGCAGTGTTCCCCAAGTCTGTGGTCAGCACTGTTAAACAGTATATTATTTTGGCTCACCTCTCACTGCATAAACTGTTTTTTTTCCCCTGCTAGCTCCTCAGCTGTAGCAAAAAGGTAAATTTGCAGAAATCAAACTGAAATAAAGCTTGCTGCTTTGTTGTTTTGTTTTATTCAGGCAGGTGGTGTTGCCTCTGGATTTAATCATGTTGTTACTAATGATCTGAGTGCTCAGAGGCTTCTGCATATCAAGGGCCGGAGAGTTGTAAGAGCCACAGAAGTCCCCCTGGCTTGGACCAGCTTCAACAGAGGAGACTGTTTCATTATTGACCTCGGAACTGTAAGTCTTTCCTAGAGCAAAACACACTGAAAAGTAAGAGATGCAGCATCCCTTCTAAGGTCTGAATCATTCCCTAAAATGCACAACTGATTTTGTCACTCACCCAAACTGACAGAAAGAATCTGCTTTAGAAAATCAGTTTTAGTGTCATGACACTTTGAAGGCTCAAAACTGCCCTAAATGTTTTCTGAAGTATGCACAGATTATCCTTCAGGAAACAGTTCTCTTTCCCACTCAAGGCATTGGGATTTTTTACTACTGATGTTTGAACCTTAAGCTGTTCACAGTAAGTCCTGTCTGACACTATCTACCAGCTGAATGGGATCAGTGCTAGGGTTCAGAGCAGAACACAGATTGGACTTTGTTCTTAAGAGCATTTCTTCATATTCATAAAACTTTGATTGTGACAATTCATCCTAAAGAAATAGCTGCAAAAGAAGTTGTCATAATAAACTTGTCATAAAATATGTTATAAAACTACTTGAGTATTTCAAGAGATCACTTGAGAAGCAATCCCGTCCTTCAAGGCTTTCTGCTAAAAGCAAGTAGAGAGACTTAGCGCAGAAGCATATGGACAGATAATATAATTATGCCTGCTTCAGATGACTTATAGTACTGTCACCTTAGTATCAAAAAGTCTTAAAATGAATTCTAAAAGTAGCAGCTGGGATGTAGTCCATGCTAGTTAGATGCTAGTTATCAGTTTGAAATTATTCCCATGCCTGATATACTTACATGTATAAAATTAAGAGCATATTAAAGAAAATAGTTTATCTGCAAGGCAGGAACTGCAGTTGGTCTCAGCTGTAGTGCTTCACAAGGAAGTGGTCAGTTACTTCAGCAAGATTTCAGAGAAGAGTTCGCTGACGTATTTAAAACAGGAGCTATTCTGAACTCACATTACGGGTTTGGCTGTTTCTTCTGCGAAGCATCCCCTGGTGTGATAATTGAAGATATTGGTATCAAGTGGCTATATTGATTATGTCTGTTAGAATTTTATCATGCTTAGCAGCCTTCAGGTAGAACAACAACCAGTGTTTTCCTAACATTATCCCATTCCTCATATGGCACTGTAGTCTAATCATCTGAAACAGCCAAGTGATCAGTATCCAAACAGCTATGTCTCAAATGTCACTTTATATTTAGGATGCATAGAAAACTCAGATCGTCTATTCCCTTTCAGAGTTAACCCATGGGAGATGGGAAAGTTGGAACTAAACACTGATAGAAAGTGCTGCTTTTGCAGTCAGGCTGTCACAGGGCTTAAGTTTTCTGGTTTGGAGTTAACCTCCCATGGACACCCTGTGGAATTGTGTGCACTCCATGAATTTGACTTGTCCTGACCCTTATTGTGCCACCGTTACCCAGTTCACCTAAAGTAATTACTCAGGTCACACTGCAGACATGGCAATGACACTGATGAAACGCACTATGGGTATATAGTGGTGTTATGTGTATAGCTTGGGGTTCATCCCTTTTGATGAGATTTGTTGAGAGGAGAGCACTGTCACTAAGCAATTTAAATGTAATATGGCTGTAGAGTCTTGATTTCTAATACTGAATGTATATTGTGAGCCTTTTTCTTTTTTAGTATAGCATCACTCTGGTTTCTGATTTCCTGTTTGACAAGACAGTGGTCAAACAGCAATGCAACCCTGTGCCTTTGTCGGAAGAAAGATTAGATGTGAACAACATCTAGATCTCTTCTTTGCCACGGTATGGGAAATGTCAGTCAAATCACATGACTGATAACAGTTCTTGGTCTTGCCGTGTCAGTGGTATACGAGGGATGGGTTTTCTTGGATGTATTAACAAGTTAAGGAAAAAAGTGTTTCAGCATCCAGACGTTTGTAGTAATTTCATCATTGGTTATTATGTAAACCAGACCTTTCTTGTGGGAGATGAAAAGGCAATGTGTGACATACTTCAAGATGAAGATACGTGAGTCTAGTGAAGTGCCTATAGAGAAATAGGTGTGGTAGAAAATACACTATCACAGTGGAAATCTTGAGCAAGTTTTATAAGAACTATGTTTCAAGCTGAAATGACTGTATTTCAGATTGAAATTTTCCATGACCAGAGGCCCATTGTAAATGGGTGAGTCTTTACAAGAGCTCTTAATTGAATTTAGGGGTCCTTTAAAAAAAGAAAAAAAAAAAGGATTTTGGCTCAAGTAGATTACTTAATAATTGAAATAAAATGAATCTTACAGGGTTGCTCTTCAGTCTTTGGATTTATCGCAGAGCACTACTGAATCATTGTCTAAGAATAATGGGCAGTAATTGCATAAAATAATGAGCTTATGGTCAGTGCTTTTAATATCAAATTATTTTTAGCATGTCAAATAAGATGAATTTCCAAGGCTTACTTTCTCCAGTCTCTTAGCTAACCAGAAGGATGGTCTCCATGTCACTGCAAAACTGCTTGTCCAGTCCATTTCCTGTTACATTTTATCAAGCCACTTACATAATGAAAAATCATTTCAGTTTTCCCACTGAGCTCAATTACAGCAGTATTTTAAACCTGTGGTTTGAGCAGATAACGGAAAATTAAGAAAAGTAATAATTATCAGGAATAAAATCATTAAAGTCACTAAAGTTTTCCTCCTGGTGATAATGCCTTAAGTAAAAAGCGTTTGTGTGCATTTCCAGCTAGGTTCACTTATTTACAGTTCAGGTTCTGATGGTTACTTCATACCTAGATATGTTACTAAACCACGTTTACAGCACTTCAGATATGCTGCCCAGGTGTTATCTTGCCTCCTTTGAATTCTCTAGGCTGGAACAGAAAATAGCTGCAGATGGCAGAGAAAACACTGTCTGATATGAGAGGAGTCATTAGCTGTGGGTAATGTGCAAAGATCTTTTATTCAAACGATCTTCTGTAAGACCATGACATGAGCGCTGTGACCGCCAGACTGATGTTCCAGTGCAATGAGTGATCCAGGAGGGTGCCTGGGATGCCAGATCCCGATTTTTATGATTATTTTTATGTGGTTTTTTTCTACAAGGGATTTCCATGACACATCCTTGATAAACCCGGGAATCTCCCTGTAAGGGAGCCTTTGGGACAGGGCAGGCAAGACAAGTGCAAGCCAGTTGCTGAAAAGGCTTTGTACAGGCCTGGAGTAAAGCACACCTTACCTTGTCGGGTGCTGCTTAGTGCATCCTGTCCTGGCATAGCTGTGCTCAAGCCCTCCCAGTGGTCTTCTGCCACACTTCCCATCCTGTCCTTTTGGCTGGAGGATGCTGAGCTCTTCCTGGTGTCCCACCTGAGAGGCACCAGGACGGGTTTGGCAGCTCTTGGTGGCGATAAACTGTCTGGCCTTGCTCTGTGCTGTCCCCTTTACCTCCAGATGCAGCTCTCCCTGCATCACCCCATCCTCCAGCCATCTCCCCTTAGCCACATCCCTCTTTCTTCCTCCATCACCAAGACAAATTCTCAAAACAGCAAGGAGCATGAAAGGGCATGGAAAATGACCATGGAAGGGAAGGAAAAAGATTAATCGTTGCGCCATTCAGTGAATAACATAGACACTGTTTCCCAGGCTATTTTAGTATTATCCAGATGCATATGTTAATATAGCTTATCTATGTATATTTCTGATAAGATGTGCTAAAGAATTTCATCTCTTTTGTCAATTTTCTTAGTGATTGGTTTAAAGTGGGAAGGAAACTTACCAGTACTGTGAAGTTCACTCTATGTACATTGACGTACACTGGTGATGTACAAAATGTGATTGTTGAGATGTGTTGATAATTTAGGTAGTTATCAAAACATGGAGCAGAAGTAATGGGAGTAGCAATGCAATAAAACAACATGAAGTGATCAGCTGATTTTATTGAAAGCTTCTCGACTCAGTTTGGGAAGCTCTGCTGTATGAAGGCTGTCTAAAGTTATATCCTTAGTGACCAGCAAAAATATTCTCTACACATTTGTTTAGGTAGAGCTTTGTAAAATGTAAGACTTGGTTCTCCCTGGCTGACTTCCCTCGTGATGGGAGGCAGCAGCAGTGCTATGAGTCAAGTGACTGCAGAGGGCAGGGAGAGTGCTGTGTACCACTCAGCCTCCTGGAATAAATTAGGAGACAGTTGTTAAAATAAGTGTGGGGGGCGGATGTGTGATAAGTACCAAGCAGTTCTGAGCTTGGGCCTGACTGAGGCTGGAAGGTTTTGTCAGTACAATCAAAGTTCTGCTAACAAAACGTTACCCTTCTTCCCAAAGGAAGAATGCAGGCAGTGAGGTGATACCTTCAGTCTTCACTTTGAGATATAGTTAAACTGCACTCAGTTGTCCATCCTACCCATTCCTATAGTGGTGCTTATAAACTGATTTATAAACAGCCAAGAGGTTGCTGGTTTGAAATTTAAGAGCCTGCGGTGTGCTTAAAAACAACTTGTTGTGCCATCCAGCAATCAATGTATACGTACTTCTCAGGGGCTCCATGAATCACAAGTGAAAATTACAATGTTAGAACTCAAAAGTATGAGACTGAATAAAGCTGTTGTGATCATGTATCTGTCAGTATGCTCCTACTTGAATTCCTGACATAATAGGTATGTCAAAAGGAAAGATTACTGCCTTACACAAAGACACTAGAAAAAAATACATCAAACAAAAAGGCTGGCTTTTTTGACAGCTGCTTTTCATAAAAACTGTTAGCTTGCTATAGATTAAATTATGGATACAAAAAGAAAATTAACTTCTGCTTTTTAACAGTAGAAGACCAAGAGGACAGATACTTGCTTTATGATTATGACTATGGGGTATGATTCAGCATCACATTGCAACCTTAAGCACAGTTGTAGTTTTGCTTGCTTCTGTAATCACCCTGCCTTCTTGCCTGCACTCTCTTATAGGTGGCTTTGCTTCTCTTCCTTTAGAGAAACCAGTTCACAATCAGCATATTAATTGCTTTAATAAAGTCACTGTTTGGATATAAACAGGACTGGAAGAATAGATTCTTGCATGTTGGAGTTCATCACTGCAAGTTCCTCTTTCTAGTTGCTTTCCCTGGCACTAAGAACTGACTAGTCATGTCCTTTTTTCCATGTTTTTCATTCACATGTTTCTCCTACAACTAACCTCTTCCCCAGTTTCCCCCAGCTGAGAGTTAAACTATCGCTTGTGCTGTAGCAGGGAGTTGCCAAACAAGTAGCAGAGCTTGAAGAACTAAACTGCTTTAGTTCTTTATTAACTTTATGGACTTATTAACAGCTTAAAAATGTGGTTATGTCTATGCACAACGTATCTTAGTAAGCAAGCATCTCATTTTTCTGTAAATCTGTGAACCAATTATTTTTACAGCTCCAGTAGTGTAAACTCCAGCTTTCTGGAAATTGTTATAGTCCCAAAGTCATCAGATGGAGAAAAATAAATATTAATCCTTTTTTTTTCTTTCCCCCACTTCAGTTAGAGTGTTCGGGGTATGTAGTTTTCCTTCATACTCTATGGACTGGAAAGCTTCCCCTCACCCCCACTTGTACGCAGAAAGGTGGCTGAAACAGAGACCATCATTAAGCTTCAGGTGAACAGGACATACATGTATGCACAAGGATTCAGTTAGGTTACTTTTCTTACTGATGCTGTAGGAAATTCAGATGTTTTGCTGCTTGAGCTGCTGTTACTTAGAATGAATATCCTCCTGGTACTCACCCTTTAATGCACTGTGGTATAGCAACAGCTATTCCTAGAATATACTAGCAAAACAGGTGTGAGAGGAAAAATGAATATAGTAAGTGTATGACTGTGGTACATCTGACTTATGTTGATTCTGACAGTTTGTTCCAGATGAATCAAATGGGAGACTCCAAGACTGGTTACAAAGACACTATTGTAATTATACCAGGGCCAGGCTCATGGTGGCCTCAGCAGCATTCTGGCTGAATGAATTCAGAGTTTGTTTTGGATTATCAAAACTCCACAACTTTCAATGGTTCACTGTATTACAGTTTTAACAAATGTAAAAGGCAGATTTGATGAATATGTGAAATGATTTTTTTTCTTTTCACTGCCTGTATCAAGAAGTCAACAGTCAAGACAGAAAAAAACATTGAATAATTTAAGGAGAAAAATGTCCAGAAGCCTATATTAACCTGGTTTAATTCAAACATTCTTCTTAATATATATGTCAGGTCCTAAAAAACCTGAATGTCAGTGAACTGGCAAAAAGTGCTGTATCCTAGTCACTTTTATTCAGTTTTACTGTTCAGTTATTTTCCCCACCATTTGGACTTTGTTTTCTTGATTTAGCACTCTCTTTTTATTTCAAAAAAAAAAGCTCCACACTCTTGCTTTAGGGCTCTCTGTTTTATTGCCAAAAACTTGGTGTTTGAATTACATCACCAAGGTAATGTGCATTTATTTTACAAATACTTTTACTGAGAACTGAAGGCATTGGAAGCATTTCTGTTGTTTGCAGTTCATATAAAAACTTTTTTCCAAGTCTATTTGTATTTTGTATTGGCATTTTTCCTTTAAATCAGTTAAGTTTAATTTAAGAGACTAGACTTTAACAAAGAACAGTTTCAGCTAAAATGAACTCTTGCCTTAGCAGAACAGCTGTTTATTAATGACCGTGAAGAGAATGAATGTAGTCTCAGCTGAGTGCATGCCAATTGTTTTGATAGCAGCATGATAAGATATGCATAAAAGCTTTGCCAATATTTGTGCATGTTCAATCTGCCTCTAGCTTTGCTGGGTTTCTACTTCCCTCAAGAAGCGGTATTTTAGGTTCGCTCGCATGTGAACGTTAGGAGTGCAGGTTCCTTTGGGCACTCCTGCATCACAGCTCCTCTCCTCCTGACCCACCTTTCTTTACAAGCCTCATCAGTCTTTCTTCTACCTACCCACTGTGAAACCACTACAGTGGCTTTCTGTGATGTGGTTATTTGCCCCGGCTCTGATCTCTCCTATCTAATAAACAGAAGCAGCTAAGCCTAAGAGAAGAGAGGAGTTAAGGCAGTAGTAACTTTACAAACCCTCTTTTCTTGCTTTTAGTCCTTTTGTATGAGTTGTGGGGGTAAAGAGAACATAGTATGATCTTTCACGTGAGTGAGCAGATTTAGCTGAAGGCCTTTTTTTTGCACTAAGCTCCTCTGCTTCATAGCTGTGCCTCTGTACTTAATGTTGTGGTTTATAGGAACAGAAGACAACATCTTGACTGACATATGTTAAGTCAGCACAATTTACGTCATGTTGACACGACAGGATCCACACTATAGATTTAGCTGACTCTCAACTAAGTGGTGCAATTACATTCTGGGAGCATGTTCTGGTGCGGGCAAAGGTGGACAGGTTTAGGGTGCATCAGGGCCTGCCAAGAAAGAATGGAGGCACACCAGCTTGTCATACTTGGCTTAAAGTCTTTTCTTAATGAAAGCTTAAATTTTTATTTTAGTATTTTAAGATTAATGAGACTTAATCTCTTAAACATGTCACTGTTATTTTCTACCAAAATTGAAGTTTCACAACAAATTTGCTTCAAATTAGAGTTTTGAAATGTATTTAATTTGTTTAGCTTTTTAATGTCTCTTCATGTAAGAGAATGCAAATCAGCAATTACAGTGTGAGCCTGGAAACTACTAGGTATTTCAACAAAGATATAGGTTTAAAACACTTGTATGTTCAGGACTTGTTTGTAACTAGAACAAAACTGAGTTCTTCACAGATTTAAGCTTCTTGGCTTTTGCTTTCATTATCCTGGCTAAGATTCACAGAAAAGATACCAGGATGCAGAGTATATTTTCATTTGCCTCCAAACTGAGCAGGCTGCCAGTTGAATACAGAGGTGGCTATGTGTTAGAAGGGAAAATTTGTTTTTATGTCACTTCTGAAATAAGCAAATTTTTGTTTGCTTTTCCTTCTCTTGCTTTACATGCCATTTGGGGCTGGAGCAGGAAGGCAGGAGGTGTACTTTCACAATCCCCCTCCATACAGGGAAAAGTGCCAAGGTACTCTTACTCAGAGCTACATGAGCCATGCATAATCATCCTGCCGCACGCTTCTGTACAGAAGCTAAATGTTGGGTCATTTTTAATGTGCTGTAGAAATCTCATGTGACTTGCTCAAGGTCACTCAGCAGGCCAGAAGCTACCAGGAATAAAAGCAGTGAATCCTGCTACTTTATGACTGGAAGACCAAACCATGTCCCCAAAACATGCAGACGAGGAGAGACCTTGCTATGACCGCAGTGTGCATGCAACAGACCTGGTTTGCCTTCTTGACCTCCCTCAGGAGCTGTAGGGTGGTCATTGTGATTATTAATGATAACATTTTCTCACCCTCAGCTGCTAATTGTCCCACTGTGATCCAACAAGTATATTGATACCAACAACCATTAATATCAGGTAGCAGAATAGCTCTTTTCCCTAGCATCTCTCAAATTCTGTTAAAGAGATTAAAATAAATAAATATTGCTAGTACAAACTTCTGAAAATAAACTGGGCTTGGCACAGGAATTACTGATGAATGAAGTTCCTTTTTTTTGAGGGGAGTGAACACTTGAAGTCTATTTTCATTTTAATGGAAACATTTTTTGTCAGCCCGCCAATTCAAAATAAGGTTAGCAAAACAAGCCTAAAAATAGTGAAGGTGTAGTACAGCTAAGAAATTGTGAAAGCACTGAGTGAGCTAAAGCTAACTACCATATTATGGCCCTAGTTGAGCACTTTCTGTATATGTATATATGTCTAAAAATAAATACATGAATAATAAAACACAAGCCAAAAGCTCAGTTGTCTGTTGGACATGGTTAGATAACTAGCTGACTGTATTTCAGGTAAATCCAGATCTAAATATTAGCCTTGTCAAGAAGTGGCTTTAACTTTTAAAAATCTTTTTCTGGCTTTAAATTGTTAAAAACTCAGTCTGCCTAGAGATTGAAATGGTGAGTATCAGGAAGACAAACTTGTAAATATCCAGCTGAACTTCTACCATGAAGCTTCAAAATTAGATACATTTAAAAATAATTGAGAAGAGGATTTTACTTCAGAAGAGAAAATTAACAAAATCTAAGCTCCTGAAAGCTTGTAGCACTGAATGCTTAAGATATTTGTTTAGTGCTCATAGTAAATATGGTAAAATATTACATACTTTGGGACATTTTCATGACTTGTGGCTGCTCACTTCTTTCTATTAGATTATACAGTACCTGAATTTTAGCTTTCAGGGTTTTAATAAAAAATACTGTCTTTATTCTCTAAGACAGTATTGTCTAGAGACAAGCTTAATTGTCTATTACGCTTGTTTCTCTAGCTTTTAGAATCAGTATTTTTTAAATAACCAAGGAAGATGGAGCTTATAGGAATGGTATGGCTCATCCATGTGAACTCCAGATCAAGGATGTTTTCAGACACTGCTTGTTGATTCAAGTGTTTTTATGCGGCAGGAGAAAACCTTACCACACAAGGTTTCTCAAGGTTACAGCTAACAAAATTTCATAGTTATTTATTTTAGTTTAGGACACATTATTTTGTGGGACTCTTTCTGTAGTTTAGGAATGTGGATTCCATAAGGAAAATAACAAAGTCTGCAAATCAAAAAATCTAAAATCCATTACTGTAGATTTTTAAAGGTCTTTCTCCTTCCTCAGGCTGATTTGAAGCCTAGAGCCAGTGGACTGTAGGAGAGCTCAGTTTAGTCACTTGCTGACTGAAGGCAAACTGGGAGACTATGCTGTGAATGCGGGGTAGCTAGGGTGCACTGTGCAGTGGGACCTTTAGGAGATGCTAAGAAAAGAAAATGTGAATTTATTGTCTGAGAAGTAAAGGTCTTTGTAATTTGCAGTGACAATTTAAGTCTCACAATATTCTTTGTGGTCAGTACAGTAAATACCATTCATTTTGTAGACGAGAATACTTGTTTGAGGTTGCATGTTACCAAAAGACCAAGAAAAGGCTGACATGTACAACCGAAACTGAACTCCCTCTGGGGAGGTTGGCTGGAGGGGCGGGGCTGCTGCTCAGGAACTGGCTGGGCATCGGTCAGCGGGTGGTGAGCAATTGCATTGTGCTTCACTTGTTTTGTATATTCTTTTATCATTATTATTTTCCCTTCCTCTTCTGTCCTATTAAATTGTCTTTATCTCAACCCATGAGTTTTACCTTTTGTCCAATTCTCTCCCCCATCCCACTGGGGCGGGGGAGTGAGCGAACGGCTGGGTGGTGTTTTGCTGCCTGCTGGGTTAAACCACAACAGTCCTTTTGGTGCCCAATGTAGGGCTCGAAGGGTTGAGGTAACAACAGATCTGACCAGAGTGTGTTAAAACAAATTTGTTGTAAGCATTTATTATTAGGTTAATAGTCGCTGGTCGCAATGTTGATTTATGTGCTCTCAGAGTTGTGCTTGTTCTCCGAGTTGTGTTATGTAGCACCTTACTTGCTGTACATGTTCCCTGTCGTGCTGTTTATCACCTCCGGGGGCTGGATTAAGATTATCATATTGCTGTACTGGGTAACACTGGCTTACGATATGGTAAAATTACTGGTCGTGAGACTAACAGGTGGGCTTTTGGTATAGCTGCCTTGGAGACGGAGCAAATTAAACAGCTGTCTACCTTGTCCGGTCTCTCAGAGGACCCTTCTGTTGTGGGGTTGCTGAGGGTCAAAGAACAACAGGTGCTGATTGCCACCACAACGGTGCACCGGCAGCAATATCGCACCAACCGAGACTCCCTGATTCCC
>NW_008795435.1:503283-552846 GCF_000699145.1 Aptenodytes forsteri
GGCTGGGATAGAGTTAATTTTCTTCCTAGTAGCTGGTACGGTGCTGTGTTTTGGGTTTAGTATGAGAATAATGTTGATAACACACCCATGTTTTAGTTGTTGCCAAGCAGTGCTTACACTAGTCAAGGACTCTTCAGCTTCCCATGCTCTGCCAGGTGCACAAGAAGCTGGGAAGGGGCACAGCCAGGACAGCTGACCCAAACTGGCCAAAGGGACATTCCATACCATGTGATGTCATGCTGAACAAAAAACTGGGGAGGTTGGTGGGGGGGTGGGGCCACTGCTTAGGGACTGGCTGGGCATTGGTCGGCAGGTGGTGAGTAATTGCATTGTGCTTCACTTGTTTTGTATATTCTTTTATCATTATTATTTTCCCTTCCTCTTCTGTCCTATTAAATTGTCTTTATCTCAACCCATGAGTTTTACCTTTTGTCCAGTTCTCTCCCCCATCCCACTGGGGGGAGTGAGCTAACGGCCGTGTGATGTTTAGCTGCCTGCTGGGTTAAATGACAACAGCAGAGATAAGGCAATAGCTGCCTAACCTCTTCAGCTAATTCTCTATATATGTCATCTTCCTCTTATTGCTTCTATAGACTGTGGGAAATAAAGAATTCCTATTTATTGCTGCTATATCTCTAGTGACTCCTGCTTTCTCACATAATTTCAAATAAGCTCAATTAGTAGGAGGTAGGCCAAGATGAGAATGAGAAAGTTTGAGTGCTGAAATTGTCAGAAACTAAAGGAGTGTGTGTTTTGGGAAGTCTCCCCAAATTTGGGAGAAGATGGCTGAAGCAGTGCATGGCTGTAACAACTATATTAAAAAATCTGCTCAAATTGAAACTTTTTACTTTCTACACACTCAAGGCAGTCTTTTGTTAATTCTTTAGAAAATTTTCTTTCCCTGAGTATGCACAGATATTTTCTTTTCCTGTGGAAATGTCGAAAGTCAGATTTAAGATAAGGTTCAGACCTGAAGCCAAGTATGTCTCCAGATTCTGGATACTTAGTAAGGTGGCAGTATTTAAACCAGAACTTGGAAGCAGATTTTTTTTTTTCTTCCTTGTCTTAAGCTTACAGTCAAGTTGGCAAAGGCAAGCTGAAAACCTCACAGATTTCATTGCATAACATCTGCAAGTTGAAAGTGATCCAGTTCTGGGAATCTGTGTAATCCTGATGTAAGCTTAAAACTTTGTCTTTGAAGGATGCTTCTAAAGGGAAGGGAACTTGGCTGTGAGATCACTGAGTTTGGGGTTTTTAATTTTGTCCAAGCTGGTGAAAAGAAGTTACTAGCACTGTTTTTGCACGCAGATGGCATCAACATCTTCTAAAAGTTTGCATCTGCTAGTACTGAGAAGCTGTACTTCATCTCTCACTTGTCTCTAGCCACCATTTCAAGTGCTATTAAATAACAATAGTGGTCAGCAGCAATGGCTTAAAAAACTTTTTTTGAATGACACAGGTTTTCATCCAAAATCTAAGTTTTATATAGTTGTATATACATCGTAAAACTAAGACCCCAGTAATTTACTCAGTGAGGGCTCTGATTAAATCCTTGTTATTTGCGTTGTAGATGAACACAAACCAGTTCAACCTTTTTTAAAGTTGAAAATGACTGTGTACCTTTATTGCTGTACTATTTGGGCTATTTGATAGAATCATGTGAAGAAGAATCAAATCACTTTCTTCCAGAAGAAGGGAGGGGAGAAAAAAAGCAACCAGCCAAGCTGAGTAATTTCCTTTGACTATCTCCTTCCAGCTCAGCCTCTAGCAGCTCTGCAGCTTATGTTCTGCCTCTTAGTAATTTTCATCAAGACTGAAATCTAAATTCTTTATTCTGAAATGCTTTGCATTCAGGATGAATAACAGGACTTGCCAAAACTGGGGGTCCTTGGTCTGTGGTGTGACTGGATTAGGTGACCTGTCTTAGGCCGGTTCTGGTGGCGCTCCTTCCAGAGAGGTGCCTTGGGAACATGCTCCATTCTGGTTGAATTGCACTTTCCCCGTCATGTGCAGGGCATACCCATTCACTACCTATTCAGCCAGATGAGAGGAAGGCCTTGAAGGCCCGTAAGATGATATCTAGGAGTAAGCTACTGCCATCAGAGCGCTCGCTCATCAACATGAAGAGACGCTGCTGCGGTGTCTGAGGAGCTCCTTGTACAGGTGGCAACCACGATGGGGTGGATTGCCCCTGTGGCAGCAGCTTACTCCTAGCTGCTGTGTTTCCTGAATGGAGGCATCTTTTACAGATGTGTCTCTTGTCTTTATTTTAGTCAGTTCCCGAGGCAGGAAGGGGGACCAGGTATATGTCCATCTTCTGCTGGGGAGAAACTTGGTGGTTTAACTGACCAGAAATACTGTGTATTCCTGATCTGTAAATCTTTAGAAGTAATTTATAAAGACATTTGTGGTAACTACAGTTGGAAGGGCTTGCATTAATCTGAGTTTAATAAACTTTCATGAGCACTGGATCAGCTGTACACTGAGGAAAAATCTTCTGGTGAAGAAGACTTTTTACTGAAAACACCTATGTCATCCATTCGCACTTGAGCTGGTTTTGTGGTTTGATGCAGCAGAGTGTGTTACAAATACCATTATACAGCAAAAAGTCACCAGAATAAAAACTGGATTGAAAGATCTAACTTTACCTTTGAGGAGCAGATACAGTCAGGGTTTTCCTTGAGATTTTGAAATTTCTTTGTTTCTTGCCACAGATGAGAACCAGCACCGTTGAAGTAGCATAGAAGAGGAACTGCCAGATATAAGCAAATTTAGGAGTTTCAGGTTCTTTAGATAGCTGAAGATACATCTGTATTTGGGGCAAAACTCAGTCAAACCAAAACTCTGACTCTTCTGAGATCGAGCGATCTCCTCCTAATATGTGGGTGCTAAATTACATTACATAAATACCTTGCATATTACAAAGATCTAGGTGACTTAACAAATCTCTTCTGGAAAGTATTTCTGAAAGATGTAGCTTCACTGATGATCTGGTGGTTTAGATCCAGTAAGATAATTATTAATAAAATATTAATTTCATAATTTTGTTCAGTGTTGAATCTTATTGCTAATGTGTGGGCTTTTAATTATTTTAGGAAATCTATCAGTGGTGTGGCTCATCATGCAATAAATACGAGCGGCTGAAGGCTACTCAAGTTGCTGTTGGCATTCGGGACAATGAACGAAATGGAAGGTCTAAATTAATTACCGTGGAAGAAGGGAGTGAACCAGACCAGCTCATAGAGGTATTGTAATATGCGTACCGGTTACTGACAGAGCTGTGGATAAGATGCATTTACATCTCAGGAACTAAATAGGATTGGGCTCAAACTTTATGTTCTTCAATGACTCCAGGAACTCAGATTTAGGTTATGGTAGGCCAGTTTATACTTCTTTTCCCTCTTTATGCAAGCAGTATTAAGTTTATTGGGAAGTAAAGTCTGAGATAATCAATCATCTGAGAATACTTTTTTAAGAACTAAATGTTTGCTTTTTTGAATTAGCTGCAGGGTGACTGAATTAACAGCAGAGCTCATACCTGAACCGCACTCTCTGCTGCTCTGTATGAGGAAAGAGCAGCATCAAGGTGGGACAGCACCAAACAAGAGGAAGTCCGTAGAATTACTGTGTCTAGGATGTCAACAAATGTAGCAAATTGCATGGAGATGCGTGGGGCCAAGCACGCTGCTTTGCATCACCGCTTCTGCTACAAACTCTTATGCACCTAGCCTCTAGTAACCCTAGTGAGCCCTTCCTCATATGTTTAGAAAGTTTAACCATTTATTCAAAAAACAGAATTCAGATTTCAGAACTGAGCTGATCAAAGTAGAGTGCAAAAAAAAAATTTCCCAATTTATGGAGTTTTCAGATCTTGAAAAAATTATCGAGCACCGAGTTGCTGGAGGCCACATACTAATAAAAGCATTGTCACTTGGTATTTGCGTGCTAAATTAAGCTTTTTCTGTTCATTCTCTAAAAAGAAGGAAGAGGGAAGCAGGGTTATAAAGCAGTGCTTCAATAAAATGGAAAAGGTACAATTAGAATATTAACTTGTACTTCAGATTAACTTCAGGAAGTAATGCTAATGGTGCATGCAGGTATGCCATTATTTTTGATGGTGCTTACATTTGGTTTTGTCACATGGAGTATAACTAGTTATTGCCTAAGCAGCAGAACATATCAGGTGCTGAGCCACCAGCCCTTGGCCATGCTAGCTGTGGTGACGCCTTTGGACGATCTGTCCATCTGCTTGCAAAGACTTTTTTGCCTGTGGGTGTGAGTACAGATGTGGCTGTGCTCAGAAGTAGGGGAGGTGGCACCCAGCGCACCGGGCATTTTTGAAGGAAAAAAAAACCCCAATCCTCTATCTGGCTTTTTACTTCCTTGTACAGACTTCTCACACCAGCTCTGATGTGGCACGTATTTTACACCTATAACTTTTATGAAAAGAGCACAGGTTGACAATTACAGCCCAACCTCCTGCTCCCTATTTGAATCACGGTATTGGATTGCAGCCCACTGCGGGCCGCGGCTGGGTGGCACGGTGGGAACCTGCTGGCACGGTCCCCTGGCAGCAGCCTCCTACTGCCAAGCCCATCCCGGGGTTACCGCTCAAGGCTCTGCACGGGGTTTCTGATAAGCTCACGTGTGAGTTGGGAGCATTGATCAAAACAGCTGCACTTTGCACCTCTTATCCGAGTAAGGTACAGATGCAGATGCGAAGTCAGACTTCTGTGCTGCTGCAGCAAAGACACGGGCCCGCCGCAGGGGCGGCCATCAGGAGGCCAGCTGCCTCCTCCCCCTGAGCCGCTCTGAGCGGCAGGGATATGCTGGCCTCGCCCCTGCATGTTTGCCAGACGGTTTCAGCTGTGTGCAACTGTTGTTTTGTAGCAACCTTGACACATGATTAAGAGCAGGAAAAATGCCAAGGCTGCGTTTTGATCCTGTAGTGCGTTGTTATTGTATCAGGGAATAAATCTTTTCTTCACTTGCTCAGCAGTGTGTGAAGTTTCTGCTTTTCCTTTTGGATTGTGAATATAGAGAGAAGAAAAATGGGTAGTTCAATGCAAGTAGGTTCATGGCTTTTATTGCCACCACTGTAATGAGCCTGGTTTGAGTGAGTTTGTCAGCAGCCAGGGCTTACCTTCTAGCCTGCGTCGTGCTGGGTAGCCTTGCTTTTGGAAGTGCTGCTCACATCATGGGGTCTGCAGCTCAGCCGTGGCTGTCCCAGTCCAAGCTCTGAAATGTGCTGCTAATAAGCCAGGAGGGTAGTTAACTCACAAACACATAAAAAATATTAATCCCTATTCCTGCTCAAATTGTGTCCAGTCCCGGTGTTCTTCATTTTGATATCTCCTTGCTGCCACAAAATTGTCTCTAACTTGCTGTAGCACTTGCCCAGGCTGACTGCTCTGAAACTAGCATTGTGCTTGTTTCTTCCCTCTGCATCAGGAAGGATGGATGGATTTTTGCCGTCTCCAGCTTTCTTAGAAAAAGGTTGATTTATTTTCTAGCAAAAAGAATTATGTACTTTTAATATTCATTTTGTCACCTGGTATGTCACTGAAATCAGAATGAGATTTCCTGTAATTATCTCCTCTGACAAATGTCAGGAATGAATTCCCCTCCCGTGAGCTAGAAAGACATCTGCTTCTGTATCAGTGGCTTAATTTGCTTGTGCAGTGCCGCTAGAAAAGCGTTCACCAGGCAGGGGCTGACATACCCACCACGAGTACCAACGTAAAGAGCTGATAGTGATCTTATCCCTGCTCCGTAAACACATAGTTGTGACTCCGAGCCAGTAAAGCAAGACTGCTGTGCCTACACCCCACTGCTGAGGCAAGACGCACAGGCCGATTCAACAAACCCTGCCAGACTTCTCCCCTCCCGGTACGGGATTAGCAGAGGCTGCAGTGGCCGTGCTAGGCTGGTGTTTCCTGGCCAGCCCGCTTTCCTGTTGGGAGCTGGGGAGCTGTGGGTGAGGTGAACTAGTCTGACAAGGGTGATTGTCTGCTCCCAACTACCATTTTTAGCAAGGATGTGGGAACAGGATGGCACTGCTTGAACAATTTGCTCATGGGAGAGAGCTGTCTGGGCATGCTGTAGGGCTGGATGAATTGCTGTGGCTGGCCAGCATGATACAGCTCACTCGCCCTAGGAAAGGACAGTGGCTAGAAGCTGGGTACATGAGTAGTTTTGACAGCAGCAAGCCCTTTTTTCATCTGCTGTAGTGATCAAGGGCCACTTGGGAACACACAGTGACTCTCCTGTGGTCGTATTCTGGAAATGCAGCGTGTCTGGAAAGCTCAGACCTGCAGTGGGTGCACAGAAGGTCTTGTAAGATGCTGCAGGAATCATTAGAACTCTTCGACTGTGAAGATGAGGCAGAAACTTTCAGTGCAAGCACGTCAAAGGTATTTAATCTACCTAGTTTCACCTCCGTGTTTACACTTTAGGTGAGGTACTGACTGGCAGGTTTAAATAAGCAGTGCTGTATAGGGTTGCTGCCTTGGAAATTTAAAAAATAAACTGACCACTGTGGACAAATTGCTGCTGTTGCTGCTCAGTAACTGTGACTGGTCTCCACAGTGGCAGCTGCCCATAGTAAAATTCACCAGATGCCAACTCTGCTCTGATTTTCACACTCTACAGCTGAATAGAGTTACTCATTCTGCTTAATCTTAGGCCTGAATGTTCAAATTGTGTGACAGGAAGTTTTTCATCTGCATGGGACCAATCCAAAAATAGGTCTTAGTAATGCTTCGGTCAGTTTGGTTGCTCTAGAGTGACCACATTAGACTACAAAAGACTACACTTCTTTTCCTTTAACCAAAAGGAACACTAAATATATGGTTTCAAAGCTAACCTAGGACCAAAATCTTCTAGGGTCAGTTGTGAGCCCTGTCGGAAACCCCCTTGGGCCGCCTGCACCAACACTGATGCTCGTCCTTCTGACTGCTTGCAATGGTAAGCAGAGATCTCACAGCATCGTGTTTGTATACCCAAGACATCACCGAGGTCTGAGAGAACAGCCACAGTAACAGGTAGCCGTGCTCAGGACGGATGATTTCTAATTGTAGTTGGAATCTCTGCTCTAATTCTGAAGAAAGGACCAAACCGGGGAAGCTAAATTTTTAAAATAATTTTCCATGATCTCATTATTCAGCATTGTGGGAAATGGTGAGTGGGATGAATGAATGACTGAGGTACCCTGTTTCCTTTCTCCAGTGAAGTTATTGTCCACCGTTTGGCAAGTGAATGTGTAAGCTGTTCCTCTGCTTTCAGAGTAATGGCAAATTGGAGAAACAAGGAATCAGAAATGTCTGTGTTTGTGAAGTTTTCTAGTTGTTCAGCAAGATGAAGCTGATTGCAGTAATGCAGAAAACAGAAATTCAGTTCTGAGTCACCCAAGGGAACAATGCAAAGCATCCAAGCCTCCATGCATAGCGCACAAACACCTTGATCTGGTATCACACGTCTAGAGATGAAGTAGGAGGGGAAGAGAAAGTCTTAGTATATTTGTTTTACTATATTTGTGTAATTTGAAATATTAGATACCCTAAAAGATTTTTAGATTGACAGTACTGTTCTGACTACATAGACTCATCTCCCCATGATAGATTTTAAGTATCTCAGGCAGCTGTGACAGTCTGCAGGGTATAAGAGCCAATGAAAAAGTAAGATAAACTGAGTTTTAACTAAACTAAGTATTGAGCCTGCATCTGTCCCTTCTACTTGATCATGAAGTGTTCAGCTAACACTTTTCAGGATGGTTCTTGTTTTCTATGTAGTCAAAACTGTCTGTTTTAATTGTTTTCCCACAAATGACTCCCTTAAAACTGCAGCTCCTGGTAGCCTGTGATTGCTGCAGGTTTTACTGCTGAGGCTTTTGGCTTTTGTTTCAAAACCGTTTTGTAAAGGTTTTTGATGTCATGGCTGAAACAATGAAACCTGAGAAACGTGACTGCTGAGGTCTAAAACCACAGGCAAATGAAGGATCATGTTAGTAGGCATCTTTGAAATTGTTCTTTTGCCTTTAAGCAAAAAATGCCACGACTTTTGTTTACTCAGCATTTGCAGTTGTCATGTGCCTGGTTTTGTTAGAGTTCTAGTGGCCTTACAACAGGTGAGTGCAAACTCACTTCTCAAAAATATTTGTGCATATATTCAGCTAGTTTAAATACTGAGCAACAGAGGGAACCTCGTCCTCCTTTCTGATAACGCAGCCTTTCTCCTCCCTCCTTTGTCTTTCAAACTCCTAAGAAATGCTTAGTCTTGAGAATTATTGATTGCCGTGTTCAGAGACGATTGTTTTTGCCTGTGGTGTGAATAAATTCTACGCACGGAAGTACAGGAATGGTTTGATCATATTACAGCCAGTCATACCTTTCTACCTCTGTAACTGGAAAGGGACTGGTAGCACTACACAGTGCTAACTCAGTCATGTGGATAAAATCTCAAGAGCACAGAACGTAAGAGTCCATCGCAAATGCAAGTTACAGAGGCTGCTTCTCTAGAGACCCAAATAATGCAAACATCACCACAACATCAAGCTCCAGTAAACCTTAAATTAGCTGGCTAAGTGTCTGGGCATATGGACAGAAGAGCAGGACCACCCCCTCCTTTCTTGTTAAATTCAAGCCCCTAAAAATTATTTGCTACAGAACAAAGATAATTTCCAAGGGCAGCACAGAGCACAGTGAGGTAGCTGGGAAAAACTAAAGCTTCTGTGACTTGTGACTAGCAT
The DNA here is from genome assembly GCF_000699145.1 of Aptenodytes forsteri. Lineage (NCBI taxonomy): Eukaryota > Metazoa > Chordata > Aves > Sphenisciformes > Spheniscidae > Aptenodytes > Aptenodytes forsteri. The sequence continues at coordinate 512,030 of NW_008795435.1, forward strand.
AAATGGGTTTGACAGTACAAGGGTATTCTTCTCTGAAGGAGCTAGGCAGGTTCCTGTGGTTTCTGGTCCTGTCACATGGATCATTGCAAAAGGCTCAAAGAGCGGCGCGTGCCCCACTGCTTTGGTACTTGCTCCTTTCCCAGAGCCAGCAAGAGTAGGATCTGCCATCACAACTCTGTTAAAACAAAAATTGCTATTGCTGCTCTCATAATATTTGTATTTCTTCTTGTTCCCTTGCTTTTGGTTGTATTAGGATGTCAAGTCATGCTAAGGAGAGGTTTATTTGGTGAGGAGGAGTTTATTTATACAGAGGAGTGGAGAAACAGTGGGGGTGAGGGCGACAGGAGAAAGAGGAGGAGGGGTAATCAAATTCCAGGCATTTGTTAGGGATTAAACAATTGTTTAATTGTGTAGCTTGTACACAGTTTTACTCAAATGCTATGAATTCATATGCTGTGAATTGCCTCTAACTACTATGGTCCAGTGTGACCTGTTCACTAGCAAGAAAATGCCCAATATGAAAATACACTATGAAGTCACATTAGGCCAAAATATGCATGGGTTTGGGAAAACGTAAGCCAAAGTAGTATCTTTTATTATCTAAATAGAGACAGTTGGAAAAAAATGGACAAGCTTCCAGGGAGTTTTGTGAAATAAATACTAGAAATTAATTTCAGTCCCAGAGCAGAGGCAGTATTAAACAGCCACGTACAAAATAAAATGACTGCATTGGAGAGGGGTGAGGACAATGGAAATTGTACCAGTTCCCAACACAAAGACTCAGCTATGCAGTCAGACACACACGGGGAAGTTAACTACATTTTCATGAGAATGCAAAGACTTAAGAAAGCTAATGGGCAGAAAATAGCAAAACTACTAGCCATAGTTACTAGCTGTAGTTGCATAAGCTACACGGATGAACAGACAACTTTCTCAGGCTGCTTTGAAACTATGGGTCAGATTTACCCCTCAGGGAAACAAATACACTTCTTCACTGGAATGGTTTTGGATATATGCAGGTGTCAGCAAGAACACAATTTAGGTCTTTACATTTTGAACAGTAAGAGTTTGTAGGATACAAACTCAAAATAGTCCAGGGGGAAAAATACTACACATGCTCGTGTGCCTGTCACAGCAACATCTGTCCAATCTGAGGAGTGGAAGTTTATTAATCATTACACTGCTTAATTAAAATTTTTGATGGGCTATGAATGTGGATACAAAATACAAACCCCTTGCTCTGCAGGGAGCCAGTTTCAAGCTGTCAAAACCTGGTGTCCTGTTTTCTTTCTAATTACTGAGTGTATCTCCTTCGTTAAGGACAGTCCTTTTTCTTGACGCACATTTCCATTTAAAGGACTTAATTATGCAACCTGTACTCAGACAAAACACGCATGGCTTGGATTTCAGCATAGCTTAGCTGCTTTGCACCAGCTGAGCATTTGGCCCAGTGTTTTCCCCAGGCCCAGGTAGAAAATCAGCAGGGGTTTTGCCCGAGAAGGGCAGAGGGTAGTAGGAGGACTCTCCAGCAACGTTGTGAGTTACCCATAATGTTCTTCAAGCTGCAGTTTTCAATCTCGGCTGCCTGAAGCCAGGTACTTAAATGACAGTGAACTGAATAGGAGCTGCAGGTGGCAAGTCATCTGAAAGTCAGGCTTTTAATTAAGTCTCTAAATACGAATTTCAATGCCTGCATTAGAAATTTACTTTGGAAAATGTTCAGGCATATCGTACTGCGTGGCATGAATGAAATCATTTATGAACAGCTCTAATAATAGACGGTTGAAAACCTAATTTCTTATGCTAGGAAAGATGCTTCTGTACTAGGTGTTTTAGTGAATTTCTAAAATCATAATAAATTTCTGGAAGTGCTTGCAATGAAATTATAACATGTCTCGTTAGCATGCTTATGGGTGAGAAAACCACTCATCTTTGTTATATTTTCTGCTTCAGCTGTAGCGCTTGCAGGGTTACCACGTTAGTCAATTATAATGTTATAATTACATGTTAGAATATTAATGGAGTTTGTAATGGCTTTTTTCCTTTCTGTGCTAGACTATCAAGAAATCTACTGATGAAAAACCACTATAAATTTCAGTTATTAAATGAGCATAATTAAGAAGAGAAGGCCAAAGAAAAGAGTTGTTAGCAGTTATCTCCACGTGGAGTTGTTAGCAGTTATTTCCATGTACTTTCTAGCAACGGGGGGGGGTTCATGGAGAAGAACTGAAAGGGCAGAGCTTCCTTGCTGTATAAAAATCTCAGAGATATGCTGTTCCTGGAATCCTGCATCTCCCCAAGACAAATACACCTTGAAAGGAAATTTTTTTTTCTTTTTTTTTTTTCCCCACGAGGTCTGCCTCATCCCAACCTCTGTGCAGAGCAACTCTCAAAGGATCTCTGCTCAAGGTGTTCATGGAGAAGAACTGAAAGGGCAGAGCTTCCTTGCTGTATAAAAATCTCAGAGATATGCTGTTCCTGGAATCCTGCATCTCCCCAAGACAAATACACCTTGAAAGGAAATTTTTTTTTCTTTTTTTTTTTTCCCCACGAGGTCTGCCTCATCCCAACCTCTGTGCAGAGCAACTCTCAAAGGATCTCTGCTCAAGGTTGCCTTTGAATTTTCTTTAGTGAAAGTTCTGCAGTGCAGGAAGGGCTCAGGGAGGGAAACTTTGTAGGGTTTTTTCAGAGGAGTCTGCATATGCACAGATTGCTGTTCCCAATCCAGGCCATGTAACACTGGGGTAAAAGTCCTCTCACATCTGGGCAAGGGTGAAGAACAGCTGTATAGAAGAAACTGTTCCACGTGTTGTGGGATCAGTTCAGTATTTCCACCACCACCAAGTGTCTAACGCTGAAGAAATACATAAATATAATTATTGTATTTACTGCAAAGCAGGTTATTAGGGCCAGGTCTTTTGCTTACATAACTGCGTATGACTTTGATTCTACCTGGCTTTGCCTGTAAAAATAAGAGGTAGATAAAATTACCTGATGGATTTAAATATTGCAGTAATTAGTGCTGCAACTTCTAATTTTTAAGAGCTGTAAATCATAGCCCCTTTGTCAAACATTTTGGCTCCTTTACACAAAATTTGAGGAGATGTAGGAACTTAAAAACAGAAATCAGTTAGCAGAGGGCACCTAAACTAGCAGGAGGAAATTATTTTCAAAGAGCTAAGCAGGATTTATCTCCTATAAAACCAGGTGAAAGAAACGTTCTTGCTCGCTCTCTTTTTCTGTCCTAATAAATATTTAATTTACTTCAAGATTCAGCAGGAGGCATTAGAGAAGATCTATCAAAATACTCTCCGATTCGCTTTCTTAAACATTAGAGACCAAGTCTGTGCTGTGCCTTAGATGCAAGAGTTTGGGTGTCAAACCAGAGAGGATCTCCTGGCACACCTGATCTATTGGGCTGTATGGGACTGAAAATTCTGAGCTTGTGAATACAGGTAGTGGTGCGCTGGGAAAATATTTCAGTGCCCTGAGTAGCTTTTTCCACCTTCCCATCTCATGGACTCTCATGAGTGCTGAAACACCTTGCTGCAGGTCCCTCTGCTCGCCCTAATGCTGCTATGTATCACGGCTGCCTGCCTCTCCCTCCAGCCACTATAGATCCCCTGGGAACACTGGTTTTCTAGAAGGGTCACTAGCGGCCCATCACCTGCTGCTGCCTCCAGCTCATCCTCTGCTGCTTCAAGCTTCACAGAGTATTTGCCATACTCCTCTTTTTACCCCAATATCGATATGGTCCAGCCTGCCACAGCCTTGGGACCAGCCTGCATGGTGCCACTGCAAATGCCCTGCTGCAAAAGTGGAGGCACTTAAGAAGCGAAAAGCTGGGAGTTTTGTGGATTTTAGCAAATAAATATTCTTTGTGTCTGAGGCTCCCTGTTGGCATTAGTTACTGATTTATTTCCATTATTTTCCAGCACTTAAGCATGCACTGTCATGCAGCACGTAAGTTCTTTTATCCACAAGGCTTCCAAACCAAGATCTGCAAAGCTACAAAGACTTCAGTGTGTGCCTAACTGTATGTCCCAATAAAGCAGAAAAAAAAGGCACCTCAAGCACACGTGCAAGTCTCTGCAGGATTTAGGTCTCACTTCTAATACTTCTGCTGGTATCAGAGGAGGATGTAACAAAGGAGTAAGATTTAAAAAATGAGGTAGAAAGGATTAGTATAAATGCAAAAAAGATGTAGGGGTGATTATTTATTGTATTTTTAATTATGCTGCAGGTAGGCAGGTTGCTGAACAGCTCAATTCTCAACATTCAGCAGCAGTAATGGTTACAAAAAGTCTGCTGTGTTTGCATAGTTACTACCATTCACCCTCCCAGTTTCTTTAGTGTGGGATCACTGTTCATCTTGGAGGCATCCTAAAAGCCAGACATTTGAAGATAACATAGGCTGGGGGTTTCCTCAACTCATTTCATGCATACCTGATCTCAGTGTAAATAGCTAGCTTAGATACTGCCAGCTGTGCAGTCCCAGCAGGACAGAAGGTAGCTTGTTTTACCTCGGAGGCAAACTATTGAAAAACATCGAATTTGTACTCTCAGGACTGATCTAGATACTTTTTTTTTTTTAACATGTTATCAGTGGCCTGTTTCACAGAGTGGAAAATTAATGTTAGAATATTGTTATCATACCAGTAAAGGCTTTATATTCAAATTATCCCAGACAGATATGCAAAGCTGCAAATATTGTATGAAAAACTGCCAAAGCCTAATGCCCTGTTTTTAGGAAGTTAAGCATAGAGCTATGAATAAAATTATGATTTGCATTTGAAATTCCTGAGACAACAGAAACCGGCTAAAATTGTAGGCCATAATTTATGTGTCAAAAGTGCCATGAGCAACTGATGCGTTTTGCTGTTTTATAGCAAGCTGAATGCATACAGATCAGGTTTAGACCTTAGTACCAGGAAGCCCTTTTGATAAATTACGTGGTAAAACCAAAAAAAAGTTAACAACGTGCCAGAACTGTTTGTTCGCATAAAACATCCTTGTGTCCGCTTCTCAGTACATTATGGCTGTTTCCATCTTATTTTCAGTGTCTGTTCAGGCAGGTGGGAGGTCTTCTGCTCAAGGTGAACATGTAACGACATCTGTTGTTGCTGGAATTGCTAGTGAGAGGCAATTTCAGGCAGAAATCCTGCTAGCTACCTGGGAGCAGTTTAGTGAAACCTTTTTTTTTTTTTTCCTGTTGGGAGTATAAGTTTTTGTAAGTCTATGAATGTTTGCTCAGATTGATGGAACGGGTTCCCAGTTACAATAACCAGTGTAATAAGCATATTCGGCTATTCGTAATCTGACCAATGTCAAAAGTCGTTTCTGTCTGGACCAGAATATCCTCTGCAGTGGTTGTGCTCTGGCAGGAGAACCAGTACTAAAATAATTAGAAATGAAACTGTGGCCAGTTACTTCAGCAGCGAAGCCCTAAAGCCACCTTTGCCTGATGATCCTCTGGGCGTATGTCTGTGCTGGTACCCAGGGTCATCCAGGTGGTTACTAGCCTGCATCATGTTCATCCCTTCCTCTCTCTGCTGGGTTTTTTCCTTTTACTGGCTATTGGTGTAGATATTTAGGACAATATTTATTTCAGAGAGACATTCCTTGTAATATTCTTCTCTGCTTTGAAGGTTAATAAAAATCTAAGCCTTTATCTACTATTCGTAATCTACCAATGTCAAAAGTCGTTTCTGTCTGGACCAGAATATCCTCTGCAGTGGTTGTGCTCTGGCAGGAGAACCAGTACTAAAATAATTAGAAATGAAACTGTGGCCAGTTACTTCAGCAGCGAAGCCCTAAAGCCACCTTTGCCTGATGATCCTCTGGGCGTATGTCTGTGCTGGTACCCAGGGTCATCCAGGTGGTTACTAGCCTGCATCATGTTCATCCCTTCCTCTCTCTGCTGGGTTTTTTCCTTTTACTGGCTATTGGTGTAGATATTTAAGACAATATTTATTTCAGAGAGACATTCCTTGTAATATTCTTCTCTGCTTTGAAGGTTAATAAAAATCTAAGCCTTTATCTACTAATGAGTTCATGCTGTGCCTATAGTTCAGACCTATTGTCCTGCACGGAGGATTTATTCTCTGTCGCTGCCTACACGTGTACCGTGAATTTGTAGGAGCAGGATCTACTTGCTTATGTCAGAACGTGCAAGAAACTAAATGATGAGTTACTAATCCTGATTGTTTTCCAAAAGTATTAAGTAATAAAATATCAGGCCCACAAGACAGCTTTAAGCTATGTAAATAGAAAGCTTTTCTTTCTATTGCTCTTAGCATATATTGAGGGGAATTTGAGTATTTTTGAGATCTGACACTTGGGATCACAGCCACAACAAATAGTTCCGTTTCAGACCCAGAAACCTAACCCAAACTGTGTATAGTAAGAAGAAACACAAACACAGTGCTAGTGTACACAACTTAAACTGTACAAAACTGGTTTTCTCTCTTAATTAACCTTCACCTGATGTGTTCTTCAAGTATTGTTTTCCTAGTTGGATTTTCAGCCTCAACTGAACTCTTTAAACTTCTTGCTCCCATTAAATCAATATCAACTATTTTCTGATGCAAAGCTGGCTTCTCCAGTTATGAAGACAATGTTTGCTAAATTTCTTCTTTTGATGAGTTTATTTTAAATTATTTACCTGCCACATTCCTACAGATCAGAAACCTTTTGTCTGTGATTTCTTCGATTCTTTTTTAAGGGCAATGGAGTGCAATTTCACTTGTCAGTAAAAGTTTTTGCTCTTCTCTGAGGGGGTGTAGAAATTTACAGAGAAGAGCTCTTGCACATGAGGATATGAAAGGGGGTTATGGTTTTGCAGTCAGGATAAGCTACATTGCGTTTACCACAAGGTAAGAGTGAACTTGGGCAGTTGTTGTAGAGGAACTGATGTTCTGTTGGTTTCCACTACTAAATTCTTGCGCTAACCTAAGAGCGTCAACACAAAGGTTTAACAGAACTTAAAAAGCCAAAACTTTTAAAATTAATGCAGATTGACTTCCTGTTATACCCCCCATAGACAAGGTCTAAAGGTGTGGAGAATACTTTTGCTAAAACAACGCTAACTCGGCAGTCTGATGCTCTCATTGAGAGGTAAGCTGGCATTAGGCTATGGCCATGTAAAGCAAGGTAGGCTCTGCTGCAGCCAGCTATGGGCATATCTTACTCCGAAATAGCTGTGAAGCAGATTAAGCCTCGAGTGGTTAAACAACCTCACATATACCGTGAGGTTAGGGTGCGAACACCACGGTCTCTGCAGAATAGCGGCACTACGTCTGTGTGCACCTTCGCTGAGGCCAGAGTTGCTCATGCTTTTCTCCAGGACTCTGATAAACCTGCACGCAGGAAGCAATGGTGGGGAGAGGATAAGCGTCGTACTGTGGTGGAGCAACAGAGAGCGAGGGGTGGTTTGACATGTTAGTCTGTCAACGGCAGATAAGGTGAAGTGATATGAGTAGTCTCTGTGGTTTGGAAGTCAGCAGCTGCAAAGAAAGACGCTAAGCCCAAAGAATGAAGAAGCTGGGGCATGGGTGTGCTTTCAGGGCCCCTAATTATTCTTTAGATTATTTCTACTGCAGTAAAGAATAATAATAATAATAATAATAATAATAATAATAATAATGATTTAAAAAGTGGTTTCAAAACTTGTGCGCACCTGTGTATTTATGAGAGGTATAGTTTGAAGTTGCCAGTATGGTTGGATGTCCAGGGAAAAGTGTGGCTAGGCTGTTTTGCATCCCGAAGAGAGCATTGCTATTTTCAGGTGTGTAGGGTGGATTTGTGGGTCTGAATTCTTGGCTGGTTTACGAGTCAGGGTCTCAAACCTCAGAGCAGCCCAGAAGAGCCAGCCTAGGGCTGTCAGTACACTGGGTTGTGAGACGTAAAGACCCAGTGGAGCAGCCTGACCATCTGTTTAGGGAGAATTATATGAGCAAGGTCCTGTGTATAGAGCTACCACAGCATTTGTGTGAAATTAAGAGTATATGTAGGTAAGAATCAGAAGACTCAATGTCCTTTAAACTGTCTGTTGGTTTAAGTCATTTTATTGGGGAACCTTGCTGAAAAGCTTTGGGAGCCTTTGACTATAGTCTCAGCTGGCATGATTTGTTTTCTTTATGATGCATCACATGAGAATTATCTGTATAAAGGTGAGGTGTCCTGGAGAGCTGCAACTCAGCCAGCCATATGCTTAGGTAATGATACAACCCAATTCCAGCATAGCAGTTAGCTGTTGTTCAATACACACTTTGTAATCTTATTGATAAAATTATCAGTTGTCTTAACATCCAGGCACATGTGTGGCTGCATGTGGACTCAGCCGTAGGACGGGAGTTTGCCTTAGAAGGAGGAAAGACAACTTATCTGGAAGGCATTTCTTTGGGACAGAACTTAACATTTTTTTCAGGATAAATTGCTTTCTATTTAAGCACAGAATTTTTCCTTCCGTGATCTGTCTCGTCCTCCAGTCTATAAGACAAACCGGCTGAAATTAATGCACGTTGGGAATGACATAAGTTGTCCCTAGCAATAGAAAAGTGTACTGACTATATGTATTTCATACTGTATCACTTTGTATATTGAGTATATATGGTACACGCTGCATCTCTTCACAATTGGTGTCTTCACATGCGTTAGGTCATTTTAACCTTGTATCATCTTCTGGTATTGATACCAGAACACACAGGTATACATACCCATTAGTGATTCAGCTCGAGGCTTATTCTAATGGCTGTGTTGGCTGCACAGCCCTCCTCTTAAGTCCTGGATGTTCTTACCTGGTGGGAGGAGAAGCATGTCTTGTCCCTTCTTAACAAGGGTCATCAAAATGCCAGGATCTACAAGCAACTGTGACTTCAAATGCAGGAGAAGGGAGCACCCTCAAGACCCTTCTCCATTCATTTTTGGGCTGCTCTGAGAAACTGGAGAAGAATTACAAAAATGAGTATTTTTCTGCTCGCCTGTGCTGAAGCACAGGGCTGGCTTTGGCCAGAGAAGCTACTGTGCAAGCTGCTGTGTAGTGAATGGTGAATGGATTTCCCCAGAACCAGAATGTTTCTGCCCCTTCCAGGGCAGTTCATCTCGTACCTGTAACTACACCTGCGCAAAGGAGGTTTTGACCCCTCTCTCTGTGCCAGTACTGATGAACTGAGATTTCCTAAGATAAGGCTTAGGGAGTCTGACAATAATTCTCTATCTAGTTCAGAAAAACATTTCTGCTTTAAGTTTTAAAACACCAACAGGTCAGGCCAGCAATCTAAACTGTGCTGGGGCCAATTTTAAAGCCCAATTTTTAAATTACAGAGGCTGCTTAGTTTAATTGCCACCAGAGTGGAGCACCTAGATTGTGCTGTGAATAGAGAGGCTGCTTCTGTCAAGATGCTTTCACAAACACCAACAGGCACCATTTAGCCTTGTTTAAAAATATTCAGAGTGGCACTCGCACAGTTTTCGAAGACCCCTGGGCAAGCGGAAAATTTTAAGAGCAGTTTATTTTAGATCACTTTAAGCGACTTACAACAAAGCTGCAAAATAATTGTGGTGCCACAGGTATTCTATGTGCGTGGCAAAGGAAAACGCTGACTTTAACTGTATCAGGAATCACAATTTTTGTGTATTTTTTTGGTGTATTTTTTTGCTGGAAATACCTAATGAAGCAGAGAACTAGTGAGTATGGACTTCTGGAAGTTTTAGTAACAGGACTCTTTTACCCTCTTAATTGTTACTGAAAGCCAAATGTTATAAAACCCTCAAACCTATTCAGTGTCTGTTCAGGTAAAGATGCCTGCCTGTTATTTGGCAATTTTCTGACCCTTCCATTACAAAGACAACATTATTCTTGGTGCTCTGCGACTTGTTTGTAGGCTGCTGGTTAGTGTGAAAATCTAGGAAGGGAAACATTTTCAGAAACCTTGTGCCGATGTGCCACATGTGCCCACTGTTTTTAGCCATTCAGCAGCATGGTGGCACTCTGCTATGAACACGTAGCCCTACTTGACCTATACATTAGTAAATCTGAAGCCGTGTAGCGTAAATTCAGGAAATGCTGACTGATAGCTACTGAAGAGCTACTGGTAATATCTTTCTTAAACACTCAGGGCATTACTTTCTTGTCTTCAATGAGTCACAGGTAAAATATTTTAGCTTAAACTGCAGCAATCACACTTAACAAGGCTGGGATTTTTTTTACTATTTTACTGGCTTTACCAGGTCAGGAAACTCCACAGATGGCAGATTTATATTAAATATTTAGGCTAAATTGTTTTTTTTCCAAATTCTTTGCAGCTGTATGCTTTGTCAGGCTTCCCTGTTATCAAATATTTACAGTGTTTTTGCATGTGACTCCATGTCGCAAATGCACTGCATCAATAGGAAGGCTGGCACTGCCCTTGTACTTGATGTTAATATTTAGTTACTCAGACATATCAATTACTACTACCTTTACTCTGGGACATAATTTCATAGAAATCCATAATATTCTGTATGTAACATTTGGATCTGGTCATATATGAATCATTAAGGAAAGATCATTAAGAAGGGGTAACTAGGATCTAATAATGACTACTTGACCATAACATATTCTTGATGAACCTCTGTAAATTTCTTGTAGTGATAATTGTTACAACATTACCCCTGGTGTAAAACTACTATGATGTAAAACAACCACGGTGTTAAAATTGATATTCTGGTGGTGGAGCAAGAAAATGTTTTTCTCACCCCATAAATTTTTTTCAAGACTTTAGCTAACTTTTCCCCCTTAAAATGGGATTAAGAATCTGTAATTTTTAAGATTTTTGAACTCATAATCTGGTATTTTATATTGTCAATTGAAATATTTTAAAAGATAATTTCAACTCATATATTTCACTTTGTCTGCTTTAATTTTAGTATTGTTAAACATTTTAAGAGTAATGTCATTTCAAAAATTGTAAGACGTGCTTGCCGACAGTTCAGAAGTTACTGGGAGGAAAAGGGGAAGACAGACATATAAACACACGCATAGAACAGGATCACATAAACCTTTCTATTCTGTGTATTTGTGTGTGTGTATCCTTTGAAGCTTTTCTCTATATATCATTTCCTATCCTAGTCTTTAGATGACGAGCAAGTTGGCCTGCAGGAGATCTAAAGCTGCTGGAGATCTGACACAGTTATTTAAAATTATCCATATGTTTGTGAACAAGTCACCCATGAGTTTGGATTTAGATTGGATTATACGTAAAGATGATCCCGATTAATCAATTACTGGGACAACACGTTACAGTGTTTAGGTATTTATACTACAGCACCTACTCTCTCTCTGCATTGAATTTGTTATTCTCTTGTACAGGTTTTAGGGAGCAAGCCAGCGCTTCCCGAGTGTGATGATGACGATGATGAGCTGGCCGATATTACAAACAGGAGAAGCGCTAAACTATATATGGTAATTAATTTATTTATTTATTTATTTATTTATTAAAGTTAGGTACACTCAGCAGTATTCATGCATTCATTCATCCCTCATATATGGAGTTCTGGCTTCAGTTACAGAACTGCAGTTGTGTTAGCTGATTTGCAGCCAATGGAAAAGTTTCTCAAAGGATGTCAATCAAGACAGCCTGGTTAATTTGAGGGGGAAAAAAAAAAATGGATTACAGTCCTTTTTACTCAGGAAACAAGTTAAGCATGGCCTATGAACCACTCAGTGTGGGTCAAAGAAGAATGAACTGATCTTAAATCAAGCTATATTTCCTGTCTTCTTGATTTTAACAGTGAGAGTTTTAGTAGTCATATATGATTTAGTTATTCTTAACTGAGTTTGAGAGATGGACAGTTACGTTATATTTTATATATAAATCCAAAGGAATTTGAATGCATAACTCCTTTCTTTTGCAATGCCCTTTTCCTCCTTCCTCACCTGCAATGGCTTAACACTGACTAGGACAGTGCCACTGCCAGAAAAATAACCTATAAACAAAATGGATTAAATATTTGCTCCATTTAAATCCGTAGGAGTTTTATGATTACATTCAGTAAAGTTACGATTTTTCCTCACGTCATGCTAGGCATATCGCTCTTTCCTAGAAGAGGCATGGAATTCATTCTTCAAACTAACAATACAGTACCTTACCTATATACAAGGCTCCACAACTATTTCATTTTCTTTTTCTGAAAAAAACCCAAACTATTTCCAGGCCTGTATTTTCTCTCTTTTTTTTTTCCACAGTTCCCCTTTCTTTCATATTCTCCCACTTGAGAAAAGAAGGGAGAAAGTATTTGGAAAAGGGGGATGTTTCTAATGAAATCTAGAAAAGACTTTATCCTCCCCCCTCCCAATAAAAAAAAATTACTTTCTCCTGAAGACTGCAAGAAGAGTGTTTTTTTTACAAGCTCTCATTAGCATTGAGATCTGGACCTTTCTCCTCAGCACTTTGTGCTCTGGCTCACGCAATAAGGTTGCCTTGTGTGACAGAAAAGAATCTTTCACCGGCATACAATGCACTTTCTTCCCTTCCCCATAGTCACTTAACAAGAAGGGTTTGGTCAACAAGTGGCAACACTCCGACAGCACTAAGTGCTGCCGGATCCCCATGTGTGTGACCTTTTAGGTGCCATCTACAGTAGCTTTGAAGCTGCTGTGAAGTGTGAGAGAGGGTGAGTCCCTCCCTCTGCAGCTCCTGCATCCCGCAGACCACAGCAGGATGGAGCCACCTCTCTCCCTGCCTGTTACGTGATTCTTCCCCTACCCATATGTGTGGCTGGGATTTACAAGAAGCCTGTATGAGGTGATCATTGTTACAAGGCCATTTTCAGTCCTTGCTGTCTATGTGCTGTGTTTAGTTCCCATTAATCGTTCCATTCTTGCCAAAAAATCTGGCACATATTTATCTTCATAGCAGGGCTTTTGGGGGGGGGGGGAACCCGAGAAAAAAAAAAAGAAGAAAAAGAAGGCCTGCATGTATGATCAGGACCAGTGTAGTAAGACAATACTAGAGAAGAGAAAAGTGTTTGCAGTGAATTTTGGAATCCTAAGAACTCTCAGAAAATTCTGTGGCTATCTAATAAATTCCTCTAAGTACACGGGTCCTGCTAACAGAGCTCTGTTAGCTAAATTTAAATGTGCTGCAGTATAACAGTGACAGTGAGTGTCAAAGTCAGGAGACAGGTCTACGGTGAACCCTCACACTAGGTGTAATAGTTGATTTTTATTTGATGTATGCAGTGGTAATTTCCATCTTGTGCTTCCATAATATACAATATAAGATATAATGGTGTATTTAAAAGTAATATTGAATGGTGTATTTAAAATTAATTATGAAAGGAAATAAAGACTGCTAGAAAAGTTATTACAAAGTAATAACTTCTTTTCAGTAGTAATAACTTGTCTTTTCAGCCACGCAGGAGTGAATTGTAAAAGGTTTTAAAGGTCTACGTGAACTTACAGTGGTGGTAGAGGTCACACAGCAGATTCTGCAACAGGTCTTATATTACAGTTTCCAATTAAAGAACTGTAGGTTACAAATGTAGGTATTTCACTTGTTAATATCGGCGTAGGACTATTTTATTATAATTTCAAATGCTCTTGTTCAGCACGTATGTGTACCTTTGGCTTCAGTGCGGGTTGCTTGGTAGCAGAAGATGGGACTCCACCGATTCAGCTGAGCATATAGGAGGGGCTGAAGAAAATACGGATTTTTAACTGTGAGGTGTTCACTGAATGAGCAGTTGAACTGAATCTTCCACTGAATTGAAAGTGGAAGAGAAACGGATTTAAGAAGTTGCAAGATAGGGATACAACAAACTCACTAAAATTAACACTACGTCTCCCTCTATTGGATGTAAAATGAAATGAAACAAACAAACAAAATCATTAGCCTACCTTACTTTCCAGCAGCACACAAATTTCATACAGCCATTTATATAGAAATGGCGACTGATTTCTATAGTAATTTTGGGAGCAGAAATTAATTCGGTTATAAAAGCCAGAGTTGATCTAAATTTGAAATGATTGCTTTCTTAGGTGTCAGATGCAAGTGGATCCATGAAGGTGTCCGTGGTAGCAGAGGAAAACCCCTTCTCCATGGCTATGCTTTTGTCTCAAGAGTGCTTCATTTTGGACAATGGTGCTGCAAGGAAGATCTTTGTGTGGAAAGGTAAGAGATCACTTCTCTTGCAAATGCAGAAGCTACACAAACATATCTAAGCAGTTGACACAACACCCTCAGGACACTAGCAAGAATTTAATACTGGCTGGACACAGTACCTTGCACACAGTTCTTCCTTGGTGTGGTCAGAGGACAAGGATTGCTCACTTGGTAAGGGCCTCAAGACAGAGTCTTGTCTAAGGATCCTGGCTGTTTTTGAGGTATCTGTAAGCTTGGGTGCTTAAATTCTTATCTAAGTGGCAGTTACAAAGCAAACATAAAGAATTTTACAAGTTCCGTATATTGTCATCAAATCCCTATCTTCTGGGACAAAATCTGGACACTGAAGGTTTGACAATAGGTGGATATTATATTTCCATACATCGCTCCACAGAGGTGTGAAACTGAAAGGTGAGTGTCCCAGGCATCAACTAAAAGCATAAGCTTGCAAATACTTTGATGCTTCTTTTTTTCTTGTGAATATTTCTCTGTGGTATCATCAATGCTTGTAGGAGTGTCTGCAATTGCTTTGACTGAACATTTCCCTGGAGAAGAATACTACTGGGGAATTAGGTCTGGACACCTTGTAGCTGGATTGTTGTGATGCTGCTATTGCATCCAGTGCTGAGTATCTCCCCTTTTTTGTCTGATGCAGTGTATTAATTATTCTGTGGCATTTGCATTTCTTTTTACCATGTGCAATAGCAAATAATTGATCAATGCAGTTGTCAAACTGCTGAAATCAGTCCAGGAAGCATTTTGCTTGAAAACTTCATTTGCAGTTAGGGGAACATCCTTTAAAAGAGAGCATTTTGGGAGCGTTGTGCTCAGATGGTCTAAGGTCTACCTGACCCCCTCATTCCTGGTTTTCACTCTCTACCTGGCAGCTCCTAGAAGAACCAAGCCAATAGGATAGTGCATAAAATAAATAAAATACAATTTAGGCCTTTTTGAATGTGGCCCTATGTGCATCCTCACTTTGCTACTGTTGGGAACAATAATGTGTGGAAAAACCCATTAGTCTGTGAGTCTCACCCTTGCACCGGGAGGCTGCAGTTATCATCTCTGCTGGAAATCTTCAGACCACTAAGCTGAGGAGTGTGAATTACTTCGCTAATAGTCTCATTCAAAATGGAATACAATGAATAGCTTATCAGAGCATCTTATTAGACTAAGAGGTCTTTGGAGTATAGTCACTGACAGCCAGCTGGGACACAGACCTGGTACACAGTATCATCCCACAGAGACTTTCAGAGATGTCTAACACTGAGCAAGGCTGAACAAGGAGCAACGAATGGGGAAGGGTGGTGGTAAATTGCACAGCCCAGCCAGATGAAATGGCAGTTCTCTTGCTCAGACTGTGGCACCGCCTGCAGAAGTGAAGGCAGTTCTGGACAGCAGCTTTACTTACCACATTGCAGCCCAGGAAGGGAAGATTCAGAGAAAAGAGCCAGGGTGTTCTTGTACCTTGAACCAAGCAGATATTATGAACAGCATTTTTTGATAGAAACACACACACTAAGCAAAAAACAATGCTCCTTTTTTCCTTTTTTTTTTTTTTTAATTTTATTCTATTTTAACTGTTTTGAAAGCCACTGAGGTACTGTTTGGGCCATTCAACTTTGTGTGAATCTTATTGCTCATGCTATGTCCAGCATTTGTGTTTGTTCAAGACTGAGGCAAGAGCAGTGTCGAAGAGAACCTGGCTCAAGGGCATCTTGTTTTTGCAGGATCTGTGAGCTCATTGCCCTTTCCCATGTATTGTTATCCTTCTGTTTTAACCAGGCAAAGATGCTAACCCACAAGAGAGAAAAGCTGCCATGAAGAATGCTGAACAATTCATACAGCAGATGAATTATCCTGTCAACACACAGGTGCGATCTATTTATGAGATGATACCAGGAGAGCATGAGGTCTGTTAAAGACTTTGTTTTTAAATCAGCAAAAAATACTTTTAAGGGCTTATAAGACATAAGGGCAATGTTTCACTAACAGATAATTCAGAAAAATTTCTGTTCGAGTAACTGTGTCAGTTTTGTTTTCCTTCCATTTCATGTGTCTTGCTTCATTTCAGATTCAAGTCCTTCCTGAAGGAGGTGAAACACCAATTTTCAAACAATTTTTCAAAGACTGGAAGGATATAGATCAAACTGATGGCTTTGGCAAAGTATATGTCACAGAGAGAGTGGCTAAAATTGAGCAGATTGAATTTGATGCTACCAAGTTACATGAGTGTCCACAAATGGCTGCCCAGCATAACATGGTAGACGACGGTTCAGGGAAAGTAGAGGTAATTTTTTGTGTTGTATTAAATTGTATTCTACCTACCTAGCTTATTCTATTACAGGATAAGCTGCTACTCTATGTTTTGTCATTCACACTGTTGTGTAGAGTAACGCTACATTAGTGGCAGTGTTACTTCTACCATCAGAAGAGGTACTTTGAAGTAGAAAGTGAATCTCTTTGTCAGCTGTATGCTGGGTCATGTTTTTTGGTGCTTATGAAAGATGTTGTACCAGTCATCAATAGAAATCAAACAGCAGAAACATTTCCCCTTCTACACAATACTTCTTAAAGAGATACTTTAAATATGATCCTTAGGCTAAAGAAAAACTTCTAGCTCACATCAGCTTGAAATCTGGAATGGGAAAACTTGCCCTTGGAGTCAGAAATTTATTCCGTGTCTTTATGTATGTATCCAGTCTGCCTTCTAGGGGAACATTCTTTGTCCCTAGTATGTCTCTCAGGTAGCCTGGATTTAGAGAGAAAAAGATGACTGTACAGTCTTTCTAGATCTATCCATATCCCACTGCAGGAATACCTTTGGACTACACAGGGCTGGTTTGGCATTGTACCAACACAGCCTGTTGAATACAGGTCTGCATGTTGGGATTCTGGAAGAAAAAGATAAATACCTGCAGTCTCGTTGGTATATTTTCTAGGTGTCTAACCTCATACTTGGGATGGTCTGTAGGCTTGAGCCAAAGCAGCTTAGATCTGAAGTATTTTTTGCTGAATAATTTCAGCAGTATGTTTTTGGAGAGCAGTTGTTAACTGAACTGGGCTGTAGTGAATCAAATAGGAAGAAATCTGCCTAACAGCATGTTACCTGACTACAGTGTGCCTCTCCCAAATGATACGATAGTTCTGTGATGAATCATAATGTTGTGCCATTCATATCATATTATCATCTTAAGATGTTAAGAAAGTGAGTTCAACACAGGATTATGAGGTCATCATGTGGCATTAAAGCATCAAGACAAAGAAAAGTGTACTGCAATGGCTTGTTGATGGTCATTATTCATTCATTCTGTGGGCGCAGGGTGTATCTATCCGCTTCATGAAGAATCCTTCCTGGTTTTAGTCCGTAACACTTGGGAACAGAAACAAAGGTCACTCAAGGGATGACACAATAAATTGCTTCTTGAAGAGTCTCAGGGTGAAGTTCAGCATTCTCCAGTGATTTCTCTGTTTCCCCAGATCTGGCGTGTGGAAAGCAGCGGCAGAGTTCCTGTGGGACCCGAGACGTACGGACAGTTCTACGGTGGTGACTGCTACATTATCCTCTACACTTACCCTAAAGGGCAGATCATCTACACATGGTGTGTTTGGTCGGCTTTGCACAGACCTCCAGCATGTGGATATTATTTTATGCTGACTTTATGTCCTTTTGAGTAGAACCGCGTGTAAATGCAAGGTTGTTTACTGTGCATTTGTCATGCAGTATAAGCTCTGGATTATTTTGAAACTGGACTTCATCATCATCTTTCTCCTTGTCTTCCTCAGGCAAGGAGCCCACGCTACAAAAGATGAACTGACTGCGTCTGCATTTCTGACTGTTCAGCTGGATCGGTTATTGAATGGTCAGGCTGTGCAGGTTAGTGTCTTTTGGATAAAATTCAACAGAGAGTGCAATATATGCAAATGTCAATGAGAACTGAAAGGAGGAGGTAGCATTTGAAGACTGGGAATATCAACTGCTCATGGTCTGTATCGACCCAAGCACCATGGGCTCCCTTTAAAGTCGCTGGAGATTTCCCATTTGAATCATCCTTTCTGAACGTAGAACACAGATATAACACAACCTGCCTTTTCTTTCCTTCAACTTTCACTGTCTAAAGATTAGGTTTTAGTCCTGCCTAGCCTTACAAACTCTGTACTTGGTCAGTGGAGACCGACGGATAAGATCCTACCAGGGCAACTCACTCTGAATCAGGTGTCTGACAGGGCAATAGCCCTGTGTGAGCTCCCCTGTCTCCTTTTGTTTATGTAGGAAGCTGTGATATTTAGCCCAGACAAGATGCGTGACTTTTAGAGGGCCAAAACTGGGAGACATGAAAGCCACGTGACAGCCAGAAGGGGAGAGCCTGCAGGAACTGTGCTGCAGGGTCTGACTTGTCCCTGCCGTAGCGAGGAACGTAACTTGGGTTTTCCTATCCTGTAGTGCTTGCAGCTCCATGAAAGCAGGATACACATCCTTACTTGCAGAAATGGGGTGTGCAAGGTAAGGTGCAGGACATTGGCAGCTAAAAGGTGGGACGAGATGAGCTAGTCCTAGCATGACTAGAATGTGTGCTCTCCTTTCATCACTAGTGAGGAGTGGTGGGTAGGTGGAGAGGGGAGCGGACTTCTCTTTTCACAGAAAGGCTAGAGCTGGAAGATGACTAGGGACAGGCAGAGATTTTCTAGGCAGTAGGAGATAGTTCTGTGCTTCCCATTTCTTAATTACCAATGTAAAGGGCTTTCCCCACCCACCAAGATACAGTTAATTTAGATGGCAGACCATACTTTTAGCTGTTAATCAGCTACAATTTATGATTGAAATTATATTAAGGGAGGATGTCGTGGTTTAACCCCAGTTGGCAACTAAGCCCCACACAGCTGCTCGCTTGCTCCCCCCCGGTGGGATGGGGGAGAGAATCAGAAGAGTAAAAGTGAGAACACTTGTGGGTTGAGATAAAGACAGTTTAACAGGTAAAGCAAAAGCCGCGCAGGCAAGCAAAGCAAAACAAGGAATTCATTCACTGCTTCCCATCGGCAGGCAGGTGTTCAGCCATCTCCAGGAAAGCAGGGCTCCATCACGTGTAACAGTTACTTGGTGGTGTGGTGGTGGGGTGGGGTGAGAAGCAGAAAAGGCCTTGACCCTGTCTAAGCGCTGCTCAGCAATAACTAAAACATCCCTGTGTTATCAACACTGTTTTCAGCACAAATCCAAAACACAGCCTCATACTAGCTACTATGAAGAAAATTAACTCTATCCCAGCCAAAACCAGCACAAAGGATTAGAACACTTCTAGGTAATTAGTCCTTGAAATATTCCTAACACATATTCTATATTTGGACAGAGTTCAGCACAATATGGTCCTGCCTCATAACTAAGGCCAATACTAATACTACAAAAATAATAATATTACTACTAACAGCTGCAATATTAATGTGCTTTAAAAGCCATTTTATTAAAGCTGAAGGATATCCATCTCACTGCAATGGACATGATACTTAAAAGTACTTTTAGCCTGCAATGAATTTAGGAATATATATGTGTGTGAATGTATATGTATGTGTATATACACACACACACATATGTATGCATTTGTATGCGTGTACATGGCTACCTAGAATATATTACCTGTGCTTAACGTCTGTATTAGCATTATTTGAAAAGTTTGAATGTACTATTTTGTGGTCACTAGATGGCACTACAGTACAAATGACTATTAAAAAGTCGTTCCCCTGTTTGTTTTGCAGGAATATGTTTCCCTCAGCAAGTTTGGTTTTTTCCTGGTTTTTTTTGTTTGGTTTTTTTTTTGGCATTTGTAAAATCCTGCCGCAGTTTGGCACCTCCAAGTATCCGTGTCCTAGGGTATCCTTATCAGGCAACTATACTAGTCTCTCCAGCTGTGAGATAAGCCAAAGCACCAGCTCCTGCTGCCCAGCACGACCCCCGCCTCCCCGGCCGCCCCACGCTCTGCCCTGCACCCGGGGCTGCCCGGCTGCAGCCGCCCCTCCTCGGCGCCCCGGCTGCCAGCTGCCCCGGGCCTCACCGGGCAGGGCTATGGGGCTGGGGCTCTCCGCTTCTCCTCCTCTGCTGGCTACACAGCAGGCCTCGTTCCCTTTCTTCCCCTTGCTTTCCGGGAGTGAAAGTCGCAGCCCTCCACCTTGGCGGGTGGTACTGTTATAAAGGAAGCACAAAGGGTTGTATACAAATAACTTTTATCGTACATTGACCTACAAATAGTCGTTCTTCATAGCTCAGTGTTTTTCTGAGATTGCAATAACATCTTTTGCATCTGTAATGGAAGTTCATTTTTGTCATCCATGTTATCCTCTGCAAGGTAGATTCATGCTCATCTTTTTCATCCTCTTGCAGGTAAAATACACATAGAAATAACGAACAGGATGAATAACCATTCTCTTCTGCTTAAATACGGGGCACCTAAACTTCCAAGATAGTTTTTCAGGGGAATTAAGTCACTCTATAAAACTCTATGAAATGACAGTTCTTTTGAAAAAGATAATTTTCTTATTACAGTAGATAGCAGCCATTTTAATCAGCTAAACATTATGTTAGAAGTTTGACTCTTGTCTTTGTGTCAGCATGATTGACAAAAAAAATCTCACAAATGCTCTAACTTTAATGTGTCTGGAACTATATTTTTAGATCTTCTCAGCTTGCCATTTCTCATTCTTGCTAACATACTTAGCATTATTGGCTAACGTCTCCTATTCTATTCAACAAAGACCAAAAATAACTACTTGTGTCCTTTCGTTTCTTTTATTGCATTTCTTTACGTATGTACAGATCCGAGTCAGCCAAGGCAAAGAGCCTGCACATTTACTGAGCTTGTTCAAAAACAAACCGCTTATTGTCTACAAGGATGGGACATCCAAGAAGGAAGGTCAGAAACCTGCGCCTCCCACGCAACTCTTCCAAATCCGCAGGAACCTGGCAGCCATTACCAGGATTGCAGAGGTAAGGTCACCTGCTAAGTAAACCAACTATTCCCCATGGGAAATGGTATAGCTGTCAGGAGCCTCTCCGACTAATCTTGTTGGGTAGTCACATCTGGTAGGAATGCAGAACTCCAAATCAAATCCACTGCTCTATGTGACCAACCCATCTAATAAATCACAGAGAAGATGCCGTAACTGGCTGCAACCAATCTACATCTTTCAGAGCATACTGTAAGAAAACATGTAGTGAACAGTCAGCTGACAAAGAATAGACAAGAAATCAGCAACCCTTATGAGACAGTCTTTCTTACTGCCAAATAGACCTAGCTTTTACCCTTCAAGTCAGTTCCCTGTCTCTTAGTTCTTCTCTAATTTGTATCAGTATAAATCGAGGGAAAAATTGAAGGAAAAAAGCATAGCTGATTAACATCTATCTACAAGTTTTATATAAACATGCAAAATAGTGATCACATTATTTGAAAATCTGAAAAACGTAACAATTTCTTTCTTGATCTAGGTTGATGTTGACGCAATGTCACTAAACTCTAATGATGTCTTTGTTCTGAAACTGCCAAACAACTCTGGCTACACCTGGGTAGGAAAAGGAGCAAACAAAGAAGAGGAACAAGGAGCTCAATACATTGCCAGTGTTCTTAAATGCCAGACTGCTAAGATTAATGAAGGCCAGGAACCAGGTTAGTATGAGGCCACGTGGTTGCTAATAGGCAGCTGGGAATACACAGCACTGCATGGAAATACAGCCTAAATGGTTTTTGCGATCATATATTTTCATCATATATTCATCATATATTTTGTAGGCAGAAGCATATGCTCACTCTCTCCCTTTGAAAATCCAACCTGATATTTTACCATGGCGATCTATCCAGAACTGGCTGATGCACAAGCAGTGCGATGCCCTGGAAGTCTGCAGGACGGTAGCAGGAGCTGCAGAGAAATGTGGTCCTTTCTTTACCCCAAGTACCTAGGAGGGGAGAAAGACATAGCGCATTGCTCTTTCTAGGTCTGCAAGTGATATCTTTATTGTTATTTTGACAAACTGCAGGAAGAACTGTAAGAAAGTGCACCCATCTTTGAGGCGGAAAAGAAGATGTTGTTTGGGGATTTTTGAAACAGTATCTAACAAGCTAAACCATCAAATGTTAAATCCACTGCTGAATACATTATATATTGTGTATTTCAGAGGACTTCTGGAAAGCACTTGGAGGTAAAAAAAAATATCAGACTTCATCACAACTCTTGACAAAGGCTGAAGATCATCCCCCTCGCCTGTACGGTTGTTCTAATAAGACCGGCAGATTTATTGTGAGTATACGAGGGATACTTTCCTCTCTGTTTCATTACATATTTTCTGGTATATTTTGCCTTGGGAATCATCAGACATTAAATGGATTTGGGGATCTGGATTAATTAGCTGTGCTTGGCAAGAATTAGAGAGTTGAAGTTTGGTGCTTTAAATCAATCCAAATGCAAAGGACGAACAGAAGAATTAATACCGCAGATGTTTGCACGCAGAGCCTGCTCCAGCCTGGGACTAGAGGCTTGCGGATGCAAAAAGATAAGGCGATTGCCCAGTCAAAAGCAACTGTGTTCTTGCAGAGCATTGCCAGACTGCTATCATTTCACTGAGAAACTGCAGGTCAGTGCCTTGCCCCTTACGTGTTTGACAGTGGTGGTGAGGAAAAGAAATGTCCCTTGCCAAAAATCCCTAGCAATCTGAAATTTTCCATAGAGATTTAAGACATGTAATTATGCCTCTAAGGTATTCCATGTGCTCAAGGAGGTAGGAAGACCTATTTCCTTAGCAGAAATACCCAGAGCTGTGCGCTGGGTATTAAGCTGGTGATTCAGACTTAATTACTTACCGTGTTCTGGGAGGGCAACACTGTGTCACTGTTTGGCAAGGATGCACTAATTTTTAGGTAGGGGACATAGTTGGCTACCATCTCTGCAGTCTCCTTAAGGCACAGCCCATTCATCTGGAGAGGGATAAAACAAACAGGATCCTTTAATAAGGACTTTAAAATCTTATGAGAGTAGTAAAGTGTATTCTTCTAACAAGCTTCTAAAATACAGTAATAGGAACCAACCTCTCTGTAATAGCCTGCTGGGAGCTATGCACTTCTTTGGGTTTTGTTTTAAATTCCCTCCAAATTCTGTGAAATCCCCTCTTTCCTGTAGCATTTATCTAGTCGTAGAATCACCACTGTTAGAGCTCACCAGAAGAGGTAGGTCAGATCACTCTGACCTTCTGGCCACCATAACACAGGGTGGGGAAAAGGAATGTCTTCTGCTCCATCTGCTTACCACCCCTTTAGCACTCCTACATGACCAAGCATAGCCAAACCTTTGACAGTCCTTTAAAAGTAGAGGGCTGACCACTAGCTACATTATTATCTCTCCTTCTCATACAGAATAACATTAAACTGCTTTCCTATCTGCCTGCACATCCTTGGAAGAAGCAAGCAGTCTGCCTTTCCTTTGGGGATTAATCCTCGATGGCTTAGTCAACTGTAATGTCCCATTGTCAAGTGACTGCAAAGCTTGCTTGGGTGTGTATTTCATCACTGAGCTCACCCACTGCAAACCAAAGCAGTTGCTTTTCCTTATTAATGAATGTAAGCTGCATGAATGTATCAGCTGCTATCAGCTGATTGATTTAGTTTGCTTGGTACAAGGTGATCTATGGAAATTTCCCTCTCCCCTTCTTCTGGCAGACCTCGGTCCCAACTTAACAATAGTCACAATTACAGTGTAAACCTCTGCCTCTCCTGAGGATATCCTATCAATTCTGACAAACTGAGAGCTGATTTTATAGGACATGCAATTATGTGATTTGTTTCCTTTCAGTGAAACACCCTTGACACATTCATCAAATCAGTTTAGGGCTTGACCCTTTAGGAGCGAAAAGAATTGCACACCAGCTTCTGGACTTACCCTTTAAAAAATATCTTTGGTCTGTGCAAAATCAGAGTATCTTGATAAATGATTAAAAACCAAAAAACCCCAAAACATAATATCCTTTTTAGATTGAGGAGGTCCCAGGAGAATTCACTCAGGACGATTTGGCTGAAGATGATGTCATGTTGCTGGATGCTTGGGAGCAGGTAAGCTGTGTACTTGACCACTGCTTTTTGTGGTAACAAGGATAATTTATTCTTAACCACTTAGATCATAAGATGGGAGGAAAAATATCTTTGTGAGAACGCAAGAGGTTTTGTTTTCTTTAAATTATACCAGAGGGAGCTGTATTTTGTGAGCTATATGATGTGCTAGTGTGAACATACACGATTGAATTTCCAAGCATAATGTGAGACCACGGCAAGCACTTCCTATTAAAACCAATGGAGGCTGCAAGAGTGTAAGCCCCGGCAGTGTTCTGAAAGGCTCTCAATAATGTTCTTGACTTTGTCACTAAAATTTATTCATTTTAAAAAAGAAAGTTATTGCATAGAAGGTATTCAGAAGCCACAAAATCCATGTAGCAGCAGGACCTACAAAAAGTCTTACTAGAGAAGGGGACAAACACTAGAACCTTACACAGATTTCTTCAGAAGAACTGGGTGGAGGGTGACAGAAACAATCTCCATCATTTTGCCAGGTTCACTGAAAACTGAAAATGTGGAGAGCTTTTTGGATGACAGGCAAACTCTCTGCGGGTGCGGAGGGCACGTCTGTTTCTCACAGTATATTCTTTCTACCCTTCCTCTCCCCTTGGAGGGAAAGGGGGAGCAGGCCACAGATCCCATGCTTTATTTGTCTTCTTCAGCCTAACCCTTAAGGAAAAAAAGGCTGAGGTTTTTGGAAATGAGAAGGAACGTCCAAGGTCCACGTGGGAAGGAGTGATGGGGGAAGGTGGGTGGAAGAGCTGGATGGAAAGTAGTTGTGACATACTGACTTAGGTAAGAAGGAAGGAAGTCCGGGACATGTACCTGGTTTCCAAAAGGATCCTTGACAGAAAAAAAAAAATGTGGGGATTGCAGAAAGAGGCTCTGGTTGTTGGGTTATTCAGTGGGTTATCTCACGGTTACCCTGGGTAGCACTGATCACAGGGCACAAGTGTTGATGCGCGTGCAGAGCTCAAACCAGAGACAGCTCCTGGTCAGTGTTTTTACCTGCACCTAAAGAGCAATTTCCTCAGCAAATTGTAAAAGATATCCATGGAAAAGGTAATTAGAGTTCCTTTCATCAGAGTGCATAAAGATCTGGCCTTCCAGTGTCAAGAGAGCGGTGAGATTTCAGAGGATAGAACTACAGTCTCTCGCAAGGGAAAAAATATCAATTGTGGTTTGTGAGAGCTGTGTATCTCTGCAGTCTTTTCATATTGTATGTTCTTTCTCTTAGTGGAATCAACTATTTTGTACTCCTACCTGCTGTACACAACATCCTTATAACAACACGGGAGCTATAGCTTTCTCTCCTCTGTTGCAGGTTTTCGTCTGGATTGGGAAGGATGCTAATGAAACTGAGCGACAGGAATCCGTTAAATCTGGTAAATCAAATCAATTTGGCAGAATTCTGAGTGAAGTAGCATCAACATTACTTAAATTAGGTTAAATTAGGGTTAAATTAGGATTTAATCCCGGAGAAGATTATTTTCTCCTTTAAATGTGCTTTAAAACTCATTGTATCTTTCTTATCTGTAAGTTTATGAAGGGTAAAATTATTAGGTTAATAGGGTTAAATTAGGATTTAATCCCGGAGAAGATTATTTTCTCCTTTAAATGTGCTTTAAAACTCATTGTATCTTTCTAAGTTTATGAAGGGTAAAATTAATCAAGATAGCACTGCTAGGCTGCAGAGTGCAGAGAAGAATGTATAGGAGAGCTCCATGAAAAGAAACTGCACTGAAAAGAGAATTTCTTTAAAACTCATTGTATCTTTCTTATCTGTAAGTTTATGAAGGGTAAAATTAATCAAGATAGCACTGCTAGGCTGCAGAGCTTTTTAAAGAATGTATAGGAGAGCTCCATGAAAAGAAACTGCACTGAAAAGAGAATTTAAAAGGAGATACCTACTGAGCTGCACCCTACACTAATGTATTTAGTCAAAGGAATGCCAACAAATCCTCAAGTCCTTACACTGCCACCTTTCACTGAGTTAAATTTGGAGGAGGAAATTCCAATTGCAGAACAAATCAAGACAACTGACATGGAGTGCACCTCCTTGAAAAATCACGTGTCATCTCTGGTGTGATTTCACATAGCTGAGCTGTTCTGACAAAGTTCGTACTAACAACGCTTGCAGATATTTCCCTGGAGCAGCTAGGGTCACCTAGCTGTGTTTCCGATATGTACTGATGTCACGTTGCGATGTCAAGGGAACCTATACTGGCTTTTACATAGGAAGAACAGGAATGAAGCTTGTGCATCTGCACAGCACCAGCAAATTCTTTTTCCTGTTCAAGAGCCAAAACCCAGCTGTATGGCAATGAACTGATCAGAGCAACAATCCCTCTGTTTTAACCTCCTGGAAAATGCCTTCACTGGCAGCTGGGAGAAATCAGCAATTACCTGATCATTTCATTGCCTTTGAAATAATTTAATTGAATACTGTATTATAGTAACCCTGGGTTCTTTCACTAGGGCTTTTAATGTATTTTTTTATACTGAAGGAATGAGCTAATATATTACACGTTTTATTTCATCTCTGTTTTTAGCCAAACGCTATATTGAAACAGATCCTTCTGGCAGAGATAAGGGGACCCCCATTGTAATCGTGAAGCAGGGGCACGAACCCCCAACATTCACAGGCTGGTTCCTGGCTTGGGACTCCAACAAATGGAAGAACTGATCTATCTGAGGAGGCTTCAGCTTCAAGCCAAAGAATGATCAGAGCCCAGCTACTTTCTAGTATTTTTAACCATAAGCTTATGCAACAATATGATGCATCTGTTACACTTTCCCGAGCTTTGATGTCTTTCTGTGAATAACCTAGAAATTCTTAGCACTGGAAAGGATAAATGATAATTGTAAACTGGTCAAATGGGGTGACTGGGGCTTTTCATGTAGTAAATATGGAAAGTGCTACCAATACTTTGTATAATCTGTTGATTCTTCAAACAGAAGCTGTGGATCAGTTTAGTTTAATGTGCTAAAATGGGCCAAATTCTGCCTTCACTGAAAAATCCAAATTAATGCCACAAAAATTCCTTTAGATTAAGGTCAGCATAATATTGTGCAGAATTTGGCCTGATAAAGGACTAATTCTACATCTGTTGCAAGGGCAGGACTGGACATGATTTACTTACTAGGCCAAAATATTGCCACACTCGCTCACGTAAAATTTCAGATGATGCCTGATCCAGAGTGGGAGCTGTGTCTTGCAGGAGGCAAATAAGGGATGGGTATTTTGAGAAAGCTGTGCTTCACATGTTTGTTTGTCTTGTTAGTACATATATTTGGAGCTTCGGACTGAATGGCTGTAAGAATATGAAGTCGCCAAAGGTTTTTTTGAGGGACTGTCTAGCTTATTGTAATGAATTTCTTTAGATTTATCTCTGTGAACCACCTCCACTCCACCAGGTCTCTTTAACCAAAGCTCTTAAACACATTCTAGTGCACTAGTGCTCTTAAGTGGAAGCAGAAGAAGTGACAGCTTCAAAAATACGTACTCTGCCTTAACCAGATTGCACTTAAGCCATACTTTGTCTCGGTTGCCTTACTCAGCAGTACTCAGTTCTTTTCCAGCATGCAGACTGCTCACCTTGTCAGGTGCAGGATGTGTTTCTCCTCGTTTTCTGTGCAGATCTTAGCCAAATATCAAGTACATCAGGCGCAAGGAAACGCCTTGTTTCAGTAGCATTCCACATCCTGGGAATTTGGAGTGTGAGTATGCACCGTAGAATATGGCCGCCTCTTTTCTCTCAGGCACAGTTATTTGGGCTTTTTTTATTCTGGTGAATTTAAGAGTACATTTTCAAAGTCTTTTTTATTTGTAATTTAGCCAGAAAAGTCTGCGTAAGCGTAGTGGGAAAAATTCTGCTTCAAATCTTCAGCACTGCTTTGATCACTTATCCTATAATGCTTGTCTTAAACAACAGTTTGTACAGCTGTAAATCATGTCAATGTGGCTTTTTAATGAGGCATTTCAACAGTTTTATTATTCTTCTAAGTTAGGTTGGAAAGTGAAATTTTAGACATTTTTGTATTTTTTTAACATGATTGTGATTTTGAATCTGGGTAATGCAAAAGAGTGAATTTACCCTGAGCTCATAATCAGTATCAATGACAAAAGAATTGTGAAGCTAAGATAATAATTATAGGAGTTTGTTAGCTTTAAACATTTGCTTAAATCTCTGCTAATATAACTGGGCTGTATCTGAATGTAATTTCATTTAAAATAAAATTACAAAAACCAGTATTCTGTATGCCAAGTTGATCTTTCTCTCCCTGAAATATTGTTGCTCAGTGCTTCCACTGATGTCTAGCAAAACTTCCTAAAAAACCCAGTAGGTACCTTCCTTTTTAGATGGACAATGCAATGAGAAGTTTTTTGGTTTTACTTTGGTGCCATTTTACCCAATGGAGGTTGACTGTTCCCAACAACTTGAAAGTTACAAACCTAAGTGAAAATCAAAGAACTGGGTGCTTATTAGCTCGTGATTTCATCTTTAAGAAAAACTACCACTGTTGTTATCAAACTCTTTGGCTTTGTAACTTTCTGCTTGCAAAAATGGTTGACTATAGAAATGACTATTTTATAAAATAGGAGGAAATAGCTGTATTTTTGTTTTTAAAGGCTAGGTCTTGCTTTTTGTTTGTGAGAGTAGATATGGAGATGTCCTTCTCCTGCTGGAAGGAGCACAGAGACCTTTTCAGTTCCTGCACTTCATGCAGCCACTGAGCAGCCTGTAATTATCTGATGGTTGTCTTCGACACATACATATGATTCTTCTCATTTTTAAAAAATAACAGTTATAGTAGCTTCTTAACCAAGGATTAGACAAGATTTGCCCTTCTTGTAGATAAACATCTTGCGGAACACTGAGGGCTCTGAACTGGTACAGTCTGCCAGCATATTCTGCAGCGCTGTGAAAGCCTCTTTTCAGTTCCCTCGCACAAGACAGAGGAGCTTTTGTGGTCTCCTGGCCTGGGCGTTTGGGTTTACAATACATTGTCCTGGCACGTTGATTACTGATGTTGAGAAGAGCATTGAGAGCTCATAACGGAACAGTGTTCTCAACTGGGCTTTAAGCACAACAGCTGCTAGCAACATTGTTCTTGGGTTTACTTGCCAGCGAGGAAGTTTATTTTTCATACATATATGTGCAGTACACACAAAGACGTATTTCTTTCTCTCTCAAGAAGAAGAAGAGAGAGAGGGAGGGAGGACAGACAGGATAGACTATGAGTGCTTGGTAAATATTAATGATTAAGCTGTTTTCAAGAAAATATTTAAGCACATAACTTTATGAATACACATAGCAAACCTATCTGCCTTGCTTTCAGAATACAAAAAATTGTGCAGACGTATACAGTACAGTCAAGTTTAGTAAAAAATAAGCTATATCTTGCATTATTATCACACACTAATAGTACATTCACTCTATTTGTAATGGCAAAATTAGACCCTGAGTTAGCAGTTTCATTATGCTACCAAACAGCAAGCATTCATATGTTCTATTGGTTGTAAATACAGCATAATTTTTCATCTTTGTTTTATAGAATTTCATTGCAGCAGAAAGATGTTAGGAATCCTTAGAGCCAAGAGGACATCATACTACTATATAGTATTGGTAGTTTACATAAAATAGCATAATCTTAGAATATAACTACAGATTGGACACAGGAGAGGAGCCAGCCTCTGGAATCACTGCTCTAAACATCCATTTTGACCATAGCACATAGTGCTATAGAGCATGAGATCTGCTGTAAATGATCTTGTTAAATGCCGCTAAATTCATTTGAACAGTTTGATCTCTTGCCAGTTCAGACTCACATAGGCTTCACCCGCAACAACAAGAAAATTATGAAGATGGTAGACAGTGGCACTGTGGTACTATCCCTCACAGGAGAACGAAGGAATCATACAGAAAATACTTTGCTCACTGGACTACAGCAGGAGGTGCTCTCAGACATCTCTATAAGCTACAGGAACACTTCTTGTTACAAACTTTGCGATCTCCTTGTAGTCTTCATTTTTACTGGATCTAAAAAGGCTAAAAAAAAAAAGCCAAAACAAGCCTATTATTTTCCATGGACTGAAGTTGCTCTTCACAGTCCACTTCTCCATAGGAAAGCTTGAAAAAAACCTTCAAACTTTGCTTTAGAATACAACTGCTTCCTCAACATCCCACTGAAGTTGTGCCTTTATGGCTTAATTGAGCCAAATGTAAGTATGTAAGAAAAAAAAATCTCTTAAAACCAGAGTTAGATAATACTTTAATGTGCTCACTTTCCAAATCCTTGCTTTTTCTTTCTTCAAGACAATAATTTTGTCTTTAGATAAAGAAATAGTAAACTTTTCCCTTCTTATGGCTTGGACTTTTGCTGCTAAAATTAAAGGAACTTCTGATTTCATTGAAAACACGATCAGATCTTTAATCCACTACATGTCCTTAATGTCTCATTACATCCTCTCTAGACTGGCCTAAAGTTACTTTGACCTCCTCTGACTATTAACACATTACCTTATGCTAAAAATCAATAAACTACACTCACTTCAATTAAAGCTTCCAAGGTGCAAGAGAGAGAAGGGCAGACCAATGGGAATTGGCAGGCCCACCATGCCATAAAATCAGTCGATGACTGCTCTGGCCCTTCTCCCCCTGCATGTCATTTTCCTCTTGACATTAAAGCATATTTGCATTCCAGGAAAGAAAAAAAAATCTGTCCCTACAGAACAGAACACGTAAGCTGATTTTTATTTTTCTTCTAAATAACAGCAAACCGAGTTATTCCAGGGGAGCAGATAGAAGGGGAATCAGCCTGTACCAAGCTTCTTCCTAAATGCACCCATGCTTCCACCCTGCAAGTACTCTCTCCTCAAAAGGATGCTATGAGTGTACCAAGATCCACAAGATGGTACCTTTTACCACCACATTTAACCAGTCAGCAGTGAAACGTGGGCCTCCCCACAAATGAAATGAAAGCATCAAGTGAAAACATTAATTTTTATTGTTTGGTAAAATACAGATCATTTGCTCAGAAAATTACCTGAACGGGGGCAAGCAGGGCCAGTGAAGGTACATACAATGTTTCTTTGGGAATGTACGGGGAGACCAAGCAGTGAGGCTGGGACAATCTGAACGGTAACCCACCGCAAGGCCCAGAGATATGTACGTTTGCTTTAGCAGCAATAATGCTTTGATTATTCTAACAAAGCCTCTTGACCAGTGCTAGAGGAGCACAGCTCTTCCTGCTGGTCTTTAACAGATTTGACAGAGGTGACTCAGGGTGATTTCACAGCAGCTGGCAATATTAACATCAAGGCTGAATGCAATCAGGTGATTTTAACATCATTTACCTGACAGTTCACCGTGCTTCGTGTTGTCTGATGCCCTTCCTACAGAAAAACCAGCAACAATCCTGATTAAAACAGAACATTTCTAGGAGGAACCTAAGACAAATTTCCCTCCGGGCTTAGATATTTACAGAGGTGGCTCAGAAAGGTCACAGGTTTCCTGTAACAGGCATGGCAGCACAGCCGAGTCCCTGTTTAACCAGCTGAGTGGGGCTGTAGTTACCTTTGTTGGTGCCAAGGATTGCTGTCCTTCCCACCACTAAGCAGCTGCTCTCCTACTGCACTTGGGTGAGAAGTTAGTTGTTGTAGCAGGGAGAAGAGACAGGAGTGGCAGTGAATGTCTCATCAGCAAGGACAACAGACAAGAAGCCCACTCTAACAATCCCCTACTTTCTTGCTAGATAGTCCCAGTCAACAGCAGGTATCTCGCACACCTGCTGCTGCCAGACTCTGTCCCATCCGAGCATTTGCAGATGCACTCCAGCATCCACTAACTGAATATCCCACATGTAAATTCCCAAAGCTCCATGTGATCTTTTTTAAGATTGTGTGAGGAAAGGTGATGGAAATTTGTCCTGTATTTAAAGCAGCAAAGAATGATTCTGGCAACCTGCGTTTCCTGTGGTCTGTGCATCCTTGTGTAACCTGAAGTAAATCACCGAATTTCAGTGCTTCTATTCTCCACCTGTTAAAAGAGGATTTCTTCCATCCTCTCCCTGTTTATTTAAGCTTGCACTGTCTTTTATCGTGTGTTTGTACAATACTTGACCTAGTGAAGTCACTTCTCAACACTGCCATCTTGTAGGTACTGCTCATGATCTAGACAGCTGCCAGGGTTATTAGTGCCAAGCTGCACAGACTTGCTCAGAGCAAGATTAGACAACGAGATAAGTGCGATGTCTTGGAGACTTGCTGAAGCATGGGTGCAGCTCCACCAACGGTGGCATTGGGGCAGCAGAGAAAG
This sequence comes from Aptenodytes forsteri, assembly GCF_000699145.1. Taxonomy (NCBI): domain Eukaryota; kingdom Metazoa; phylum Chordata; class Aves; order Sphenisciformes; family Spheniscidae; genus Aptenodytes; species Aptenodytes forsteri. The sequence continues at coordinate 544,574 of NW_008795435.1, forward strand.
GGCAGGAGCCAGCTCAGCTGAGAAGTAAAGCTTTTACGATGTAACACAGTATGAGCAAAAATACCCCCCTCCAGCAGTACAGGTCAGGGTTGTTTTGTCAGGGCACTCCGTAAGCTAAAACTACAGGTGTATCTGCATCAGGTCCATACAAACTCCCCTCCAGATCAGTAGCAGCTGCTCTGGGGATAGTAAGTGTGAGGGGAGGGCAAGGCTCTGCTGTGTTTACAAAGGAATAGCAAAATCCTCAGGTGCTTCTTCACTTTGGCCTGGAGAGTGAGAACATTTGCTTTTAAAAGGTATGTCAACTTGTCTGATCTCCCATGTCCTTAATTTTTTCTGCTGCTGTCATTAAAGACACAAGGCCTCTCTGCAGTACAGCTCATTTTGTTTCTGGCATGTGGTATTTTCTGGGTGACTCAAGGACGGTGGCTGTTGATAATTTATTGGATCTTTCTTCCTTCGTTACTGAATTATACTGGGTAACAGACATCCGCTGACATGGCTTCAATCCAGAGGCTGAGCGTGAGGTGTCCTCTCCGCAGTAAAGTACATGAACTGAGAGGACCAAAAAGTGCCTGCTAACTACAGATGGAAGGATGAAGATAACTGCCAAGTACCTCGTTCATTTTGAGGCTTTGGTTTTGCATTTTAATGGTATCTCCACTCTTGAAATGTCTGTGGTCTGCTGCTATTGGTTTCACATAAAAGGAAGAATTTCATAGTTCTATAACAGCTGGAGTTAGGGACTCCGTGGTGACTGCTAATGGCTATAGTTTTATCTCAACTCTGAATTATCACAGGTCCGAAAAACACAGAAAGATGTATATGTATATATACATATATATATGTATATGCTTTATGTGCCAGACTGCTGGGCCTTCAATCAATCCTCAGCAAGGACTCAAAGATCAGTGCTTTAAAGGGAGTGCAGTGGTGCTCACCTAAAAAACCCTCTATCTGGAGTGGTGCTGAGACAAAAGACTCCGCAGATGCCAGTGTCCCTAAACAAAAGTGCTGGGCTCTGAAGTGAGACTCAGCAGGGAGGATCTCCAAGACTTAGTAACAGGCTTTCGCAGAAAGACCTACGGTTTCAGAGGCCTTCCAGCATTAAAATAGGAGGAAGGGATGCAACCATTTGTCCTCTTTAAAGATTGCTGCTGCTTCCTTTGAAGATTCAGATTGGGGTTGCATGCACTCATGGGCTGTATGCATCATATATCTATCATATTACTCGCCATTGGAAATCTAAAGACTTCAAAACATGAAGGATTCCCTAAACAGTCCCTTTCTGCTTACAGTATGTCCATGCTTATTTTTTCCTTACATAAAGAGGTATTGTTTTATTTTCTTTTTATATCCCAGTAGTAGAGAGGCCTTGAATGGAGTAAGTAAATTGGAAAAAAAAAAGATTATGTTTATAGTATCCCGCTGCTTCTTCTGCTTCCTAGAGTCCTGCCTGGATTCCTCCTTAGTCTTCTTTATGTCCTGTCCCGATAGAGGTGTAGAGGAAGGCCTTCAAAGACGAGATGAAAACTGCAGAGTTTACCCTTGCAGAATTACTGGCTCTTGTGGCATTGTCCCCATCCACTGGAGTTAAGGGATGCGATTAAAATCTCAGCTAAACAATCTGTTCCTCCCTAAGTTTGTTTATCTGCCTTCCTTACTTTGTTTAAAACCTGCTAAGTAGTGTGGCGTGGCCATGAGAGGCAGAACAGAGGAAACCTATATTCTGATAAAAAGCTGTGATGTCAACATAAGGCTTAAAAATGTATGTATTTAAAAATTAATATTTTGGCAGGTTTTTACATAAGTAGAGTTTACAACTCTAGTGGCAACAGCTGTTAGGTGTCAGATTCTCTGAAAGACTGCTACTCTTTTTCAATATTATGAAACTGGAATGTATAAAGTGGTTTGTTTGAATCACATTCTCTGTGAGATGAAAGCAAAAATGATTTTTCAGAGACAGCTTTTATAAGGTCTTCAAAGTGAGTTTACTGTTGTTTCCATCCAAGAATTGAAACCTAGGAGCGCGAAAGAAAGCTTTCTGCCTAGCACATTTGTGATCAGCTTTCAAATCAATTTTCAATTGACTTCGCTTTTAAACTTCAGCAAACAGTAGGCCCAGTCTTGCATTCATTGAACTAATTTTGAGATTTACTGTTAACTTAAAGAGAAGACATGGTGAGCTGATAAGACCTAAAAATTCTAGACTATAGCTGAGCAATGAGCTGAAATTACTGCTCCCCACCCACACAGTGTTTGCCTTCCCTGAAACCTCGTTCTTTCATCCTCCTCTTTTCTTTGGTTTGTTTCTTCCTTTTTTCACCTAACCATAACACAAGCTTGTGAACTCCCTAGGATAAGGGTTGGTTTTCCTTTTGCTGCGTTCATGTAGCACACAATAATAGGCTCGGATTTCTCACTGAAACTTTCAAGTGTTGTGACTGAGAAGAATAATTACATTTTTTTGCTTAAGTTTTAGAAACTGCAACAAATACCCAGTACTACACACGTATCAGATGCCCATTGCGTGTCCACGTAAGAGACTGAAACCTTCATGCAGCAGTTAGGCTAGCTGCTGAAACTGTCCATGACCCTGGGGGAAAGAACTCCTCTGGTTGCACTGAAACTTTGCAGTTCTTATCACCTGCAGCCAAACAACTCTGTTTAGGCTTGAAAAAAATCCAATCTGGAATGCTTAGCTCTGGTTCATATTCTGCTGACTGAAGTCTACTTTTAACGCTAGAAATCAAAGCAGGGGAGTATTTGCTCTTTCCACTCCCTCCTATAAAGCTGACTTTTTTTAACACCCTTCTGATCCAAAGCAGAATTTAATGTATTGGTCAAAATCCAAAGATGTTCAGGGGCTGGATGCAACTACCGCACACCTGGAAAAGCTGTAGACCTGCACAGCTGCTACTACATCATGGTTTGCGTGTGCTACACCTTGGAGTGCTGTTGGCTTGGAAGAGGGGAAAATGCAAGTAAGTCTTAGCTCAAAACTCCTAGTCCCCAGTAAATCTGTAAATGAAAAGCCAGTCAGAAGTCTGTCCTTCCTTGCAAGCGATGAATTGGGCCATATATCATTCTGAGTGCAAATTCATGGTTTTTTTCGCTGGGCCAGATTAAGTATTTTCCCCTGGGCACTTCAGATGCCTGTTGACCAAAAGACAGACTAGAAGATCTGTCCAGTGACATGGGTTTTGAAAACTCCTCACAAATGCCTCACAACTATAGCGCTAAAATGACGTGACTGGGAAAGACTTCTGGTAGGAAGTGAAGCTATGGAGGATGAGACTAGTGGACTGCACAGATGCTCAGTGAATTTTACCGGTTTTCTATGGTTTACAAAACACCAAGTTAATTTATCTGTTAAAGTATATATTGTGTTGTTTATCTTCAGGAACATTGTTAATCTATTAATTACCTCATTAAAGAAATTACAACTACACCTGAGCTCAGTTACCTGACTAAAATCCATAATTAATTGTTGCCGTCTTTAAAAAATAAAAATAACCTCCCCCCCTCCCACCACCCGTATCTAGGGAGCCAGCAAGTCTTTCTTTTTACTCATCTAAGAAAGAGATGCTTTCGGAAAGCCAGAGGGTAGCTATATTCCATACATATTTGTTCTGTAGGTGACCAGGAGTTGTAAGGAGCACTCGCAAGCTCCCATTACTAGGAGCACTGATAAATCACAGAGCAGTGGTTGGAGAACATCAGAGAAATCCTTCGTGCTCTATTTCATTGTCTCAGTAGGAACTGGTATTAGCTGTTGCCTCTGAACACCAAGTTCAAGGAGCTGTGACATTATCACTAGACTACCTACAACATTATACACTGAAGCAGAGACTTCAGATTTTTCACAGCCCTCCTGGGAGTTTAGGCATATCGCCCATAAAATTTTATTTCCATACACTGTGATCTCTGTGAAATCTTTTTCTATTGCTGCTATGCCTTTTTTAGGAGAGATGAGCAACTGAATTTCCTCTTCAAGGTGTGCACTTAACTTGATTTACACAAAGTTATTACAGATCAACAGCCTGCTCGTTTTTACAGTGGACCCTGTATATTGGATGGGCATCTTCACTCATCCATTGCCAAAAGGGTCAGAACACATCCAAGAGCTAGCTGTGCACACACCGTACAGGCACGTGCTCCCTGCCCCTGCAAGCCGCAGGGACAGGCCGATCCCTGCAAATTAGTGGAGCTGCAGCGCTTTGTCTTTTGTGGCCATCTTTGAAATTCTCACATAGCAGGTTTCAGCGCACTGTACTTGCCATTTAAGCGTTTAATTAACTGTACGCTAAGTCAGTCCTGCTCAGTGAACTAAGTGCTACACACTTCTTCCTGTCCTTGCACTTCCTTTTGGATATATGCAGTACCTGAAGGACAAAGCATAGCTTTTAAATACATAACTGTTGCAAGTGGATGGTTATGAAATTACTGGCTTATTCATGTTTTATCCCACAAACACTTAGTCAGAACTCTCAGTCAGAACTTGCATCTCCTTTTCCACTGCAGTCAATCAACTGAGATACAAATTCATCAAAAAATAAGCCTTCTTAGTTCTGACGTTCAAGGTCTGTTTGTTTATTCAATCTTTTATAATTCCAGCAAATCTCAGCACCGTTATAAATGTTAAATACTTATACAATATTTAGCAAGTTCTCTAGAAAAGCAAAAAATTAATTATATTTTTCTCTTCATCGTTACTCTGCTAGCAATATTGCAAAGCAAACAGCAGTATCTGATTTACTACTACTATTTCCAGTATTATTCTGGAGTGGGGAAAATACCTTCACATATTAAATCTAGCTATGCAGAAACAAAATACAACAGATACTGCCTTGTATTTGAAATTGTAGTACTTTTAATCTGCTTGCAAACTGCTTCCATTATATTAAAGAAAAGTGATATATTTAAAAATTGCGCAACCCCCTTCAAAGGAAGCATTGTGAGGGGATGGTAGCTGATATTGAAATCTCAACTTGATAGAATTTTAAACTATTTAGAATAACTCTGGCATACAAAAAGGCTCTGAAGTGCCCATGGCTTTTCTGGGGAAGAAAATATTGAGGAAAAAATAAAGCTCTTGGAACCAGTGCTGTAACTGGCAAGATTTTCGAACAGTAGCACTGAGTAGCCCAGCATTCTCAGCAAAAGAGCATGTTTGACTCAAGTGAGTGGTTCTAGAAAAAAACGAAAATGGTGTCACAGACTCGGGGTGGGGGCGGGAAACCTGTTGCTGTGGTGAATGTAAGTACAGATGTCTTTGATCAGTATAAAACCACTGAAGAAAATACACAAGCCAAGGCTGTAAAGCTCATGCAGTATCACACCTTGAACACTTCTGAATTTCTCATGGTGCAGAAGTCTTACCTCACATACCGAAGGACTAAGGCAGGAGGTATTTTTCCATTTATTAAACATCTTTGCTGGTTTTTTTAGCGCCAGCTGCTTAGTGAAGTAGGGGTAAGGAGACTGGAGACCAGGGGTACTTGCAACAATAATGCTTTCTTCTACTCTTTAAAACTGCCCCATAACTAGTTGTACGTCTGGGTTTGGATTTTGTGACTATAAACTTTGTATCATATAAAGACAGGATCCATGCTTAACCTGCATTAATTACATGCTGCTATTAAACGAACAATTAGTACTGTAGAGAGTTCTGCGATACAAGTCCTTAATACATAGATGCTGTTGGGGACATCAGCCGTCCTGCTGTTCCACCTGGCCTCAGGAAGAAGGCGTGCTACTCACACCGCCACAGGTACAGAAAGCGGTCAGCCTGTTCCCTGTGCTCTGCAAGCCTGGAGTCACTGCCGATACAGCCATCCTATCAGAGGGTGAAGCAACTAGAATTCACAGAACTTGAAAGGGGGAGATTATCATTTTAGTCACCCTGAGACAACACTTGCTCGGTATGACTAGGATAATTTATGAGCTAGTACCACTTTTTTCCAGCTAACACACCTAACAGCATTCAAGACGCAACTCAGTGTGACTGTCAGTATCAAAGAACAGGCTTTCTGTTTGTTAGCCTGCTATATGGCATAATGTTTATTTATGAAAATGAAAGCAGTAAAATGTAAATGTTAGACTTCATGTGAAGGTACATACGAAATGAGAATAGGTTTAATTAACTGGTTTAATCAGAATGGTATCTTAAATTGTAACACACAGTGACTCCATCTCCTACCGCTCTAAGCTTTGTTATTTATTGTGAGGAAATAAATTAAATTTTCTACCACCGACTACTTTTTAATAATCAAAGCAAAATAATTCATGCAGCATGTAAGTTATCATAAAAGAATTCAGCAGACGTAGCAAAGATGATAAAAGGCTTCTTTGTGCAAAACATTCTGTATGTCAATTTAAGAGACGGTCTTAAGAGCAAAACTTCACGTGTTGCGATTTGTCAGCGACTTCATTGTTACTGCTTATTTTCAAGGGGGTTCTCAAAATCCATGGTGAAACTGCTGTAGTATTTTATGTAGGAACTTGATCTTCTTTTAGAACAATATAACGTCATCTAAAAGCAATGCTTTTTTAGCTCTAATCTTAGATCTAGGCTATAGTTGAAGAGGAGTAACTTCAATTTTTAAATGTACAACCAAGCTACAGTTGGTTGCTGTAATAATAAACATTATTATTATTACTACACATACATCAATACATTTTACCCTAGCCTAGGTCTGCCACGTCATCATACCGAAATGCAACTGGTTTTCTCTTTCATATACATTGAGAAACCTGCTCGGTTTCCGCACGGAGCAGCAAGAATTGGTGGTGTGCAGTGGCTAACACGTCTCTTTCACGAAGACAGAGGTGTTGGGATCCCATCACTATATGCCAGCTACCTGTAGCTGGCAGTGCATTGTCCTTGTGATAATTTCATTCTCCTCATGACTTCATTCCTTTGTGTTTTACAACTAATTCAGCTCCATGATGCAGCTGGTTTCTTCCTCTCCCTCCTTCTGCATTTGCTCGTATTTGCTTCTGTCCTTTACTGTTCTACAGTTCTGGCCGTATCCCTCTGCACCTGCAGTATACGGGATTTGGTTCATTTGTCTTATGTTTCACTTTTCATTTGATTTGCATGCTACTCACAACACCTGGTGTTATTAAAAAAAGAACTGCTAAGGTGATTAGCTATTGAGCTGGATAATAAATGTCATTAGCCTGTTCTACAGGATGATGGTATTTAGCCAAAATAAAAGGAATATTGTGCTTATCTGGCCAAGGAAATTGAAGCCCACTGGCGTCGCTTTGGAAAGAATTTCTCATCTGCTGCGTCACTAGATGTGCTTGTATAACAACAGTCCTATCTACTTGAATGGAATCTACCTTTAAAATGAGCAGCACTGAGTGGAAGCTCTCATTTAATGTCTTGCTACAGTGAAACTCTCATGAACTGCTAGCTTTTAATTTCCGTAAATTGCTGTTTCCATATGAAAGATGCTTTCCTGTGAAGTACAGTGCAGCCTTGCAAGTGGACATTTGATGATCTTTTGCATCTTTGTTGTTAATCTGGGCACTATGAGAGAGCTCCTGCAGCACATGAGGTGGCATGCATTAAAAGGTAACCTAAGTCTTTGTTGGGTAATAATATTAAAATTTCCAAGAGTCTTCTCTTTCCACTCTATGACGATTCTTTCTTGGCAACATTTACCACCTCTCTCGCCACGACCAGTTTCACGGTCCATATCCCTAATAAGGGCTATCTATGTTTCATAGAGGTAGTTAACGGCTGCAGCTTTAACCTGCCCTGAACCAAAATTATTCCTGGACCATTTAGGAATAATTAAAAAAAAAATCCTATTTTACCATGATGAAGCAGCCACACGTTATGCAGGTGCTGCTTCTTTTTCTTGAAACACAAAGGTTCATCCTTGGCTACCTTTTCTGTGTGGAAAATATATGTAGACCATATGTATGAAACATATGGAGAAAATAATACATTACCATTTACCCTGGTAAATTGTTATCAAAGAAAGGGGAAAAGGTTTTTAGCCCAGAAAAGCTGAAGTTGCAGTTGTTTTCATGAGGTAAGGAATGCTGAGCCAGAAAGAACTCAGAAATGTAGACAAGTTAGATAGGAAGTGAGAAAAGTAGCAGTAGGTGAAATGACCCAACACAGAGATTAGGCACCTCCTTATTTTGTATTACAAAGTCTGCACGTGGCTCGAGCCTTTTCCCATTCACGTTCCTCATACGTGCATCTTGCAGTTATTGTCACCTGTCATCTAATAACAGCCCCCCCACCCCCC
>NW_008795435.1:553359-555997 GCF_000699145.1 Aptenodytes forsteri
TCATAAAAAAGGCCCCCCCCCCCCCATTTAGCTACATACTTACACAAAGAAAGTGTATACTTCTTGCTGTACACCTCCTTCATTCAAGGCTTCTACAGGATAATCAAAGCCTTGCTTCACCCTTACCTTCAATTATCAGAGGTTGAATATGTCAGCTTCCTTATACTCCCACTAATTTAGGTACCCTTACTCCCTTTGTAACACCTGGAACACCTGCCCGGTGTGCACGTTTGACTTCTAAAGTAGCATGAAGTGCATGGGAGGAGTTGATCAACTTGGATTGGTATTTAATAGCTGTTTTGCAGAAATGCCTACAGGCGTTAATTAACATCAAGGTGCTAAACACTAAGATGACTTGCAAAGAAAAATAGTCCCTGGCCCAGAGAGTTCATAATTCACTTTATAGCAAGTTACAACAGGTGGATGAGATAAATTAACTGTAGGGAGGGAATGAGAAATAGAACAATCGACTTCAAGCATTTTCTGGACAGTGTGGATCATTTTAATGTATGTATTTACAAATACAGATATGCTCATCTTGCTGAAGATGTTCATTTCTCTCTAATCTTAAAATGATCTTCCTGATGTCATAAAAGTCTTCTTCCAAAGAAACACATAATCTATGAGATTCCTTATCCACCTGGTGTGTTGGATATGCTATACTCTACAAAATCATCAGTTCTGTATCCCTCCCTTTTCAAGGGCACCGAGATCTGTTATTAAGAGCAAGAGATAGAGGCAATTTTTCTGCATTTTATGTTTAAAATTAAAATACCTCCAATAAAAGTAGGAGCTGGCCCATATCCCTCTTTGTGGAATTAATTGTAAAATATGTTATTATAAAGCTGTGTTAAAGTGTGAACACATCTTGGTAACAATCAGACATTAAAATTTAGAGGACTGTAATATCTAATAGGCTTATTTTTCCATTAAAAATAGGGAATACATAATTTTGTAGGTGGAGATAAAGGTCAATTTGATTTATTTCAGCTTGTCAAGTTTTATGAATAAATCTATTATCTCTAGTAATATTCCTTAACAAGGTATTTCTATCTGGTTTCCACCAATTTTAAATTACTGAAAACCATCCATGAAATAATTAAGGCCCACTTTTACTGTCACTACAAATGCTTTTCTATTACATTGTATGCTGTGCAGTTCTTTATACTATGCAAAAGTAGTGTAAAACACTGCCAAATCAGAAACCCTACTAGTTGGCCTTAGGGGTAGTAACTTACCCCTATTTTTCCATAGATGTAGGCCACTTCCTCCAAAGAGAGTCATCTGCAAGATCAGAATGTAAATAACTAAGATAAAAGCAGTGAAACATTAATCTCATGTAAGCAAATGAGAATTTTGCTATTTTTAGTAGGACTATAATGGATATTTTAACACTTTAATAACATGAAACCTTGCCTATAGTATACTAGGGAATTTTTGTTGCTATACAATGTCCTTTTACTATTAAATTACTTCTCTTTTATACATCATAATTCTTTGTGATTTAAAATATAAAGTACAATGCTTTCAAAAAAAAAAAAAAAGAAATATGATTGCCAGAATATTCTTAAAAAAATCCCTTTTCAGCAGCCGCATCAAAAGTCCTCTAGAAAAAATACAAGGTTAATATTGAAAATGCCCCCTTTTCTCTTTTACTGGAGCCCAGCTGGTCAAAGACTTGCCTACTTGGAACAGCAGACTTCAGTAGCACAATAGCTTTACTTAGCAGTTAAACATATGCTTTTATCAAAAAAGATTAATTTTTATCTAACTAAGGGTTATAGAGGAAGACTTTTCTAGTATGCTCTGAAGTCAGCACATCTGATCCTTTTGTGTGCTATTGGTATTTTACACTGAGCTGGTGTACATCCAACACAGGCAGAAGTAGCCATCTACATTGCCACAGCTGTATAAAAACTACAGTGGCAAATGTAGTAAGCGAGGAGAGCAGTGGGAAGGAACAGAATGATGGAGAGACAGCAAGAATATCTGAGTCAAAGTACTCCTCCAGGCGTCCTCTAAAACCTCTGCGCTCTGGAAACAGTAACATACAAAAATCTTATTAGACGTCAGTAATTAGTTCTGACTTTGAAAGACTTCACTGCTCAAATTAGGCTTAAGATATTAAAATGTAGAATTACTTAACATATCCTTGTGCTGTGGGAAACCTTCCTTGTAACTAAGCTAGGTGACATTTATGTTCATTCAGGTCTGAGCACTGCTGCTCTCTACATGCCAGGCGTCTAACAGGACGATTTCATCCACTCAGTTTTTCTCGGCTCCTCCCGGACTGTCTCCTATTTCACGGGGACGATCGAAAGGCAAGGAGAGTACGGTAAGAACACGCAGCCGGCCCTGAGGCCTTGGACCACTCGCGGTTTATGCAACAGCAGCAAGAAACCCCGCTCACAGCGCTTCCCTCCCCTCTAACTGAGCCCGTATCAGAGTCTGGAGAGGTCCCAGGTGGTGGGGGCAAGGCAGCCAACGGGGTTTTCCACAGCCGCTGAGGCACGACGGTGGCCTAGAGCCTGGGATACTTGCTGCGTCACTCCACAGCTCAGGAGCTGTAAGGCTGTTGAGGCTCTGACTGCAGCACCCCGGCCTCCCTGGGCAGTGCTCTTCACCCGGGCCGCCCCAG
>NW_008795435.1:557229-592978 GCF_000699145.1 Aptenodytes forsteri
GCGTGGTGGCCGTGAAGCCCCGGGCGAGGCGGAGGGGGGGTCAGCCGTGGGCTAATGCCGCTTGTGTCGTTGGCAGGATCCGAGCCTAGCGCGGCGGCGAGCGTAGCCGTGGGAGCCGGCCTCAGCTCGTGGCAGCCTGCTGTCACCTTCCCTTCTGGCAATGGGGAATGGACTCTCGGACCAGACGCCGATCCTCTCCAGCCTGCCTTCTTTCCAGAGTTTCCACATTGTCATCTTGGGACTGGACTCCGCTGGAAAGACGACCGTGCTCTACAGGCTGCAGTTCAATGAGTTCGTCAACACTGTCCCCACTAAAGGATTTAATACGGAGAAAATCAAAGTGACGCTGGGCAACTCGAAAACGGTCACTTTCCACTTCTGGGATGTGGGCGGCCAGGAGAAGCTAAGGCCGCTGTGGAAGTCGTACACAAGGTGCACCGATGGCATTGTGTTTGTGGTGGACTCTGTCGATGTTGAGAGAATGGAGGAGGCCAAAACAGAACTTCATAAAATTACTAGGATATCTGAAAATCAAGGAGTGCCTGTCCTAATCGTTGCTAACAAGCAGGACTTGAGGAACTCTCTCTCCCTTTCTGAAATCGAGAAAATGTTAGCAATGAGTGAGCTGAGTTCTTCGACTCCCTGGCATTTGCAGCCTACCTGTGCAATCATTGGAGATGGACTCAAAGAGGGACTGGAGAAACTACATGATATGATAATTAAGCGAAGGAAAATGTTGAGGCAGCAGAAAAAGAAGAGATGAGTTCTATTTTGACCTTTCTATTTTAGAGTAGTTACATGGTCAAAATTTGACGTAAGACAGCTTCCAAACCCAGGCCTGCTTGTTTGGATGGTGTTAAGCTTAGTTATGTTAAACAATCAGTTGCACAACCTTGCTGTGTGGAAGGCTGTGCAGTTATGGAATTTTTTTTTTTTTTAACTAGTCTCTTCTGAGTTTTATGGCTCTGCATTATTTCAGAAGCCCTAATAGATGATGTAATTCTATCAGGAAATGGATGGGTGGGTATATGTGACATGGATGTCTAAATAGCCAAATAAAATGAGGGGTTTCTGCTTAGTGTTGTATTCATATGTTTGAGGGTGCCCTCTGCAAGCAATCTGCATTGAAGGTGTTCTGTGTTTTTTAAACTTCTAATGCTTGTAAGTGGAGTGTTCTGGTGAACATTATACAGCTTTAAAAACATGTATGAAGCTAGTAACCCATTATTTTGAGAGGCTGGTTTTTATCTTGTTTGGGGATTTCTATGAAAGCTTGGCTACATATGTAGGTTTTTTTTCTTTAATTTGGCACTTTTTGAAATTGAATCACGTTCAGTTCAAATACTTGGAATTCAAGTGCTGTGGATTCTTCAACTGATAAAAGAAAGACTTTTTGACAAGTAAAAATGTAAACAACACGCTGGAGCATGGAAAAGTGGTGGTTTCCCAACATATAGCATGTTTTTGGTATGTAAGGTTTTTATTTTTTAGAAGTAGCCATTCATCATTACACAGTGCTAATCAGGTTTAAACTATTACTCAAAATTAGTAATTTATTTCTGAATGATGAGTATTATGTCCTCCTACTATCAAGTGAAAAGTAAATTAATTGCAGCAAAGGAGCTGTAAAGAACAACTCTGGCTGTTGTGGTTCTAACCAGTGCAGCGTTCTTCGCTCTACTGGTGACTTTTCTGGCAATAAAACAAAATTATAATGAAGTAAAGATGGAGTTAAAATTAGCAGAGCACATCTTGTATCTCCCCAAAATACCCCATTTTATTAAAGTGGTATTGCTATGTCACTTTCAACGTATGCTTTTTTTTATCGTGACTCTTAAAGTATTTTGTGGTTAGGAATGTAATAATGCTTTATACACTCAAAACATATGACACTACCGGGGGCGGGGGAGGGAGGGGATTGGGGGAAGAAGATTTTCAAGGTGGGAGTGTGTTCTGCTTTAATTATGCTTTAAGCTGTTCTTGTTTACAGAGTGTGCAAACAGTGTTAACTGGGCAGGATAATGCTTGACGGAAAAAGGAGGGTAGTTTTTCTTATTGGTACAGAGCTTCAAGTGACTCTTTAGATACTTGGCTAGCAATTTAAAGGGCTAAAACAGAGCCTGGATTTTTAAGACTAACTTTAGTGGTGCTGTAAAAATTCATCAGAATGTTAGATTCTCTTTAAACTTTTGTTGGAAATACCAAATTAAAAAAAGTGGAAAAAAAAAAAACAAAACAAAAAGCAAAATCTATTTCCTCCTTTTACTCAACCAGCGAAGTAATACATTTTTTCTTACCTGCTGCCATGTATCAGGAGGATGACAGCTACAAACCTGAATGTCAGTCAATGTAACTTAGATATGTTTAAAAAAATAATCAAACTTTTTAACCAGCAGCTGTTCGTCCAGGAGGTAACCAAAAATGCACTTTAGTGTCTTCAATAACTGAAAGGGACAGCTGGTTTTTTTAATGACATCTTGGTCCTTTTTGAATAAACTGAAGTAGCTTCCAGTGGAGCTTTTGTATGTTGGTTATATATGTACCTGCACTGGTGACATTGTAAGTCACTTACTCAAGTAATGTCTATATTTATAGAAATGTGGATGACTTCTTAAACCTTAATAAACAATTCAAAACAAGCCTGCAGAGAGAAGGTGTCTGACTTCTTGTACTGCAGCAGTACGTTCTCATCAACCTCTGTGCACGTATTGATTCTAATAACAGTAGAGCTATTTCTGTTGAAAACCAAAGTCTTACAAATATGGTGAGGCTCATAAATGTCATGGTGTTATAAATTGCAGGTATCTCATTAAAAACTTTAAATCAATGGCATGTCTGTATATTCACAGAAGAAATATTAACTGCAGCAACTCCTTTCTGAAGTGATGGATCTTGCATAATTTGAAAAATCTTTTCTCTAGCTGAACCTATTTTGTGTTACGTGCAATGTTTAATAGGCGATGTTGGGCATTTATCACGTACTCACAGGTGGTACTTAGTTTAGTATCTTCAGGCTCATCTATCTGAAGCTGTCTGAGGGATTCACATGTAGTTAAGCCTTGGGTGAATTTCCTCCTCGGATTTTACGGCAGTGAGTAGAATGTGGCAAGAGATACGGAAGCTTCTAACTAGTTTCAGGACCTGAACATAGACAAGACATTTAGCCTGCGAATCAAAATTGCTAAGTTCGAACAAGAATATCCAAACCTATCTCAAAAACCTGGTATTTTCATTTCTGTTTATGTAACTGATGGCATACCAAAATGTAGGTTACTAACAGTCAGTCTTGAGAAAAAGCTGTATTAGTGATGCTGAGCGCTATGAATTTGGGGTGTAATTGGTATAATCTGGCTAACATTTTCCTTCCTATCAGGTGCACAGTACTACTAGGGTGAGGAAGGTGAGATGACAGGCTGGCTCTTTGTACCCAGTAAACAAACTGTACAATACCAAGTAATAATGGCTTCATTTTGAGTATTTATGAGGCTTCTATTGGGAATAGTTGAAAAGGCATCCTGCTTGAAAAAGTCAATCATATCTTGCTCTGCATATTAAACATGCTAGTGTTTATCTGGTGACAGTCTCCCTAAACTCTTCTGTGTATAAAAACTTCAGTGAATGATTTTAAATACAAAGATGTGACTGATCTGTACTCTAGCACTCTGGAGGAAGAAGCAAGAGAAGGTGGAGAGTACTGTTTCTAAAATGTCATGTTTGTTATCTTGTGATATTTAATACTGACTTGCAAGTAGAAAACTGAGTGGGGGATGAGTTTTACGTCCAAGCTATACCTTTATCTGTACTAGAACTGTTTTGCTGGAATATTACAGTAACTGTTCAGAGTAAAATACACAAATGTAGCTGTACCTCCAAAACTGTGTTTTGTATTACTATGACAAAGTCTTCAACTATGAACAAAGTGGTGATTGCAGTAGAGCATTTGGTATCTTAGCTGACTGAGTTTCTGCTGGCATAGTTCTGTCAGCCTGGGATCACTCTCTTCCATACGATGAATTGACAGTTCTGGCCTAAATACTGGTATGTGTAAGAAAGTCTTTAGAGGAGCTGAATAAGCAGGTGTAATTTTGTTACAATGCTGGAATTACACAACTTAAATTTTAAAATAATTTTTGCTGAAATGGGCTACAAATGACACTGTTCTTCAAGGCACTAGACAAGTTAAATATCTTAAACTGCTGCTACTTTAAGGAGGTATGGAATTGCATTTAAATCGGTGCAGCACTGTTAAAAACGAACAAACCACAAGGTCTCGTAACCTTATAACTGTTGTCTTAGCTTACAAAAGTTGGTATGGCATTGCCTCAGCTGTTTATGCGCATGCACTCTTTTAAAGTTAACCAGCCTTCAGGATCTGGTCTCTGTTTTCTAGCTGCGTGGCTGCGTATTAGCTTATGACTTTCAGCTAGAAAAAGTACTGTAGGATGGTGAGACTCCTTCAAGTTCTTGTCGTCACTTTTAAGTTGTGTTGCACTGAATGTGCATTTACATTTGAAAAAAATATAAATACTGTTTTTCAGCCAGGTGATAGGTGAAACCTTTCTCTCTTCAAATTTTAATGTTCTATCCTATCCTGGTTGATCCTTCATGTGTGGAAAGCAGTACCCACAGCCAGTCCACGGTTCCCAGCCTGACTTAGAGAGGTGCTTCTGCACCACCTTACACAGCACTTCGGTCCTGCAGGAGTTTATTACCTGGGACGCAGCTGTCACAGAGCAGCGAGGAGGTGAAGGCAGTCTGGTCGGGGCTAGCGAGCCCTTCTGGACCTCAGCAGGCCTGTGTGAAGGCACCTCTGCCTTCTTGTGGGGGTTTATCTGCACCTTGGATCATTTGTTTGCAGATAGCAGGGTGTTAATTAGTGCCTGGCTGAAACTTTTTGTTGAGAGGAGAGTGTCATTTCTGGCATCGGAGGAGGATTTAGATACTGAATTGATACTACAAAGAAGGACTTGGTAAGGCAGAGTGTGGAAAATGTAGGCAGTCTGCATACACTATATATAGGGCACCAACCTTACCATGCAGTCTTGATTCAGCTGTGCAGATTGCAATGCATGAAGGCTAGCAAATGTATTCATAATGCTATCTTCCTTTAACTTCTTTTGAGAGAGAAATCTAGGCATGAATCAGTGCTTTTTGGATCAGTGTTTTCACTTTACTGTTGGGTGACTCGTCTTTTGACAGAGTCACAGCTTATAGCCCCGCTCTGACAGCCGATAGCCTGGTGTCCCTGAGCCAAAACAACTCTTGTTGCTGCTGGAAGGGATGTGTAGGGAGCTGTGAATGGGTGTCGTCTCCTGTTTGGTTTAGTCTGGGGGATGAGGAAAGCATTTTATTATTTATTTATTTTTTAATCCTGACTGACATAGGTATGTGAAGGCCTGCCCCTCTCACGCTGCTCTGCAGGCTGTGATTATTTTTAGGAGCAGTACGAGACTGCAGAGCCGCATGGATAAACTTGCATGTGTTTTTAAACTGAAGGGAAGCACACAGCCTGACTTCACGGCAGGGTGATGCCTGGGGTTGTCATATGGGCTCCTACAGCCATCCTACCTATCTGAGAACAAAATAAAGGGGTGACACGTAACTGGTACCTTGCCCTTCTTTAAAGCCTTAGTCAGTCATCTTAAACCAGTTGTAAAGAAGCAAAAACTGCAGTTTCAAAGTCCTAGCTGAAAAAAATCCCAAGCAGCAAATTAAGGACTTAAGGTTCCTCCCTGTTGGTGTCCTGTTTTATTGGTGCTGGCTGTGAGTGGTCTGAGGCACCTGTGCTGTGGCTGGGCGATGCTGCCGGCAGCCTCCCTGCTTGCCACGGGGCCTGGCAAATGGCACAGTCACTGAGTATTCACATACTGATTTTATTCAAAGGCAAACCCAAAATCTAAGGAGAAAAAGCAGGCAGGGAGGCCAGACGGTGCTTCCAGACTAAATACCTGCTTGCAAACAGCTCAGGAAGGTAAGAGATGATAATCCCTGAGTTGTGAAGATTATGATTTCTTAGTTCCAGCTGTATTTACACAGCTGCTCCACCAGAATTAAGAGCTAAAGATGACAGAATAGTTAGAAAGGAGAAGGTCGAGTACAGTTGTTGGCTGTGGGGTGTGTGGAGGGAGACAGGATTTGAAACCATTGGGTTTTCCTAGCTTTTCAAGACCCATTGAGCCCTAAGGGAAATAGATATGCTTTTAGGCTACTTAATTGGTTTAAAATCTTTATTGTTTTATGCACTGTAGTTTTCCTATTGCTGAAATGAAACAATACCTCATTTAAGAAAGCCACCTAATCACCACATTAATCTCCTAGTCCACTGACAAAGGAGAAGGTTAGCAGGGCTGTTGAGCCTTGTTAAACGAGCCGAGGGCTCCTGGCTGGCACACAGGCTGCTGTATTTCAAGGTCTTTTCTAAATATAGCAGAGTGGTAGAATTTAGGTCAGGCGAGGTAAAGGTGTGAAGGCTGATACCTCAGATACCACACATGGTCCAGAAGTATCACCAACCCTGTAACTGCTTATCTTCTGTTGCCACTTTATGAATGATAAATAAGAATAATTTCCTTTGGAGCATAAGATTTTCATTCCTTTCCCATTCCAATGTCATTTGCCCTGAAAGCTTTAACAGGTTTTGATATTGGAACATCATTGAGGTGGGTATCATGAAGATGAGTTCGTGACTAAAGAGGGTCAGGAAAGAGTGTTCACCTTTGCTGCAGTGACTTGGTTAGCTAAAACCAGTCTTTTTGTAAAGCTGGCTTAACATGGACAAAGATGACCTGTAAGAGGGAACTTTTCTAAAAATATCTTCTTGTTTCTAACACTAGCTGAACTCCGCTGGTCTTATAATTATTGGATGCTGTTGTAGGCACGTGCTCCTGCTCTTTTTTTGACACCAGTTGCATGATGATCTCTAAGATGCCTTCAACAGCTTGCAGACCATCAGCATAAGGTCTCTACAGTTTTAAATGGTAATACTGAACTTATATATCCATGATGTATGTTTTTAGCTGTCCATCTGAGGTGCTTCTGTGGGTCAACCTGGTTTCTCAAAGAAATTTTTGATTCTTTGTGATTATTGTATCAATGTCTCTGAAAACACAGTTTATTCTGATTTGGGTTGTGTTATAAGTGATACAGTAAATGGCAATCTATGGATTATTAGTAGCACTGTTTCCCTTGAACTCCAGCTATTGAGTTTCTATTTGAATC
The DNA here is from genome assembly GCF_000699145.1 of Aptenodytes forsteri. Classification (NCBI taxonomy): domain Eukaryota; kingdom Metazoa; phylum Chordata; class Aves; order Sphenisciformes; family Spheniscidae; genus Aptenodytes; species Aptenodytes forsteri. The sequence goes on from NW_008795435.1 coordinate 564,448, forward strand.
AGAGAGATATATTCCATTTTTCTTGATTATACTGTATTTCGTACAGGAGCTGAACCTTAGAAATACTAGTCTCCCTGATTTTAATTAGCTTAGAAAATTGACTTGTATGTTTAAAGTCACTGTAATTCAGCTGTAATCAGTCATGTTACACTGGAGACAAATGGGATTCATGGACTGAGCCCACACTGATTCTTTTTGACAGAACTCCTATTGCCACATCAATACACATCCCCCACTGTGTGCTATGGTGGCACTGGTACCAGCAAACTATATTTCTATATGGTTCAGCAACTCGATTTCTGCCACTCTGTCATATAACTTGGTTATATACAATGTTTCCTTATGTCCTGCTATTGCTGTAATCATGATAGGGGACTGTTTGAAAAAAATTCTGTACAAAGACTCAGCTGTACACTGCAACTTTAAAACAAATACATCAAACTATGTAATTTAGTTTCAAAGTACTGGAGTTAATGCTGAAAGCTGGAAGTTTAAGACTAAAGATTGGTACATCCAGCTCAGCCACTGAGCGCTGGTCATTTTATCCCTGAAGTCTCTTCATCTATGTGTAAAGCAAGAATCTCATAGTTGCTCTTACGTTTAAATTCATGCTTAAAAGTGCTGTGAGATATTAAGATATTACAGAAATACAGTGTAATGGAAAGTAATAGAAAGACTGTAACAGTAATTTGGATTTTTCAATTGACTTGTAACATATTTGTGTTCAATAGTCAGGTATCAGGGAATCGTACCATTTCAAAAGTAATGCATTTGAGAGTTTAAAAATACAAGTTCAACATACTGTATTATCTCTGACCACATGAGCTTCAGCTTCACAGAAAACAAAAATATTACCATAGTTGAAAATAATAATGTATTTCATATTCATCAGTGAATAAATATACATAAACCAGACCATCTGTACCTGATTTTTGTTTGCATTTGACTACAGCTATTAAGCAAAAGTACTCAAAATTACTTTGTTTTATGTTTGAATTAAATCGGGATGAATATATGGTCCTCCAAATCAGGCATATGAAAGTTTTCAAGTAAAGGTGATTTGCAAAGATCTTGAGTTAAAATAACACATTATCTTAAAATAACCTTTTATTTGGAATAGTCACTAACAAAAATGGCTGGAAATTCCTTTGAAAAGATAGCTTTATTTTATATAGTATGGTGAGAGAAGTACGTTAGAGTGATTTCAGACCTCAGGATTCAGAGGGTCTCCTGTTCTCTCTGCCTTTCTTGGCTGCAATGAATCGGTCTGCACAGGATGTGGCTGCTAACAGATGATAATGCAAAGTGAAGGGCTGGGCCGTGAAAAGCCCCAGGGTGGCTCAGCATGGTGCTGAGTTCTCACGAAGAGCTGATTGCTTTCCAAAAATAAGAACAGGAACTAGGGCAGATAATCCATGTAAAATGCACTTTCCACCCTTACACATTCACAATTTATTATTTTCAGCATTATGGAGCTTTACATGTTGATTACATACATAATCCATCTAGGCGCGCACACCTACCTACACACGCTTCTGTTGTATTCTTGCAAACCCTGTTTGCGAGAATTTGTCTGGGATCCTGTTTTGTGGGTGTAACTTGAGAATCTATAGATAGATTCATGTTTTCCCACCATTTAAACCCAAATGTGACTGCAAGCATAACAGCACTAGAAATATGATTCTTTGAAATAATTTCCTCTGTTTTAAATCTTTCGTTTTATTAGGATAGGGTAATCTGGGCTGTTCACACTGCATATGAACCATGCTGTTGTGGTGGCATTAGCATTACCACGGCTCAGAGTTCAGGTTGTGTCAGCACTTCTTTCATAAATATAAGTCCTTATTTCAGAAGCTTAATAACCTAATAAGCCTTGAAATTTCACACTTGTCTGAAACTTGGCACAGAGTATTAACTTCGCCTTTTACCACATTAAATAAAAATATAATTAGAGGGGAATGTAAATAAAAGAAAAATAAGCTTATTGTGTTTTGCTGCCTTTTCTAGCTCGAAGTTAATTTTGTTTGTTGAAATGAAATGGCGTGAACTCACAGTTCTAAATGGAAATCTTTGAAAATTTCATCTTAAGTTAAAAGTTGCAATCACTACTCTTTGCAAATCAGACCTACACAAAATCACCTACCTAAATCACTTCTGGCTTTTTCCTTATGGATCCGCTTAAGCCTCTGCACAGGGGGGGTAGAATTCGGCTGTTTGAATCTGCTATATTTTATCCTCCCTTTGCATTCATTTTAGCTGCACGTACATCACACAAACTTGCAGAGCTCATTCACGGCGAGTGAAGTTCACTCATCAGTGTCAGTAGAGCTTTTCCTATGCAGTTGTAGGATTGGACATATACAGAGGACAGAAATATGGACATGTCTTTCCTTAGTTTCTTTAATATAGAATTTCAAATCCTCTCATTTGCTAAGTACATTTTTTTAGCAGTGGTGATGTGTAAAAGTAAATCAAATGCAGGGTTTTCTCTGTCTCATGGAAATGCCAGTGCTTGTAAAATTTCCAGACTGTTTTCTAAACCATCAAAAAAAAAAAATTGGAGAAGGCTCTAGTCTCAGTAGAAGTGCTGAATCTTTTGGTGTTTGCTCACCCCATCCAGATAACCCTGAGGTTATCCTGAGGGATACTAAGGGCATAGCTTGCCTGGGCATATAGTATCTTCTTGCATAGAAGAGCATGTTTTCTTAAAGGTAGAACTAACAGAAGGAGCCTGTATTAATGATGGCTTTAGTCTGACCTAAATCACTTCTGGCTTTTTCCTTATGGATTCACTTAAGCCTCTGCACAGGGGGTGTAGAATCCGGCTGTTTGAATCTGCAATATTTTATCCTCCCTTTGCATTCATTTTAGCTGCGTGTACATGCCTGCACAAAAGCTGCCCTTGCACATCCTTACCAAGGAGCGCTGATCTGCTCAGAAGACTAGACACACTCTTCACTCTTACTTTGCCCAGCCAATTTCATAGAGAGCACAAACCCTATGTAGTCCAGAAAAAAAAAAAGGCACTTTTTTTTCCTCCTTCCTTCCTTTCAAATAGCTACCCCCACTTTCAATGGGATGGCCGTAATTTTCTATTCTGTGTTGGAAAATCCTTACTCACTTCAAGCACTTTGGGTCAACCTGATTTCCTTTTCTTATTTACCTCCGTAAGGAAAGTTTACCATGTCTATAATGCCCTCCCAGGAGCAGTGCTGTGGGTTTTCAGTATAATACAGGTACAACAGCCAGGATTCATTTTACCTAATATTAGACCTCTAAAAATTAGGCATTCTTGTCTGATTTAGGCATCACTAGATCTTTTTACAGTTCATGAAAATAAATGTGTTTGTCTAGGGTATGATTCATCTTAGTTCAGGAGTGATATCTAAGGCAGATCGGATAAATCACCCTGTGGTGTGGCTTGTTTTTCTCTCTCTGCTCTACAGAAAGCATAAGCTGATTAACTAAAATATAGACACCTGCCTTTTATACCAACTGTCTATATTTATATCCTAAATGATAGCACCAAATCTGCGCCAGCTACTCTGCTGGAAAATGCAGGTGTCCGCCATTTGAAATCCGTGTCAATCTACAGCAGCTGAGAGAAAAGCACTCTTCCAGTGCTTTTCCTTTGCAAAGCCACCCCAGCGCTTCTGGGTGCTGGTCAATGACCACACTGTTCGTAGAAGGAAAATAAAGACCGGTATATTAAATAATATATAGTAAGAAAAAGTGAAGTGAAAGCTTTTATTTAGAGTGAACACTACATTCCACAGTCCAGATAGTCTCGCTAGAGAAATCAGTAAACCAAATTACTTCCTCTTATAGTGTTTTATGGCTCAGTCAAACTATGTATGCAAAGGTAGCTTTTTCATTGAATTCAGTGGGAGCGAGATAAGGCTGTAGAATTGTGCAACAAAACTGCCATCTATAAAAGCTTTTAGATAGTAAACTTTTATGTTTCTTTTTTGAAAATGTAAGTAAATCCCCACCTACTCGTTGATACTGTAATTGAGTCTAGCAACACCTGTGCCGGCTTCTGCATGTGTTGGGAGTTGCAATCACTCTCCTGTGACTGTAGAAAGGCTGCCAGCAATCAGGCTGAAATTGTTAGAGGATGAAAGAGATTTGTTAAAAGAAGGTTTGCTAGCAGGTATTTAGGGGTGACCTGACAATCAAGATGTGGGTAAGGGCCTCTGCGAGCAGAGGAAATTATGAACTGCTCTGGTGTCTTCAGGTTTCCTTCTGTCTAACAAGGTATGAGTCTTTTTGATGAGATAAACCCTAACTTAGGAGGGGGTATGAAAAGGGGTCTCCCTTGTCCCTGTGTTGTGAAAATTGTAATAATTTAAAACTTTTTAAAGTCTGTATTATGGTTAAACTTCTTGTTGGTTAAAGGGTTCAAAAGCCGCGACAGCCAATGCTGTGAAATTACATGTAACTTATTTCTTTAGGAAGCCAAACTGAAATGCTGGGAGGTGTAGTAGAGGAAGGAAGAGACCTAGAGTGTACAGATCTTAGGGTATGGTGCTATGAGTTTTGGTGTTTAGTGAATGACTAAACTGAGCATATTGTGCACTTCTGTAGTCTTGGGGAAAAGTGTGAGACTTTGTTTTGTTGAGGTATTGTTTGATCTTAAAAGAAAGCTAGTGTGCAGACTTTGTGAGAGATCTGCATCCCCTATATCACCATATCATCATGTGAAAGCACAGTAAGGGTGTACCTCCTGAAGGCTTGTTATCTCTGATGTGAGACCAGGTGCTATGACGTCCTATCAGTTATCTCTAGTGAGAAAATAACTGTACATAGACTCCAAAGCAGATATTATCTGTTTCTGTAAACATCCTGTTTGCTCTGTGTATTGTGAGGATTAAACCAGGGTTGTGAAGACATCTAAGCTGGAACTGAGACTGCTGCTGAAAAGCTGCATTGTGTCTGTTAGCTTGCTTTCTCTTTTCCACCGCAGATGTGTGTCGAAAGCTTTACCTATTGCTTCTCAGGCCTGTGGCAGTGAATTAATAATGCATAACATAGTGCAGCCACTTATTAGTGCTGAATTTGCTGGGATTCAGAGAGTTTTCAGTCCTGAGGAAGAGGGGAGTGATGCAGGGGTATGATCCTGTGGAGGACTAGAGGACCAACAGGGCTACATTTGGATGTTTGGGGCCAAGTGGTTAGGAGTTTCCATGTTCCTGGGATGGGAAACTGGCACGTGTTCATCTCCTTTTTAATATGTGTAGTAATGTTGTTTGTTGGGCCATTGAATTTTTTTTTCTTGAGCCTGCTGTGATTATTATTACACATTGAAATGTAGAGATGTATGAACAAAGACTTAAAACAAACAAACAAAAAACCCCAAAATGCAGTCTGCAAGAAAATACAACAATGTTTGGAAGCTATTTAAAAAACAAAAACTATTGAATATGGCTGTAAACACTAGTTGGTAGGTGACAAGTTAAACTTAATTATAGAAACTTTTCTTGTATCTGTTTATTTGGCCCTAATAACTGCCTTCCAATAAATGAACTTCAGTAAACAAGTGACTCCAGGTTTTGCTTGGTAATAGTAATACTTCACAGGGTGTTGTGTGTGTGGTTTTTGGTGTTTGAGGGTGTTTTTTTTGTGGTGCAAAGTGAACTACACTGATGCTCCTTCTATTGATATAGGTACTAGGTTACTTTTGTCACAAAGCCAGGGTTTGTGTGCTAGCAGCTGAGAAACCTTTCAACAAGCTCTACCAGCTCTAGTCTCACTTGGGCTCAGTCTGCCTTACCCAGCTCAGTGGTGGGAATCCCCAAAACAGTGTGTTTTCTAAGCACTAGAAAGCTCTTACAGTGCCAATAGCAGTTCAATGCGAATGGGGATCCAATTTGTGTATTTCTCCCCCCACCTCCATACCCCAGACTCCTGTCCCTGCGGCAATGGTGTTGGACTCTAGCATGTTTCCACCTGCATCCTGTACTGTGATTCTGAAAAGCTTGCTTTAAATCCTGATGCGGATCAAATAATCCTGTATCCAAGCAGATGCTGAATTTTTTCTCCCTCTCTCTCGCCTTTAAAAGAGCTCAAAGAGAATACTGAGGGTATTGCAATAACCTTGCTACTCTTCCATAAGGAATGTAAAAACAGGATAAGATCTCTTGAGAAATATTTTGATAGGGAGACTAATGACTAATTTGTTGTTACTGTGTTTGAAGAGCCCTTTGCTGCATTTCTTTGGTCAGTTGTCAGTGGCATCTAGAGCTAGAAACTGTCAGCATTGGTGTCTCTGGGCCTGCAGATCAATGCCATCCACGTTGCCCTCCTCTGCGTGACCAGCCTGAGGCTTTGTCTGACCTCTGTGGGCTCTGAAATGTGCTGCACTACTTGTAAAATCTCTCCTGGGGAAAGCAATTAAAGTGACTTTGACATAGGCTATTGCATAATGATGAGTTGAACAGCGTAATGTTTCTGTCTTTCCGAAAGACTGGTGGTGGGGTGGTTATCGCTGCCAGCAGTAGGTGCCGATGCTTACCTTCTGTGCACCGTGGTGCTCTGTTTCAGTTTGTGCTGGTTTGGTGAAATGATCTATCTTTTGCTGAAGTTGGCATGGAAAAAACAGTGAATGTCTCTTTTATGTCTTCTATCTGGATACTTTCACTGGTTACTCTTGGGCTGCTAGGTGTTTGGAGAGGCTCTTGGCTACAGGTGGGCATGCTCTCCTCCAGGGAAAAGGAGTGCAAAGCAGGGGGAGCGGGGACCCTCAGGAAGCCCCTGCCTCTGAGTGACTGGTGCAGCCCTGTCCCAGGGTATATCCCAGTGATGCCAGCGTCAGCAGGCTCTCCTGCCTTCCTCCTCTCTTCAGCAAGGCTTCGAGTCTCCTGGCAGTCCTGTGCCAATGTACCTGGAGTGCAGCCTCGGTATGCAGTCACATGCAGCTGCAGCTTGAGGAGGCGGCCTTGTGGTTCAGTGTCCTCTGCTCCTGTAGAGCAGTCATGCCTTGAGAGGGGTGGGAGAGGCTAGCCTGTGTACTTAGCCCTTGGCAGTCTTATCTCGAGAGCCTGACTAGTGTGAGGGGCTGCAACAAGCTGGGGACAGGGCAGATGTTGTGTTTAATGCTTCTGCCCAGCCTTGGTAGGCATGGCTGGAGACCAGCTCCGTGCAGGTCTTGCTCTGGGGGTGTTTGCAAACTAGAATAAATTGTTCTTGCTTTGGGAATTGTTCAGATGGAGACACCAGGCAGGGCCCAACCTTCTCCCCCCCCCCCCTTCTGATAATAGTGAGTAAACCACTTCCTTTGGTGGAAATGCAGAGATGGGCCAAGCTTGAGCCTTGCCATGAACAGTGGGTCCCATTGCAGCTCATGGCTGCATAACAATTCCATGGTGTGGCCCCATGGGGGGCTGCTGCCTCCTATTCTGCAAGCCCTGGACATCATAGCTGGTGTGATGTTGCCTCAGGATCCTCTGAAAGAGAGGGGGAGATGGGTCTGCTGTTCCCCACCACCTGTCCAAGATGTGGGGGTGGGGGGGGGCTTGTCCAGGCAGCATGCACCTGACACTTCTCCTAGTGCTTTAACAAAACACAGTGCTATTTCTGTGGCTTGTAGTGTATGCCTGGTCTTGTTACGGCAAGCTCCTTCAGTGTCTCCTCTTAGAAACTTGTCTGTGGCTTCCAGGTATTAACAACTTCTAAATTTCTTCACTGTGATTAAGCAAAAGGGATATAATCTGGTGGAGTGCTGCTTCTCCCAGGGGAATGTTGTCTGACTGAAGGCTTTCCTGTAGCCAGTTTGCAGTCTTTTAAGAATGTTATTTCCAGTATTAGCATTTTCTTATCGTTTTTTTAATGATTCTTAAAAGTATCTTGGGGTTTTTATTCAACATTTTGGATTATGGTCTATCTATTTATTTATCAAGCTCTCTTCCAATATTAAGGCTGGAGTTTTTTTTAAAAGTGGAATCTGACTCTTGTGTATCTCTGACTCTTACATTCATAGGATGAGGCAGAAGACTTAAATAAAACGGCTAGATTCTTTGGCTGTATCTTTATGGTATGAAGTGTTCAGTAAAATTGTTGCCTTGCATCCTGTAATTGTGCTGGCACAGTTGCCTGTGCAGCTGTATTATGGTCCTTACAGTGAGCTGATCTGGCTTCAGTAAAATTTCTGGGTTATCTTCCAGTTTATCAGTTCAGGCTGCAGCTGGCTGGACTTGCATGCCAGCTCAACTGGAGGGGCTGTGCAGACATTGAAAAGATGGGGCTGAATGGTGGCAATACCTTAAACTAGTGCTGTTGCTGCTGAAGAATTCTGGATTGTGAAGTCAGAACATTGATGTTTGCTAAGTAACAACAACGTGCACAAAACAGAATTCAGTAAAATGGTACTTTTTTGTTTGTTTCGAAAAGCTGAAAAAAAAAAATTAGACTCCAAAGGTTTCCTAGATAGTTGTCATTGGTCTCACTGGCTGCCATCACCAAAATAGAGAGCTGAAATTGCTTTAAGCAAAAGTAAGAGGTGAACCTCAGTTCTTAACAGCGTCTGCCTTATCTACAAAGGTTTCTTATGATTGCTATTTTGATATTTTTCTAACACACATCTGTTACTGTACAGTGTACTGATGGCATTTTTTTCAGTCTCAAAGCAAGGATTCTAAGTTTCTGAATATTTTGTAAGTATGCAATTGCTATACTTATTTATGGTGACTCACTCTCTGATTCATTGATCGGAATACAGGCTTGTTTCTGCAGAACAGGGAAATTTTGTAGGCTGTAATGTTATAAGCCTATTTTAAGCTTCAAAACAACTATCTGGGAAGCAAAAAGTGAAATCGGAGGGTGAAAACCCTTATTACATTTGATAATTTCTGGGATACCAGGAAGTGTGTGAGGTCAATTACAAGACGTGATGACTGTGAAGAGTTGGAAAATGTTTTTTTGTGGTGTTTTTTTGTTTTTGTGTGGTTTGTGTGTGGGGTTGTGTTTTTTTTTTTCCTAACTTGCAAGGACAGAAGCATGAGAACTTGATCTTCCTCTGAAAGTTGGCAAATAAAGCCTGGAGATCTCATGGTGGCTGAGGACAAGGAACTGTCTGTTCTGAGGGTCATACTACAGTATGTCAGCCTGCTTGACTGTTTCTTGATGTGGTGCATAAGAAAGGCAGGCCTTGATCTTGATGGTACCTATGCTTCTTCCTTTCCCTCTCCTTGTTCCTCCTACCAATGTTTGTGAAATAAATATGATACTTTAGAAATGTCATGCTTGCTTAAGTAATTCCTAGGTACCTTATCTTTAACCTTTGTTTCCTCAGTTAGTGTGGGGTTGTTCAACATATGCAATACCTGACTTGAGTATTAAGCAATACTGCATCTTAAATTATGATGTGAAATTCTCTGTCTTCAAGTTTCATATTCAACTTTTCAAGTGCTGTTGTCTGCTGACAGCTTCTGAAATTGTCTTGGTCAACTCAGTTCTTGGCTAGAGAATTTTAGACATGTATGAAAGCTTGTGATGACGATGAAGTAAATATCACTTTTACTTCCAGTTTCATTATGTTTTTGAATTGAATGTTTGAAGTGAAACATTATTTGGTTGGCTCAGATGGTGTTTATTTTCCTTTCAGGAGGAGGTGAGCTGTAGCTTCTTTTGAGATAGATATAAATAACTCTCTTTTTAAAAGACGCCATAATGGCAGAGTTGGCTGCTGTCAAATTCTTAGATTAGTAATTAAATTACCTAATAACACTGGGGAGGAGGATGTAATTGATCTCTCCTGGCACAACAGCCTTGCCATTCCCTCCCTTCCCCTGCCGGCCCGGCAGCCCGCAAGGCAAGGGGCAGCAGCGGCTGCTCCTGGGGCTGGGAAATACCCGTGTACTGGAAGGCTACTGCATCTTGGCTTCTGGACAGGTCAAATAGGTGCCTGTAAGGTGCCACTTTCTGCAAGGTGCCTTGAACAGTTTGGGTGTCCTCCCTATGCTGTGAGGAGGTGCTCTGGCCGAGAGCAGCTGTCTGTCTTGCTGGTCACCTCTGACCCATGGGAACTGATGACTCGCTGCTGAGGCATCTCCAACTCTGGTGACTACATAAACTGGAACTTAGGCAGCTGAGCTCCCTCTTTCATGGTAAACCATCTTCTCATTTCCTGTGTGTGGATTTATTAGGGTTTAAAGGGGGGGTGTGTGTACTTGAGGAAGCTTCAGCCTCTTCTTCACTCCCTTCTAAATTAACACCTTGTTGCAACAGCACTAGAAGCTTGGGCTGTCCCTGTTGGATGCCACAGGTTCCCCAGCCTCCCTGGCAGTGCTGCCAGCCAGGGGAACTGCTTGCAGCCCACAGCAACCCTTTTTCCCCTGCCCAGCCAGACCCCGACTTGGGGGTCACTCCCTTGCCTCCTGTGGTGCTGCTTGCATCAGGCTGGAAACCTGGGCTTATATGTGGAAAATAGTAACAATGTATTCATTGTTTAATAAATACAAACAATCACAACTCATATTTGATCCCTCATAGCCTTTTGTCCAGTCTTGCTTTTCATATATTTATTTAGACAAAAATAGATAGATTATGATTTCTCTGCTGCATTATTGTGCTGGCTTTGGCTGGGGTAGAGTTAATTTTCTTTATAGCAGCTAGTATGGGGCTGTGTTTTGGATTTCTGCTGACAACAGTGTTGATAACACAGGGATGTTTTAGTCACTGCTGAGCAGTGCTGACAGAGTCAAGGCCTCTTCTGCTTCTCACACCACCCCACCAGCGAGTAGGCTGGGGGGGGCACAAGGAGTTGGGAAGGGACACAGCTGGGACAGCTGACCCAAACTGGCCAAAGGGATATTCCATACCATATGACATCATGCTCAGCATATAAAGCCGGGGGAAGAAGAAGGAAGGGGGGGACATTTGGAGTGATGGTGTTTTGTCTTCCCAAGTAACCGTTACACGTGATGGAGCCCTGCTTTCCTGGAGATGGCTGAACACCTGCCTGCCGATGGGAAGGAGTGAATGAATTCCTTGTTTTGCTTTGCTTGCGTGCCACCACGGGGGGGTGAGCGAGTGGCTGTATGGTGCTTAGTTGCCAACTGGGGTTAAACCATGACAATTATCTAAAATGAAAAGAGTCTTAGCTGAGGGGTGTGACTTGCCTTTAAATCTGGCCAACTTCATTGTGATTTTTGTGTCTCTGGGTAGTGAAATGACAAAAGATCTTGAAATGACTGAAAACAAGCCTGCTGAGACTTAAAATATAATCATAAAAACTAGTATGATTCTCTATTATCCTAATTGCCTGCCTTGTGATGTACAGGCAAATATCTTACAGTTCAGTTGAGCTATGTTCCGCTTAGTCTGCTACTGTATTAGGTAATTGTTTCTTCTGTCAGACTTATAAATCAGAAATTTATCCTCAATAGAATTGATTAATAGATGCCATAATCTTCTTACACGAGTAGCATGTCTTAAGCACATCAATAGAAGGCTTCACCATCTTTATGTACATCACTATAAAGAATTGAACTTTTGACAGTATAACACCATCTGTTAATTGTTTGGTAACTCCTTAGTATAAAGAGATGTTCATATATACTTTGTGAAGCATGGCCATGTCTTCAAAGCATTCAATTTCCTAAAGCAAAATTTATTAATGGTAAAACATATATATATATATAAACAGCATTTCTAGGAACGTTCCAGTTGCCAACAATAACAGAATTTCTAGGAACGTTCCAGTTGCCAACAATTATATTCATGTTTATCATGATTAGGTACTCTCTTGGTGCCTACTCAGACCACGCTTGGACATTAAAAAGATGCAGTACTCGCTTTAGGGTTTACAGACTACACTGCTAGGCTTCAAATTAGTGGGAGGGCATTGAGAAAAACAGGGATAGCTGGAGGAAAGAACAAAGGCTACACTTGCATGGTTGTGTGGCTTACGTCACTTCGTTAAGTAAACAGGGTGGTTCTGCTAAGCTTTCTGACTTTGTAGTTGTAAGGATACGTGGTGCTTGTACCATGCCAAACCATCCCACTGATAGAGAAGTTAACTTGTTCTCCATCTACCTGTCATCTTGCCAAAAAACAATGTGTAGAATGTGATGAGGGGATAAGATCAAATGTAAGAGATCAGTACTGCCTTTGGGAATTTCCCTCACTCCTTCTCGTGGGAGACTTCTCTGCTTGCTGTCCCCAGCTGTTAGTCTTACAGTTGCACTGTTAGTATTTCATACACCCATTCTTTTTGTAACCTTTTCTGCAGCAACCATTCTTTGGTGGGGGGTAGGGGGTATTAAAAAGGCAGATCCAACAAGGATGTAGCTGCATCTCTGTATCTATTGTTTTTTTCCCTTATGTGATGGGCTTTGTGCTTCCATCTCTGAAACCTTACCTGGCAAAGCATTGATGCAGGATGATACCTTGGCAATGTTGTTACATGTACTGGTGTTGTAGACTTGATCACAACAGAATAAGTGCTTATGCTGGTATAATTATGCTGGTGAGGTAAGTGAAGTTAAAGCATTATACCACAACAAATGCTTTTGCTCATAACGTGAAGCTGCAGATAAGGAGGGACCTTCCAGTTTTACTAGTCTATCTTGGGTATGTCTGTCATCTTAGTGGGTCTTTCTCATTCTACCTAATCTGAATCTGATCATATAAACTAATGGTGATAAACAGTTAGAAAAGATTAATTTCAAAGGAAAGATTGTCACTTCTGCTTAAAACAAAATGCTTATTTGGAATTCTCTTTCCTTCTACAGTTTGTGAAGGCGTATGGGACCAATACTGGCATATCTGTTAGCGCGGCTATAGCCGCTTGCACGTATGGAGAATTCTTTATCACTACCTAAGTTAGCTCTTTCCTTTCCAACATCCTTAACCTGTCATCTGCCATGTTGACTACAAAGATTTGGTCCCTTGAGCTGTTACTGTCTTGATGTTACCGCTTGCCTCCCTGGCTGTGTACAGTGGACTTGGGGCTTGTCTCTAAGCCTCATTTGTTGACCAACTCTATTATCACCCACTGGAATGCTCTCAGGGTGGCTCTGGCACACCTGGGAGGAAAGGGTGGCCACCTCCTCCCCATACCATATACTTTATGGCACATGCCAGGGCGCAGGCGAAGTCCTTTCAGCAATATCATAGGACTGTCTCAGGCAGCTGTAATAGCCCAGGTCTTTTCTAGAAAGGCCAAGCACTGTGTGTTTCAAAGGCGAAGGGGGCCAGTAAGGAGCCTGAAAGAAACTAGGTAATGCAGCTGGATTTTAAGTATATTGTCTCTTTGCTGCTGAACTTCAGATTGCCTCAGATGTCAATTTTCTTTTCTGTACATCTCCACGTGCAATAGGCTCTAGGCTGATGCCTTGGACTCCTAGTTGCTCTGCCTGATGCAGATGACTACTAATGGTGTCCAGCACTGCGTGCACAGGCAGTTTGAAGTTGAGGAAATGATTCTGCAGCAGCTTAGCTGGCTAAACCTGACAGCTGGATATACGAATCAGCATTCCTTGCTTAATGAAAACCAAAGTGAGTTACTGAAATATCAGTCACGCTGCCTGATGCCACCTCAGCTGATGTGACCACTTCTTTTTGGATGTGATCTGAGAACGTTGCTTCAACACTTGCCTGACAGTCAACTCTCTTATTTTTTTTTCTTAGCTGTGATGACGTACAAGTATGTACTACTGTTACTACAGTAACACTGTAATTGCATGTTTTAGTAAGAATGTATTTATCTTAAACTATATTTATCTTCTTGTGAGCAGCCTCAATTTAGTTAAGACCCTTTAAAAGTGAAAGTTTATTGCACTGGAAGATGCTTTCTTGCAACAAACTTGGAAATATGTTATGAACAAATTGTGTGTGTGTAGAGGAGGTGTTGTTTGAAGAATGTGTTGTCATTGTTTTTGTGTGTGTTTTTTTTTAAATGAGCTAGGTGTCTGAAATATCTACATAGAGCCAAGAAATAAAAGCTATTGTAATCTTGCTCTGGTTCGGAAGACAAAATGAACTAAACTGAAGCAAAACTCAAGTTCTGGGTCTGACTCAATGTATGCAGCCAAAGGTAAAACACATCTTTTACTTATTTGCATATATTTGGATCAAGTCTTGTATCTGAAAGGGGGGGGGGGGGAAGTGGGTAGAAAAGGATGGGAGACTTTTCACTGATTTCAGTGGGTGTTGACTCAGATTCTTGTTCCATTCCCTCTTAGCAGAAAGACTCTCTCATGTAAGCTAAGGAAGACCAGATCCTATCTCCTTCCTTTCCATCAGTACAAAGTGTCTGGGGCCTGCTACAGCATGAGCAGAAATAAGCAATCCCACTGAAGCCTGTAGGCATCTCCTTGTTAAGTAAATGCTGCCTATCACAGATGGAGCTTTAGGCTATTAACCAAACTTGTTGAGCGCTGTGACTCCTAATGAGCAATCATGGTTGACACTGATGGAGACAGTTAAACAGAAGGACTCTCAGGTCAGTGAAGGCTAAGATTAGCTTTCCTTGGAAGGGATTTCTGACTCTGAAATCCCTTGTCCTTGGTTGGCCACTGACTGAATTGCTTAATTTTTCCAAGCCAGCCTGTTTCCTTTTTTTTTTTTTTAGAGAGAGGAGTTCAGTTATGGAGTGTGGGAATATTATTTCCCTGCAAATTCATGATATATTGCTGGTAACTTCTTTCTTAGAATTGGGACAGCAGTTGGATTACTCTTGCTAGACAATAAATTAGAGTCACTGAAGAAAGTATGTTGAACTCTTGTAATGGGAGCAGTGCGCTCCCAGTTGCATCTACTGATAAGTCTAACTTGTATGAACATTGTGCTTAGGACCCACTTATGCACCTGCACATCATTGTGCAAAGGGCTATGCAAACACAGACTGAAATGTCAATACTCAGCCTTGTAATTTAAACGAGATGAATAGGAAGGAGATGAATACAGGATGATGGAAAGTAGGAGGAACCTAAGAGTATAGTGACCAGATGCTGGTGTGCTATGTGGCCTCGTGTAAGACCAGCATCCTTCAGAACTGGGATGCAACCACAGCTTACCAGTAACGAACCAAAATATGCGGTCACTTCTGGCTTCTGAGGCTTCCTAGTCCATCTAAATTAGACGCATTCCAATAAGATCACCATATACTGTGATATGGCATACTGTGTTTTGAATATTATAATGAATTTTTTCAAACTGTAAACTTAAAATGCCTTAGCAAACCATGCTGAAGCCTCTTTATTCATAGTCTTTGTCCCTTGGAGACTGGAATGGGTAAGACAGTTCCAGAGGACATACTGGAATAAAGTAGGGGATTATTCTCACTTCTGTTAGCTGTAGGCTAATGCTGCTGACTTTGGAAAGAGGTGTTAGTAGTCTGTGAGAATTCATGAAGGTGAAATGGCTCCACTCTCTCCCCTGGGAAATGATTTTCAGCAGCTTAAAGCAATAACTAACTAAAACAGCCACCTGCCTTATGCCACAGCAGTTGGTAATAACATTACTGTGTGAAGATTGCTATAGGTGAAGAGAGGCCATAGTCTCTTTCTGTCCTAAGCTGGAGAGAACTGTTCTGAAAGCAGAAAGTCTCTTCCCTGCTCCTTGAAACACTTTTTTTTTTTAAGTTAAGGATTTATTTGACTGACTGGCTTGCGCATAAATGGTTCTGAGACCATCTTGAGGTGATCTTATTGAAATGATAGGGTAGGGGGGCTCTTGCCTCTCTTGCTATCATTGTTTGCTTAGGTGTGTAGGTATTTCCTGCGAAGCTGGCTCAACAGAGCAACTAGACCCTGACCATGCAGACATCTGTAATGCAGGAAAGCTAAAAGTTCAAGCTGTTCTGCACTTTGCGTAGTTTACTCTTTTAAACTTGGCAGTTTATAATCTCTTATGCCTGTTTGTGGATTCTGCTCAGAATCTCCAAGAGACTGGAATTTTCCATCTTAAAAATAAATGGAAAATAGGGGTAACTGAGTGCCTCTGAAAATACTACTGCAAGTTATTTCTTCCCTCCTTTAGGTGAAAGAAACTTCATGTGAGGTTGTACTTGAGTGTCTTGTTCCTTGGACAAGAACAGCCTGGGTCTTGGCACTCAAGATCACTGAATCAAATTCTTGCAGGATGCCTAGTCCAACTCCCTGCTCAAAGCAGAGCCAGCTCTGAAGTTGGATACAGTTGCGCAAAGCCTTGCTCAGTCAAGTTGTGAATATCTCAAAGGACTGAGATTCTACAACCTCCATGGGCAGCCTGATCTAGTGTTCAGCCATCCTTATTTTGACCCCCCTCCTCCATCCCCTGAGAGAGCCAAGGGCTTTTGACTGACCCTTTCAGCGTAATGGTCCAGACAGTTCTCCGCTTCTCTTATATGCCACCCATCCAGTCCATATCTCTGACTTGACTAATCTGAATACTGAGGGAGACTGTCGAAAGCTTTGCTAGAGTCAAGGTAAATGATATCCATTGCTCTTCCTTTGTTCAAAGTAACACTTCTCTTCGTAGAAGGAGATCAGGTCAGTCGAGCAGTATTTCCTTTTGATAACTCTCTGTTGCCAGTTCCCCATGACATTCTCATCCTTAGTGTGCTTAGAAATGGCTTTGAAGACTTGCTCCACAGTCTTTCTAGGGACTATGATTAAGTTTGTGGTTTCCCAAGATCATCCTTCTTGAAGAGGAATGTGACATTTTTGCCTTTTTATAGTTTCTGGGGCTACTCCCAAAATTACCATGACCTTTTAAAGGTGCTTGAGAGTGGCCTCTCAATAGTGCTGGCCAGCAATCTCAATGTCCTCACTTGTCACGTGAGCCCACAGCACCAGAGTCTGTTCTCCTGGACTCTTCTATTAGGCAGAGGAACAAAAAAGGCCTGAGGGCAAACTTTACCAGTAAAGGCCTCTTCTGCTTCTGTTACCACCAAGTCCCCCAGCCCATTCAGCAACAAGGACAAGTTTTATTTGTGGTTTTTTTTTTTTTTAAATTGCTGTTGCTGACTCTGTACTAGGAGAAGCCCTTGTTGTTGCCTCTTGCTTCTTTAACTAATTTTGTCTCCAGGGGAGCTTCAGCCTCCTTAGGACCATCCCTATATACCCAGGCAATGTTCCTGTTTCCCTTCAGCCTTCTACTTTCTGCATGCTTCTGAGATCTCACCAGCTCATCCAGGACTGTCATATGATCTGTGGGGTTGTGTGGTGTGGGTTTTTTTCAGTAACAAAGTAACATACCTGCCTTGGGATTTTGCTTGGGTAGAGGCAATATTTTTAAGACCAAAAGAAAGTACCCTACTAGCATATATGAATATCCATGGCTGAGGTAACTTGCAGAGCTTGAGACTGAAACCTTGTGTGGGTTGATAAAGTACTTGCAGATATGAAAAAGAACTGCTAAAGGTGATCTTAGTTTTGATGAGAACTTATGAATATTCACTCGCTTCCTTCTCAATTTTAGTAGCTTCTTCCTATTGCAGCTTGTTGTGTATTGAATTGTTGGGGACATACTCTACTCCCACTCTTCAGGTGTTGCCAACTCTCACAGGCAGTCTTGTTCTGATTAAAGGAATTGCCTGGCTATACTACTTGCATTCTTTTGGCCTTATTCATATTAACCTGAAGGGGGGGAAAGAAAAAGCACGTATTTAAGTGCTCTAAGTCAAAAGCCATAGCACAGGCAGCTCATACCGGTGTGGTATAGGACAGCATCAGGGTAGGTGTTATAGCCAAGCTTCTGATGACTAGTTATGAGTCCAGTCACCTACTGCACTGCTGATGCTTCCCCCCAGCACTCATGAGGAGGGGTTTAGCCTGTGTACTCCTTAACCCACTAACTTCATTTTGGCCTCTGTACAGCTTGCTGAAACACTTCTGGGTGCAGAATCTCCTGCAAGGAGAACACGACAGAAACGTAAAATTTCTCTGAGCTAGAATGAACATCAAACTAAGCCGCGTGTTACTTGACAGATAGCTCTGTTGGAGTTGAATGGCTGAATGAGTGTCTGGAGCTGTAATGTGGCTCTTAATGTCTGGACATGTTTCACTGGCACTGATGATTTTTGCTTTATTTAGCTTGGGAAAGCAGACTACTCTGATGTCCGTTTTATAAAGCTATTACTAAAACTATGATTTATTTTTTTTCAGCTGCTGCTGCCTTTAAGGCTGCTAGAAATCCATAGGATGAAGCCAGAAAGAACATAATCTGTTGAACTGTGATGCTGAAGCAGATTTGCAAACATCCAAAGTGAGGAAAATACTCTGCTTATAAAACATAAATCATTTCAATCTCTGAAATAACCTACTATGATAAAATGGCAATGAATTTTTCATGAGGCACAGCAATAGCACCAGATGGCTACTGGGCCTGTGGGAGAATCTTCCCATTTCACATTAATTCTGAAAAATGGTAAACTATAAACGGCATGCAGGAACTAACAGGTCACCTGCAATGTAGTGACGACTATTAGTTTGGACCTAAAGTAAATGCGTGGAGTCAGATTTGTTCTAAACAGGCATATGTTCCTGGACTTCAGTCTGAGGTCTGGCTCCATGAGTTCTCGTGTACACAGGTCTTGGCAACACAAGTGGGTTAGTGGGTGGTGTTTAGCTTAAATTGCTTTATGCTCACATAGTTGTCTTTTCTGTCCTTTTTTTTATCTTGTCACATCCTGCTATAATTAACCTGCCTTCAAAGTGAATTACTCCAGTGTGGAATGGATGAGACCACTGTAAAAGTTCATGTGAACTTTACCCATGTCGTATGAGCTAGAGTGCTTTAGGTAGTCTCTGCAGTACATGGCTTTGCTTGTTGTTAGAAAGTTGTCTTAGTTTAGCTTTGTACTTTCCACTGTTGAAGCAACACCTTTGTTAAATGTTGGCATGTGCCCAGTTGCATTTGTCTATTACAGCCCTGGCTGGAATTTGCCATAAATTGTAGTATTATATCTAGCATCCTCTGTGCTGTTTTTAGTCATGGGTGGTAACCTGGTTTGTCATTCCTAGTAGGGCACTAGAAGCCCTAGAGTAAGAGTACAAATTTCTGTTGGTGCAATAAATAGAGAAGGAGTAATTCAAGGCTCAACCCTGTGATGTGTCAAAACCAAAGAGGAATGCTTGGTTAAAGATTCTTCAAACAGAAAATTCACTTCCCAGAACTTTTTTTTGCAAACCTAGATCACATTTTGGCCTTAGATGCCACCAACGTTGGTTTTTGCTTATTCTTTTTTCTACCTTTTTATTTTCGTAGTGGCATCAAAGCTACTTTAACAAAGCCAAAACACAACAACAAGTATTGTTGTACTTCTGACCAGTGTACTTCTGAACGGTGGGAAATGGATTTGAATAAGGGGTGGTAGGGGTGGTGGTACCTGTGTATGTACAAACAAGGACCCTGCCTTAAGCCATTGCAGATTAAGATTTAATGCACACTAAGCTGTATGAGGTCAAAGATACATTTTTTTCCTCAATCATGCGATTTCATTTTATTTCACTTATAAATTGTAGAGGGTATTTAATAAGATGACCCCAGTGGAAATGCTTGACAGATTCCGAAGCCTTTCTGTAGAGAATTTAACTACCTGCATGTACTCTGCTCTCATCAGTCTGCAAACAGGAGTTCTGTGCAAACACATGGGTGTATCCACTCTTTGGAGTGAAGTTCAGAGTCCTTATTTGGCTTTGAGGTGGCTGATAGATCCACATGGCACAGTACAAGCCATGTTAGGTTCAGTGACAAACAGTATAGCGACATTGGCACATTAGTTGAGGAATAGCATCAGGCTATGTCTCCCCGCAAAGCTAACCAGGCTGACTACAGTGAAGTTGGCTGACATAGCTCTCTAACTAGAGGTGCTCTAGCTAATCGGGATATATATTCCTGAATATGTATTTCGAGAACTATACACACCCATGAGTACAGGCATACCAAGGCAAGGTATAGCTTATGCTCCTGTTTTTAACAGGGGCACAGTCTTGGAAAACAGTAAGTGCATATATATTCTTCCCCTCCCCCCTTCTATTTAGGTCTCTTCTCTGTCTTGGTGAAACCCCTCTGGATAATGTGGTCTGGTATAAGATGGCTTGAAGGCATTGAGTCGAAACATTAATTTATAATTTTGGGGCTAATCTAAAGCATTGTTATGTTAGTCAGATGACACTGTACTCTGCTGGAGTAGGGAATCAGCATGTGTGGGTGGAAGGGAAGGGGAATAGAGGGCACCTGATCTCTGAGGCTGGATCTGTAGAACGTGCCTAGGGTTGGGCTAGGAGACAGGAGGCTTGCAGAGCCCCATGGATTTAGCTAATGCCCTGTGGGGCATGCAGGTCCTGCACCAGAGAGCAGATGCTGTCTCACAACACCAGCAGTTGGGGGGGGGGGGGGGGGGATTATTGCACTATATTTCATTATGGGCTGTTTCTGGCCACAGACTTCTTGTTTGTTGGGGGAGTGATTGGTGGTGTTTTTCATGCCTTCTCTAGAGTATTCTGCTGCAATATCATGACAACCATTCTTTATAGGCCCTTAAACATGCCGCACGCTGCAGAGCTAGTGAGGCTGAATCTCAAAGCTGAGACTATAGTCAGAAGTGCTGGAGTTGCAGTGAGAGAACTGCGTGTCCCCTTCCTTTCAGGAAGGTGGCATAGTTCATGTGGTGACGCATACTGTTAGCTGAGCTGTAACTCATTGCTGACTTCATGAACTAAGTTTTACCTGAAAACAACTGACCCCACAACTCCTGGGTTTTCTTTTGTTTAAATTAAACCACCTCAAATATGAACCTGAAACAAAGCAAACAGGAAGATTTAGGAGTAGACTTGACAAAAACTATTCCAAATTTAAAAAAAAAAAAAGGGGGGGGGGTGGGAGGAGACTTGAAACTTTGCCAAGCAGTTGTGGACGGGTGAATGGATGAAAACAAGAGAGCAGTTTGGAGTAGAGGAAGCTGGGCGTTATGCAGAAGCAGACTTCCGAAGTAGGTAACATTACAGTATGCAAGTATGCGCAATTAATTGCAAGTATGTGCAATGTGCCACTCCAACCAGGCTCTGCAAGATTCTTGTATGAATACAAGGTTCGGAGTACTACCATACAGTGGTGTGCCTCAGCAAAAACAAATAATAAAAAAAAAAGCTCTCTTCTGTTACACTTGCTGTGACCCTTTCTACATATTTATGAAGACTGCATATATAAGCCCTATTTCAGATGTCTTTAAGTCTGTGTTGTAACTGTCTTGAAATGTACGCTTAAGATTTTATTGTTGTATTTAACTGTATAAAAATCAGTAACAATATAACTGTTCTATGCCGAAGTCATTCCATCTTAAACAAAACAAACCATTATCTTCCTCTCTCTACATTCTCTGGGTATAAACACAGGGCTGCTTTTGCTGGCCAGAGAACCTCTCTGGCTATTCATAGCATTACAAAAAATCTTTTCAGATTCTCTAGGTACCTATTAACAGGCCTTTCTTTTTGATACGGGACAAAAAAGGTCACAAATATCTCCAATGAGACAGACAGGGAAAGGCTAGAGGCTCCTGAGAGATGCAGGATTTCTATTGTCCTTTCTGCTTTTCAACAATCACTCTGAAATCATATTGCTGATCTACAAGATACTCATGAACAATCCTCTTGTCTTGTGAAAATACCTACTGAAAAGCTTCATGATTCAGAGAAGAGGAAGATAAACACCTCTAGGGCTCTCGCTGCTCCCTGATATCTTGTTTTACTGATGAATGCTGATTAGCTGGACCTGAGAAGTGGTGTTCCGCTGAGTGAAACAAATGCAGGCAGAAAGAAACGCGTGGTTATGTCGCACTCTTATTTCATGATCCTGTTTTTTTCATCCCCTGCAAAGTCATGCCTCTGTGTTTGCTTACATAACATACATCAAAAATACTGTACTTTAGTGTAGAGAAAACATAGCTGAACATAGTCTGCTTGGCAGCCACTGAGAAGTATCTAAAAGTGAAATGAGACTTTCTGGAATAACATAGGAGAAGGTGGAAATATTTTGACCGCGTATTCCTGAACTCTGGCAGCTGTTTAAAACATACTGCAGGAATGAGCCCGTGGTGCGGGTGGCTCAGAGCTCTTCAGAAGCAATTTTCTAATACAAATACACACATGTGTATTTGGGTGTGTGTTGTGTGTGTGTGTTATGTGGCTGGCCCTTATTAGACCCCCCCTTGAACCCCGTGTCCTACAGCTGCCGAGAGCACCGAGGCAGAGCAGTTTCCAGTGCCAGCACTGGGTTGCTGTGGCCCTGCCAAGGTCCTTGCTGGGGGAGGGAAAGTGCATGGCTCCATTCACTCCTCCTGAATTGTACAAGATGAGCGTCAGTATGAGGTCAAAGAAAGAGTCAAGTACATCAATGCCATACAGTGCTTTTCCTTCCAAGTGACTTTTTTTTTCCTTCCTCCTCCCTCATCTTGTCTAAAATTTTTTTTTTTTTTTGGTACTGGCGGAGCCCCTTCCTCTTTTGCTATGACAGCATCGAGGAGGCAGAATGTGGCTTTGGTGGGGTTTGGAAATCTAAGAGCGCGTTTCCTTTCTCACTGCTTTCCGCTGGGTCAGAGCGGCAGAGGGGTGTTCCTGACAGCTGCCTCCACGGCTGGGCTCTTACAGTGTGCCTGGACCGCACCCGCCTGCCAGATAAACAGAACACTCCGTCTGCTTATGAATTCTGTACTTTGGCCAGTTTGAGGCATTTTTCAAAGCCACGCTATTGTCGCTTTTCCTTTGATATGCAAAGCTGAGCAGGAGTATGAGCTGCCTGTTTCTACAGCCGAGAGCTTGGGAGATAATGTTATCAGAGCATGAGGTGAATATCCGTGTAACGTTGTTAATATTCAGATAGCGCTGACTTTCAGGAGATAATGGAAGACTTTCAGCCAGGCACTTCTGCTTGTAACACACAGGCTGGGCAAACCCATGGAGAAAAAGGGTGTATGTGAAATTTATGACCTTCATTTAAGGTAGTTGTTAAAAAAAAAAAAAAACCACCACCCTAAAAAAAACCCCAAAGCCAAAAAAACCCCCAAATCCTCCATGAAACAAAAAATCCCCAAACCAACCAAATGCAGCTGTACTCCTTTATGTAACTAGGCAGGTAAAAGAAGAGGAGGCTCCACATCAGACAGACTTGTATCACTGCCCACAACTAAGCAAAGCACATGCAAGCAGCAGGAATTTAGCTAGTGCTCTTCTGAGAAGGTTTCTTCCATATGAACAAAAAAGCTGAGGAAACTACTGTGATGGACTAAAAAAGCCTTGGAAGAGTAAACAGCAATACTGTTGGTTTTATTACAGAGGGGAAGAGGGTATTTGTAAGCTTTTTTTCACCAATAGGATTGCGGTAGGGTGTGTGGGTACAATCCCAGGCAGGAATAGGACCAGCTCACTAAATTTTTAGAATAAACTACACAGCCTTGCGCTCCTTGGGTGGACACAGACCTTGAGAAGGACATGCTTTAAGCCAATGGGAGGTAGGTAGAAAAGTCAGATGACGTGTTCAGAGCTTTTTCTTGGTACCAAGAACGTGAAGCTCTACAGCTGAATGCCATCTCTGCTCCTGGAAACCACCCACTGCTCTGGAGGGAGTTTTGGGTGTGGGTTGTTTGTGGTTTTTTGGTGGTTTTTTTGGTGGTGGTGTGTGTTTTTGTTTTTTTACCTAGCTAAGGTGTGCCCTATACACTGAAGGCAGTCTCCAGTGTAGTTTCCTTTATAGTCTATTAACATTACTCTTCAGTTCTGTGTACAATTTGAGAGTTAGGCAAAAATTTTCTTCTAGTTGTAGAATAGGTACATTGCCAAGATTTTTCACTACAACCATCAGGAGCAACTTAGGTTAACTGCGGGGCTAACTGAAACAACGAACTTGCATCCAAGTTCTGTACTGGATGATATATAAGGCTACCGGTGCCTTTGTAGTTCCTGTGTCCTTTGGTTCATAGAGCAAGTGAGTGAACTGGGGACTACACTTTCCTGTGCAGGCACTAACTAATGCTGAGACACTTGAGTTTCTCGCAAGTCTTCTGCGATCCTGAAAAAACTAATCTAGACCTGCAGGATATTATTGTGTTAAATGCACACAATAGTCTTGGTTAGATTTCTGAGGGGAAAAGGAGGTGTCAGGACTATGCAGTCAGTCTGTAAGAGCCATTATCATTAATCATGTATTAAAAAGAAGGCTTATAGCCCCGAGGCTATCATCTCAATGATGCATAATTTCAGAAATGTCAAGGTGACTCAGGGTGACATGATGGACCATGGCATCTCTGAACTGTTCTGAAATGTGCTGTTCTGAATAGAACATGTCCTGAAATGCACACGGCACTCAGACACGAAGGCTTTGTCGCCCTCTGAATCGTAAACACTCTCCTTGGCAAGGATGCAGAGTAGCAGTAGTGTGTGTTGTTTTTGTCTCCTAAAAATGTGGGCTTGTTTTTACAGTCTGTAGCTAATTTGGGGTATAAAAGATTCTGTAGGTAAATAATAATCTAACTCCCCCCTTTATTGGGGTAGAAACATGTTTTGCTCATGTTTGTAGCGGGGGAAGCTAAGTATGGCTCAAACATATTGTGGATCCAGCAGAGACATATTTGTCACGTTGCTGCAGTTTAGCTGAAAGTTCTTGCAATTAACAACGTCTGTTTGTTTGTGTGTGTTAGTTTTGTGCTGTGTCACCATACTTCTCTCTTTCAGATAACATTATTCTTTTTATGAGTGCAGCCTCTTTTTACACAGCGGGTTAACCAGCGCTGTATCCTTGTTTGTAAATTGCATTAGAGCGTCTTTGAGCTCTTCCCTGGGGTCAGTACAAATCAAAGTTGAGCACCAATGCCAAAACCTTATGCATAGCTACTCTTTGACCAGTTGTTTTCTTTTTTAATTGGATATTTTAGTGATACAGTCCAATGCAACAACAAAAATACATTGATGTGAAGGGAGGTATAGGAAGAAATTAATCTGAATTCCTCAGACCGTATCAGAATGTCATCAAATAAAGGGCAGTTCATCTGAATGTCTTCTCCCATTGGAGTAAGTAGTTGCAAATTCTTAGGAAATAGCATTCCTAGTAGGGACCAGGTGGTGTAGCCACTCCTCTGACCCCGTGACCTGATGTTTTCATTTTATTTTTGTACAGTGCCTTTCAACAATAGGCTTTTATTATGTTTAGTGGACTTTTTTTTTATAATGGGCTGGGCTTCCCGACCAGCAGAACATCTACCTCCCTTGATAATTACTTAAGAGTTTTTCTCAGAAAGCTCTTCTCTTAGCATACGTTGTGTTTAGTCAATAAACTTCCTCTGCACTCTGCATTCTGAGTGGATTTTCCCATTTTAGCACCACTTGGCTTTCTAAATTAAAATAGCCCTGCTGGTGTGACAGTGCAGGTGCAAATTTGTTGGGTCTCGGACAAAACTGAGATGGACCCTTGCCACTTCCAATTTTTTATGCTAGGGGACTGACACCTAAGTTATTCTTGGGCTCTGGTGTGGTCTAGGCTGTGCACTGGGAAATTTGTCTCTGCCGATTGCATGTTATACCACAGGTGACTTGGGTAGTGCCAATGCAAGTCGGAGCTCTGTGGTAAACACCTGGCTTTAGTCAAGTTAGTAGCCAAGTTCTCATTAACTTTTAGTCAGGCTTGTAAATCTTAGGGTTTTTTTGTCTGATCTCTGACACAGGGGCAGATATGAGCACATATCTGCCTATACATTTTGCTTTAAGACCAGGTGACCATGTTAGCTGAGGTAGTGCCATGCCTGAGGCTACAAAGTCATGGTGAAAGGCTTTCTCTGCTAAATTGGGCTTGGTGCTGTCCTAACATGCTCACACAGACACTTCTTTTTTCCAGCATGGCACATGAACTGAAAAAACTTTTATCTGCTTGGCAGAAGCCCGCAGTATGCAGTGCAAACAGATCCCTGTCCGACATCCAAGTGAGTTATACCAAGTGTGCATTCCTCAGTCCTTCTCTGTACAATGAGGGTAATTCTTTCTTCCTTTTGTAAGATGCTTTGGATGAAAGGTGTTTAATTGATGTAAAGTGTTACTGTTAGGAATGTACCTCATCGCTTCCAGCTGCTCATGCTGCTGACATACAACCCAATTCTTTTCCTCTCGGGCATTACTCCAGTGAGTGAGAACAGGTTTTGACTGGTCTTCTGCAGCGATATCCCTGAGTTCGTGGCATTGCTGCTGTTTTACCACCCTAATGATCAACCTTGATTGTACTAATGCTTTTCCTAATCCTGACAAGAAAAATAACTTTTGCTCCTGTCCGGCAACTCTAAACATGTTTGATTAGCTTCCAGTAAAACTGAGACTTTGCCTTTAGTTAGGAGGTTTTCTTAGCAGGGAGCAGAGCTGTTTGTATCTGAAACGTTGTCAGGTTTCTTTGTCTGGTGGCTTTGTCTCATTGAGACGCTGCTCACTAAGGTTGGGGATGGCATCTTGTTCTAGAGGCCATCGGTAGTCTCTCCTTCTCTTCAGCTGTAACCAAAGAGCCTCTTCTGCCCCCCTTTTTTTTTTTTTTTTTTTGAGCCAGGAAAGCTTTCAGCCAAAAAAAAAAATTGTTGAGGGAGGTCAGAGGCTGCAAATGCAATAAGTAAAATCCTATCAGACAGTATGTTTAGAGGGTATGTACCGCAGTTCTAAGTGTCTATCAGGTTTAATTAGCTGGTTTTAGTCTCTGGCACAGGTAGCTCCAGGACTCTTTATTTCCTATGCATTCCTTTCTTATAAAGACATTGATGGTAGAGTTTATAGGTCTTGGGAGAGGTAAGGAGTGAGGGATGTTACCTTCTACTGAAATAAATAAAAATTCGTAAACAATCCTTTCTAGTTCTCTTTTACTTTCTCCCCTGGCCCTGTGGCTGCATCACGCTGTTGAGAGACCTGTTAGGATTGCAAAGTAGCAGTTTGCTCTTGGCAGCTCCTAGAAGAGCCTGATGAGAGGAGTCATTATCTGTTATCTGCCAGCAGCTCCGGGAAGAAAGAAATGGAATTTGGGTCTCCCTGAAGGTGTCTGAATTAAGAGAAATGAAGCCTTCAGGTGCTTATTATGTATGATCGTATAACCAAGGGTTAATTAGGAAAGCCCCTGTAGTATTTCAAATGTTTGAGGGATCTCTTAAAGCTGAGCAAACCAGGCTTTGGGATGGAGACTGAAGTCTTAACAAGTAGTCCCGTGGGACTTTTGCAACCCTATGTGACTCTCACTTTCACTGGCTCGGCTTGCTATTTTATAAGCTATGACGCAGATGTTAAAGCAAGAATAAGGAAGAATTAATGCCTGATAAGCACTGCAGCAATTTGCAAAGTCGCCAAGTAATTGAATTGGAAGTAGATTAGCGTATTCATGGTCTGAATGCTAGCACGTATACTAGCACATACACAATCTTGTATAAATAGTCACGACAGTAGCTAATTTGTTACATATTTGGCATGGGGTGTATATTGTTTCCTCACTAATGCCAAACTGCAGGCTAGCTCTAACAGTATAGGATGTGTTTTAAAAAAAAAAAAAAAAATGGCTGAGGCTATGAAAGTCAAAGTAAAACCTTTAGGTACCGATAATTCACCATAAGGAGACCGTATCTATACTGTATCCTCTTCATCTGGTACACATCAGTTTTTTGAGATATGGGTTGATAAACTTAGAAATCCTGATTACATCCTTGAAAGCAACTGTGAAATAATAAAATCTGTATAAAAAACAGTCCATTTTGTTGGAATATACTTCAGCCAGTTGTGGAACTACTAGGGAAAGAAACTGCAAGGCTCTGTTGCAAAAAAGTTGGGTTTTTTGGGGGTTTGGGGTTTTTTTTGTTTGTTTTTCTTCTGTTCAGACATCTTGCCAGAAAGTCCTCAGTTCATTTGCTTAATAACATAGGATAATTCAAACAGCACCGGGCACTTCAGTTATTCCTGCCTTGCCTCTAGCTGCTGTTCCAGGAGGGTACAGGTCCCATATAATGTCTGATTAAATATGCAGCCTTAGGCAGGTGTTGTGGATACCCTGATGAACTGAGTCCAAAGACTTCCAACAAAAATCTAAAGCATCTGGGAACCAATTTCCTGCATTAATACAGTACTGTGGATAATTACAGAGTAAAAACTATGTTTTCGGTTTCCTAAAATACAAGTTTCTCTAACCTCTTATCTGCTTGAGCACCTAAAAATTCTCTTCACTAATAGTATAATGGCTCCAAAGTTGGGAAATGCTTTGTTTGTTCTTTGTTTTTTTTTGTTCAATGCCAGTGTCCTGGTTTTGGCTGGCATAGAGTTAACTTTCTTCCTAGTAGTTGGTACAGTGCTGTGTTTTGGGTTTAGTATGAGAATAATGTTGATAACACACTGATGTTTTAGTAGTTGCTAAGCAGTGCTTACACTAGTCAAGGACTTTTCAGCTTCCCATGCTGAAAAGGCATGGAGATGCACAAGAAGCTGGGAGGGGGCACAGCCAGATTCAATGCCTGTCCTGGTTTTGGCTGGCATAGAGTTAACTTTCTTCCTAGTAGTTGGTACAGTGCTGTGTGTTGGGTTTAGTATGAGAATAATGTTGATAACACACTGAT
>NW_008795435.1:593073-636490 GCF_000699145.1 Aptenodytes forsteri
CGGGCGGCTGTGTAGTGCTCAGTTGCTGACTGAGGTTAAACCACGACAGCCAGATACTCTTCAGCATCTCCAATCATAAATTTCTAACTGTCTAGGATCTGATATTAAAAAAATAACACCCCACCCGCCCCACACCTAACAACTTCGTTTGATCTCATAATTTGTTTCCTAATTTCTAATCAGTATCAAAACCAGTTAGTTTTGTTTCACTCGAATTCTCGTTTGAGATCTGTGTGTTTAATAAAAATCTACATCAAGTTGCAGCACTGGCTCCCTTCCAGAAGTATATTATGCAAGATAGCAGCAGTAAGCCGTGCTCTGGAAAGCCTGTCTGAGAGCACGTACTTGGAAGCATGAGGTTGTGCTTTCTTCTGCGTTGCGCTGCTGTACAGATCATAGCAGGACTCCAGCATCATAGAACTGCAAATCTGGGCAGATGTTCTTTAACAACTGGTCTGATGTGTAGTGTTTATGACAAGAAAACTCATTTAAACTGGTGTTCAAAGTCAGTTGAACTTACACCATACATTTAAACCCTCACTGTATTCTGGTTAGTCTCCTTACTGTCTTCATAGTAGGAACTGTTTCTAAAATGACTGATGCGAGCAAGGGACTTTCCCCTGACTTTAAGAGGGGCTAGACAAGACTTTACCATTTTTTCTTTTTTTTTTTTTTAAACTGCTTTAGCTTGATAACATTAGTGGAGAGTCAAGATTATCTTCAGAACTGCATCAGTTATGACCAACTAAGGATCTTACTGTTATCTCTTAATATTGACTATAATAAAGATATACCCAGCTTGCCACAATAGCAAAATGTATCTGCAGGAGGTTTAGGCACAGAAAAATGAAGTATAAATCCCTATTTTGGCTATTTGGTCACAAATATACTCAGCTCTTGAACCCAACCCTGCCAGCTATTAATATGCAGGAGAGTTGTGCAGACAGATATTCAAACCTGCTGGGGGGAGATGGGGAGGATGAAGGTGGGGAGGAAAGACTCTGGAGTTCAAACTTGGCAAAATCTTGCATCTTTGAGGAGTGAATTAGTAGAGACTGACTAATCTGTAGAATAAATTTTTCATCAAAAACTAAACCAAGGGATGGCTATTCACAGTCAGTTGTCTACAAGCAAGATTTAATTTGGGAAGGATGATTCCTAGTCAGTGTAACGCTTGCTTTCTGCAGCTGTTGCGATGTTATAGCTAAGTTACTTATCCTCACAAATTTGAAACTACAGCCAGTTATACTGTTATAAATCCAACATGAGCTTCTTGTTGCTTGGTGCACTGTAAACAGTATGGTATACAACAGGAGTGCGATATCTTTTTTTTTTTTTTAAGATTCATTCTGAAGAATGAAATAGTAAGTGGGTAGGAAGGATAGGTCATACTCTGTATCCCTCAGTCGTGACAATGTACTCTGCTCTAGCAATGGGCTATAGGCTATAGGTGGTGGGAAATCTGCCCAAAAGGGAGGTTACAGCATTGCAAAAGCAGTTTTCTATAGATTTATGGATATAATAAAAACTATCTCAATCCTATTGGAGTGAAGAGTAGAGATAAGGATAGAGCCAAAAAAAGGTGATCTAGCTCAGTAAAGTGGACAGTGGGTGTTTATGAGGAAAGGGATGCATGCTTTCCTCCCAAAGACTGTGCTGTATGGCTCAGTGCCACAGGTTGAGGGTGATGATCAAGCAAAACATTTCCAGATGCGGGCTGTTGCCATTAAACCTTTTGTTTTGTTAATTGCTTGCAAGCAGGGAGGGGGCTCCAGACACCTCCATCAGTGCACAGGTACCTGGTCAGATCTCATGTCTGCTAGGTTGGGGCAGCACTCGTTACTCTTGGGGAGAGCTCATGGTCCCCCGGATGCCTTCAGAAACTGTTAGCTGCTGTTTAGTGTTGTTGAATAATGATCAGGTATTTTCTTCTTTCTTCCTATTTTCTATCTTCCTTCTCCTCAAGTTGCCTCCTCCGAAAGCTGTGGCCCTCAGCCTTTCCACCCCACGCAGCATCTGTTGTTCTCTGTGTTTGATCCCTGCTCCCAAGGTGTGTCTCTGTTTTGGGTGAGGACTTATTAGGGTATGTCTGCTTGCTTTTCTCCTGTGCATTTTCAAGAGGGACGGAAGCTGATGGCGGATAGCTAGGGGAAAATATAAAGACTATGGTAATACTCCCTGAAGCTCTGGAGGAAAAATCATTGCTCTTAATGTAAACCTCTGCTCACCAGTTCCTTTTTCACTTCTATGTGTTGCCCAGTTTGCTTTCCTAAGGGCATTGCCTCCCACTTGATGCAGGTGTGAAGCAGGTGTTCCTTATGACTGAAGATGGTCTATTTGGGGGTAAGCATGTGTCAGCCAAAGTCCCCACCTGCTTGTAGAGTGTGTTCTTCAATGTTAAAGTCAAAGGGGCTTTTGTGGGTTTTTTTGGTTACATGTCTACCTCCTTGGTATAGTAACTAGAAAAGTAAAATTAGGGAAAGTACAGATAGCTGAACTCTTGGAAGTTGATATAATTTGAATGTTGACTACCTTTGTGTGTTTATGTATGTTTAGAGTGCGGCAGTTTCATGAAAAATGCAAGAATGAGTCTGTGAGGTGAGATATGTAGAGATTGTCCCTGAGACCTAGCTGTCTTAGTTAATACTGGATAGCTGTACCTGGTGATTTCACATTCTTTTATACTGGAAACCTTTTACTCAACAGGACCGGATTGTTCTAAAAAATGGTTAGGGGGGAGTGTTTTTTGGTTTTTGTGGGTTTTTGTTTGTTTGTTTTGGGGTGGGGTTTTTTTCCCTTAAATTTTTCTTGTGACTGTCAGTTACAGTGCTTGTAGCTTCTGAAAGATCAGTTTTGGGGGATATTTCAATGAGCAAAATGAACAAACGCACCAATTTAGTGGGTATATAAAATTGTATTGTAGCAAATTTTATCCTTCATTCTAAGTCTGTCTCAAACTGACTGCAACATAGAGATCCTCCTGTCTATTTCCAAACTCATTGGTTCCTGTTTTTTACAGGATCTCAGCATGCATTATTTCATATATGCATGCATGCTACCAAGTGTATGAATACATAGTGCCTTTTGGTTAATTTTCTATGGAAAGCCAAGGTCTCTGAAGAGAATTTATTAATAGAGCTGAATGGAATTGGAAGCTGAAACATAGCAATGCTACACTGAGGATAAATTTATACCAAGGGCAGCTCCAAAATGATTTGCATAGCTTCAGTAGTTTTCCGCTACCTGGAAACCTCAAGAGGCTGAATAATATTCTTAGCTACTTGCAATTTATAAGGGCTATGGGTATCTCTAATCCACAGCTTCCTCTATAAACATAGAGCTATGTTTTCTATTTCTGAGTTTGGCTTCCTGCAATATTTGTGAAGGTAAGTAGGGTTTTTCTGCAATGTCTTTGGGCGTGCCCAAAAAATGTTTTCTTTTGATAAAGAATTTGGTTTTTTTTCAGAGCAGCCCTCACCATAGAAACTTGTTTTCAATTTAATACTGTGTGGTGGTTTAAAGAAGCTGTTTATTTTTTAAAAAGTTACGAAAGAGTAATACTTTTTTTTGATAGGAAACCACAATCTTGGGGTAGCTAACTTGCCTGAGTAGGACCATAGGGTCAGGGTGACAGTGCTGAAAGTTTGGAGGTCGGTGTGCTCCCTTCGTGTGGCTACTACTGATAGTGCCGCTCCGGTGGGGTTTTGCTGAAAGCTCTTCCCTGTGTTTCAGGCAAATGTCCTACTGATGAATTGGTGGTGGTGAGAAGTGCTGGTGTGACTGAAGTGCTCTATGGATGGCACTTCTTGGACAGTGCGGTTGTGCAAGCTTCCTGGTGTGGCCCCAGTATCTCATCCCCTTTCTGTCTGCCCTGTGCTGGAGCTGCCCGACAGCGTGCTACCTCTTGTAGCGATCCCTGCAGTGAGGAGAGAGCTCGCTTGCCTAATCCTTCTGTCCGTTTCTTACATAGGGAAAGAGAGAGGGGGTGGGAATGGATATACGGATGAAAATCCTGGTTGGAAGGCCTGAGCAGGGCTGTGCTGCAGCACTTCATTTCCACTTCTATCTCGCATCTCTCCCACCTGGTCCTTAAAAATGCTCTTGTGCTGTGGCCCGGCCCCAGACAACAGTAACCATTGCTTCCAAGAGTCCCATTGGTGTGACTGGTTTTGATCTTCTGGCTGCACGGAGCCCGGGCTGTAAGGCTCAAGTATGGGGCTCCTTCTTTGAGATAGCTCCCTGAGCAGCTTTCTAGAAAAAAGATCATCTATTCTCAAAGGTATTTTCTCTGGCTTTAGAGAAAAGGCCCTGGTCTGCTGCTGCTTCACTAGGAATGAGCTGAAAGCCTTTGATATTTGAAAGCTGAGCTGTTATGATCAGATACATAAATCACATGGGTGGCTGATCAAAAGTGTTCCGTGTTAGATAATATTGCTGAAAAATGCTTCACTTTCTTTCATTACATGAACAGTCCTGCTGAGAAGGACAGTCTGTGGCTTCACTTTTGGATTGGGTAGCTATAAGAAATCCTATACGTATTAGGTTTACTGCATCAAACTCTGCTTCTCATGAATGATCTTCAATGTTTGCTTTTCATTTACTCTGAATGCCCACACTGGCAAACTTGTTCTGCCAACTATTTATAAAATATGATATGAACGCAAACAAACCAAACCCTGAGGTTCAAACTGAAAAGTTTTTGCAGACTTCATTGGATTGTGTTTACTTTCTATTTGCCTTATATTGGTTCATTCCCTTTTATTAAGGTGCTGGGGTGGTAGCTTTGAGCTTATTTTTTTTTTTACACCCCCCCCCTTCTGCTCTGCAGCTCAAGAACACAGGGGAGAATATAGAGGAACCGTGACCAAAGAAATCAATTTCCTTTTCCTTGTGTCCAAAGAAACTTAGTTATGGATTTCATGAAAACGTGCAGCCTGAGCTGCCCTGTGCTTTCTCCCATTCCGTGGATCGATATGGGATCCATGGACTCCACCTGTCCATGCTTTCCAGATTGCTGCCATGAGATACTTGAGTAAAAATTAATGAATTAAGACCTCAGGATCTTTGTTTTATGAAAAGAAAATCAACACAGGTGTAATGAGAAATCAGTTGCAAACAAATAACCTCACTTCTTAGTCTCAAAGGTTGAATAATTCTGTAGGTTGAATAATTCTGTATGTATTAGCAAAATAAATTACAAAGCAAATGTGCTCAGGCACTGCATCCAGAGGGATTCCATTTTGCAGCTAATTTATTAATTGTTTTCACATTAGTCGGCCTGTCAGAAGAGCTACTTACTCCTGCATGAGGTATTATCATTCTTGCTAGATGCTGTTCTCTGCTAACAGAAATAATGTTTTCCAAGTTTAAGAATGTGATACTGTAAAGCCTATAGAAATGAACAGCCTAGCGTTGGGCAAACACCGTTTGCCTAGCAAACAAATGCACCTTTTCATTTTTTATGTCATTGGCTTAGGTTAAGCTTTCCCCTGATGGCTCGTGAGCAGAACATTTTGGCGTTTAACATGAAGGGACAGGAACCATTAAAGCGCAGGGTGCTAACGAAGGCCAGCTCTCACACTGGGCAGCGCAGCACTGCGCAGGAGGCAGACACTTGTACTGCTGAGTCAAGAGCTGTTTGGGTTTTGTCCTTAAAGCTCCAGCTTCCTGAGTCAGGTGAACGTATAATTAGCGTAAGGCTTGGCTTTTGTCTTGTAATTGTACTGTTGGAAACCCAAGAGCTTTGCATCGTTTCAGTGCGCCTCCCTGACTTGAACGCTGGTCAGTAAGCCTGAAATACGGTGTCAGAGGGTTGGCGGATTTTTTTTTCCCCACTGTGTGTAGTATTTGGGGCTTAAAGGAAAATACTGTACATTCCTCAACTTGCTGCAAAATCGTTGGAGCTGGTATGCTGGGTGTAAACAACCCCGCACAAAGTGCAGCAGGGTGTGCTGGGGGCCGGCTGCCTCGTGCACCCAGCCTTGCGGCGGCACCACGGCTGGGACCAAAGCAGAAGCCCACGGCTTGTTGCCGTACCCCATGCCAGAAATGCAACAGAGCTTTATTTCAGAAACAGGGTTTAACCCTTGCCCTTGGCAGCTCTGTTCAAAAGGCACTTTCTTTTAAACGATCAGGAGCAATATTTTGGCCATATTAGCTCATTCAGGCATCTAGATCACTGCTAGAAGTAAAGTGTCAAGCACGAGGGGCCATGGAGCTGAGGTCTCACATAAGATCTACATGTGAAATTGAGTGTAGTTTGCATAGCGACTAGGTGAAACTCTGCTAATTAATTTAAAATGTAGTGACTGGCAGCAGTTCAGACTCAGAAGACCATCCAACTGTTATTCTGGGGTTTTTTTGGTCTTTATTTGTAATCATTGCTGGCACAGTAAAGGAATGTGGACTCTTTCTTTTATTTTTGCTGTGTAGCCTTGCAAGCCTCTTTGCATAAAGAGGGTCTCCTGATTTCAAGTGAAGCAGTGTTCACTGAAGTGGTAATCTTTTGTTTGTTTCCAGAGAGGTGTAGATGTAAATAAATTAATCCTGAATTGCCAGCTTACTGTTGTATACATCTTTGGGTTTTATATGCTTGTTGGCAACCCTCTGTTCAAGTTCAGGCACGCTCCTTGCAGTCATGCCTGCGTGCCAAGGAGTTCGTGGCTAATACCTGTCAACAGAAACCTTTGCTCAGTGCAGGCATCGTGAGTTACCAGTTCCTAGACTGGCTCAGATGAAGGGATAGTCTTTCACCTCTCTCTTCCCCTATTAATTACAGGGCTGAGTACTGAATGATCCAGAGCCCTGTTAGGAGAGGTGTCTGCTCCCCTAGGAATGGAATGCTGTTTGCCCATCATTCTGAAAGCATCCCTCGCCACCTGAGGCTTACGGTTAAAAATAAAAATCTTATACATACTGAGTATTGACAACAGAGATGGGCTACAGAGAGGTGTGCAGAAATAAAATAATTCTTCCTCTATTTCTGCATGGATAATTTCCCCCCACCCATATTATTGAGCTACAAAGTTTTTGAGGATACTTGTGAGACTTATAAATGCTCCATCCTAAAGCTTGCCTTTGTTAAAAGGGGCTCTTGATTAAAAGGTTGCATGTCCTCCTTCGCATGGAAACTGGATATTTTGAGTGTATATTCAACATTCTTCATTCCCCTACTGTAAATTTCTTGATCAATTAATTATTCACGATGTTTGTTTTAGCACTCTTCCTATCAGGTCATTGACCTCTCCACTTTAAGGCTAGAACAACTGATGCCATTTGGGTCAGAGTAGAGCTGTCCCTGTCTGAGTAATTACTTCCCTGGTGCTTACCGAACTGAAAACAAATCAGAGAGTATCTTCTGCCTAGCAGGGCCATGTTTACATCGGTGTAGAAGCCTATTTTGGCACAGAAGCTGTTTTACCATATAAACCTATAAAACAAATGTTTTAGTATTATAGTAAGTTTAGGTGATTTAACTTAGCTATGAAAAATCTCCAATGTTAATACTTTTCTTAAAACACAAAGACTGGAAGTTAGGAGTCTTGGGGGTGGGTGTTGTGTATGTTTTTGTTGGTTGGTTGGTTTTTTTTTTTTTTAAACCTTCTCCCATAGCAGAGGGGTTCCTGAAAATACTTCTCTAGGACTTCTTAAATTACTAGAAACCAAGGAAAACAAGTTAAATTATAAAAGTTTGCATATGTAATATACGTGAAGTGCATATTTAATATAAAAGTGTAGGCACAAGCGGATTGTTGTGGCTTTTGGACTTGCACAGGTTTGGCATGCTTTGTGCTGGTGGTGGGAAAGGTGAGGGGTTGGACTGAAGCTGTAGTAGGACATGGAAGGTGAGACACCTTTTTGGAAGGGCTGACTTCTAACACAGGCAAAGGAGGTGGCCCGGGGCTGAAATTACAAAAGAAATGCACATCGGCTCTGAGTGGCAGGGCAGGAGGTCAAGGCAGAAGGAAAAAAGCAGGAAAAGGCACAAAACCAACAAGCAACACTTGTTATTCAGCAAAGCCCTGGGAACTCTGCTCGCAACAGCAACGAAAAAAGGGAAAGCCAATGTTCTTGGTGATCCTGATATAAACAGCAAGGAATGTGAAAGTTTGGCTGAATAACTTTAGGCGTGTTTGATCTTAAGTCCTGTTTGGAAGGATAACTTGAAAGGTCTGGTTTGGGTGAGATAAAAAAAATCCATTTTGGGAATGGAGTAGCGATTGGAAATGCTATGCAAGTAGTAACAGATGTCCGCAGGTACCTCTCTACATAGGCCAAAGGGTGTGTATAACTTCAAGATGAAGTCTGTAAAAGAGAGAGAAAGGGACTGGCTTTGATACCTTTTTCTGCTTACAAATAATGACCTCAGTATAAAGCCTGTTTATCTTCGCTATGGGCCTGCACACTTCCCTCCCAAATACAGTTGATCAGGGTAATATAAACTATTTTTGTTTCTCCTCCCTTGCTGTTTGCAGAAGAAATAGTTTTGTTGATTTCTTTATTTTTTTTTTTCCCTAATTTTTTTTTTTTAGAAATGCACATCGGCTCTGAGTGGCAGGGCAGGAGGTCAAGGCAGAAGGAAAAAAGCAGGAAAAGGCACAAAACCAACAAGCAACACTTGTTATTCAGCAAAGCCCTGGGAACTCTGCTCGCAACAGCAACGAAAAAAGGGAAAGCCAATGTTCTTGGTGATCCTGATATAAACAGCAAGGAATGTGAAAGTTTGGCTGAATAACTTTAGGCGTGTTTGATCTTAAGTCCTGTTTGGAAGGATAACTTGAAAGGTCTGGTTTGGGTGAGATAAAAAAAATCCATTTTGGGAATGGAGTAGCGATTGGAAATGCTATGCAAGTAGTAACAGATGTCCGCAGGTACCTCTCTACATAGGCCAAAGGGTGTGTATAACTTCAAGATGAAGTCTGTAAAAGAGAGAGAAAGGGACTGGCTTTGATACCTTTTTCTGCTTACAAATAATGACCTCAGTATAAAGCCTGTTTATCTTCGCTATGGGCCTGCACACTTCCCTCCCAAATACAGTTGATCAGGGTAATATAAACTATTTTTGTTTCTCCTCCCTTGCTGTTTGCAGAAGAAATAGTTTTGTTGATTTCTTTATTTTTTTTTTTCCCTAAATAGGCTCTAGGTATGTGATTAACTTCATGAAAGAAAGCTAAGATGACTTTTTTTTTTTTGGTGTGGTCCCCCCCTAGATTAGCTCTCATCTTTATCTCCTCAGAGAACAAGCTCCAGTCCTGGGGCAGCTGCAGTTTCTCTTGGGCCAACCCTACTATACAATGGAGCAAGACTGAAATTCACAGATTTTTTTCAGAGCTTGTAAATGAGATAGACCTTACTTAAGATAAACTACTTGATGCCTTCCCAAGGTTTCTCTGCAATGTTTGTTTGTGAAAAAGAATTGAAGTTTACAGTATGAGTGTGCACTGAAGCTCTTTTTTTGATTAATCAGTAGGAGTGTCTGGTAGAGAATACGACTTCAAAATGTAGCAGAAACTTCCATTCCCTTCTTCAGCAACAATGTTGGAATAGTCATAGTTTGGTGACTGCTTTAAAAGATATCTTGGTTGCAGAGACAGGCATATTGTGTTCCCTTGAAGAAAAAGGAAGAACAGAAACTTGCTTTGTTCCTCAGATAAGAGAGTTTCTATTCCCTGTCCTTATACAAAATCTGGAGCTGTGGGCTGGGAGGAATCCCAGGGACCAGTTAATCTGTGCCTGCGTGCTAATGTGAGGTCAAGCGTACTCAGCCCTCCCTAACACATGTTCTGCTAGTGTCTGCTCTTGAAAACCTTCAGGGATGATTTTCCAGTCTCCCTAGCTAGTCTAACTTTGTGTTTCATCTCCTTCTCAGTGCCTTCAGAATTTCCTCCAGTATTTAAGCTGAGTGTTAGTTATTGCAAGTTAGGCTAAAGTTTTTGTTTTCCTGTTCCTAGCAGCCATGAAAAATAACTGCTTGCTGTCGTCTTTTAGTTTGAAAACTGATATTATATCTGCCTCTGGCATTATTTTTTTTTTTCCCTAATCAAATATGGCAGTTGTTTTTTTTTTTCCCCCACCACTTCTGTTGTTCTCTTCTAAACTTCCTATATGAAATTTTGTTGCAGTAGAAATGGGGTCTAACAGGTCAGACAGAGTTTTGATTAAGTTTTATTAGAGCTGTAAACTGGAGATACACATTTAGAGTGTAATTATAATATACTTCCAGCTTCCAGTCTGGATATCCAAATGCTGTTTAATTTCACTCTGTCCTTTCCAGAGCCCTCTTGCTTGCATACTTCTCACTTGGCTTTCCTGCACCCCTCCCAAAGTTGCATTTTACTGTAGTGTCCCTCTGGTTTAACATAAACAGCTGCTCAGTCAAGAAGGCAGAGGGGAGAGGCTGCAAAATGCTAAACGGAAACTAAATTCCTTAGCAGCTTTTTGACTCCTGCATAAAGGTAAACAAACAAAAGTATGCTAGACTTTCCTATGGGATGCAGGAGGGGCTCAGAGGTGTGAACACCAGTCAGACCATTATGATCATCTAGAAAATGTCACCCTGTATTTCCTACAGCCATCTCAGTTCTCCTGGCTGAGATAGGGCAGGAATGTTTTACTTAACACTAGATGTCTCTTTCTAAAGACTTCAAATGATTGATAATACCGTGTTACCTATGTGGATTATTTAATCAAATACTGCTGTGGAAAAAAGTGTAAATGTTATCACTGGTTTAGGATCCCCCACCAGTCCTTGCCTTTTGTTCAGCTACTTTGCACCCCCTTTCAATCCAACTCCTGTGCTCCTTATGGGCATTCAGCAGCAAACATGTTTGCTTTTTCCCACCACAGGTATTTATTAAATCAGTCAAAAGCCCAAGAAATCCCCCACCATATCTGTGGTCAAGGTTTATCGTAAAGTTTTAACATCTGTTAATGATACACCTCAACAGATTCCAAGGGATGTCTGTTGTAAGTAAAGAAAATTGACTGAAATGATGTTCTTTAAGTGGCTGTCTCTTCAAAACAGCATCTCTTGCTTGTTCATCCCTGTGTCACTGTAGCTGTGAACAGCAGCTGTAGCGAGAGCAGAATAATTTAAGAATTTTGGTTGCACTCCTAAGTGTTGAACTGAAGAAAATATTTCATCTATGCTGTGTGAGTGGAACAGCCAGTTTGTCTTCCAAGGAGAATAAGCACAAAGCTGAACTGAAATTACTCATTGTTTGTTGCATTTACATTCAGCAGGAGAGCCTGTGCGTAGAGGGCCAGCATTGCTGAATCACTGATTGTGGTTTGCTTTCCTACAATAGCGAGAGGTGATGGGTATGAATAATGCTGAGGTCTAAATGTGTATAATTCTTATGCTGTCTTTATTCTCATGGATATGTGGGACCTTGCCGTGTCAACAGCAATTCCTCCCTCCCCCCCTTCATCCCCATCAGTCATTTCTAAAGCTATTTGCATGTGAATCCCTATAGGCACCCCTTGCAGCACTGGGGCTGACCTGCTAAAAGTAGGTCTCCTAGGCTTTCAATCATCTTGCCACACACAATAGTTAAATAATCCTGCCTGTTTGCAAGAGAATGACCTGCACACTGAAGGAAAGGGCAGATGAAGGTTCTTACACTGAGTAACTGCTCAGATAGGCACGCTGGTGCAGAGTGACATCACAGAAAAGCTATGAAACGGCTCCCAACTTCCTGACGTGCAGATACCACCCAGTAAAGTGCTCAAGGTATTAACTGCACTCATTGTGTTAGGAAAGAGTCCCTAGTGTCTACTCCCCTGGAGACTCCTCTGCATTACCCTGCTTCCTAACATGTATCTCTGCTGGCAATCACAACTGGTTAATGAAGTTAATTCTTCACATTAAGTTAGATGTGTTATTAGGTCTTGGACATTAGATAACAGCACCTGACAACTATCCTAAAGTATGGCTGCAGAAACCTTGTCTGAAGGCTTGGTTGGTAGCACAGCATACTGTAGTGTGGAAGACGCAGGTTTCGGATGGGTAACATCAGGCAGTGTCATGCTAAACACTGTCAGAGATTTGGAGCTATTCTGCAGAAAGTGGAGTTTCACCTGCAGTCTATCATAACTATTCTACCACAGATAGCAATGAGAAAGCAGCATTGCGGCATTTGTAAAGCTGTTTTCGCTTGGAGGATGGTGCTGTGAGTGCAGCTGTTGCTGGCAACTAGAATGGCTTGGCATTACGTTAGGCAAAATGGCATTCACGTAAGAAGTAGGGAAAAAAATACCTATGAAAAGCAGTTATAGGAAATACTGTTTGGAAAAGTGTATCCAGATTCATTAACATACAACATAATTAATACTCTCCTTGTGCTGAAGCATTTACTTGTGGTTTTATAATAAATATAGGCTTACTTGGACAATATGCAGCGCAATCTCAGCAGGATAACTCATAACGTGGAGCAAAGTGGCTGAGGATGAGCTGATAGTTTTGTATACTGCCCTTATTAAACTTTCTAGGCATTGCACAGTGCAACACAGTAAATAGCATAAGAAGTTAGGAGCAGTAGCAATCGCATTTTTTTCACTTTCCTTTTAATTATAGGGCTAATGAGTTCTTGGAAGTTTTAGTGCAATGTGCTCCTGGTCATCTTCCAGCTGAGCAGTGAAAGTCAACAAAGCTTGTATTTCAAAGTGTTCACACAAATATAGCCTTGGTGGTGTTTGACATATCGTGACAAGATGCTCCAGAACATCGTTGTCTGGGTGCAAATGATCACATGATGCATAGATAAAGGGAAGGGGAAAAATAACCCATTTTACTTTTTCTAGACACATTTACTCTTTATCTTCTCATGGAGGAGCCTGTACAACTACAGAACTGTGGGGGGAAAAAAGGCAAGCACCCAAACTTTGAGGCTACTAAGCCTGCTATCACTACACCTTCTGATACTAAGTTCTCCCAGGTCCTGAATGTTGACCCTTTCCTTCTGACACCCTTTTTTCTGCTGGGACTTCCAGAGATTTTTTTCATGACACAATTTTGGCCAGATCTATTTACTGAAATAATTGGGGGTGGGTTTTTTCCTCTTGTTCTCCCAGTTCACCTATCCATCTTAAAATATTCTTAGAGAATTTTAACATTATTAGGAACCAAACTGATTTTTCTAAAGAGTCCTTATGCTGGTTGTAGAGAGCATTTTGCTTCTGTGACTTGAGAGTTGTTTGATAAATTGCTTATTCACGTCAGCTTAGGCTCTGGAAGTGTTCTTATAAGAGTTTAACTGATGTCTTTGGCTTCAGCACTATAAAAACCTTGTAATTTTCTTGTAAATTAATATTCTCTTCCTGAAACAATTACCTCAGTATTTTTGAGTGGGTTTTCTGTGGGTTTTTTGTCATCATCACTGTGGCATGAGGCCAGCTGTTCTGCTCTTCTGAAAGTAGGACTTCTGAAAAATAAAATAATTGGAAATTATTAAATTAGTAATAAAGTTGCTGATTTTTTTCTCTCTCCTCTTCTGCTAAAACAAACTACAACACATTCATGTAAGTAAACAGTAACAGTTTTTTGTTGGTGGGGTTTTTTTTCATGTTTTTAAATAATTTGAACTGCTGATTTTCTGTTTTTCCTGCACTGGGTATGGCTTGGGAGAATAGAGACTAAGGATACTTAAGGATACTTAAACTTTTCACATGCAAATATTCTCATTGACTTCAAAGAAAGTAACAACCTGTGAAAGTTATTGTTTTGTTTAGGTCTTCACAGAAGCATGGTTATTGTTTGTGTTCCTTGAAACCTTGGAGGATACAAATTCCACATCCTTCCCGGGCAAACTATTCTAAAGCCATACTATACCTGCAAGTAGATGTCAAAGCTTATGTTTTTTGCAGTGATGTTAGTCCCTCCTTTTTCTATTCACATCAGAAATAGCAAACAGGTTGCAGTAACCAAGGTATTTCAAGACCATTACAATTTTTCAAGTTCTCCATTCCCCTCCTTGTTTCCTGCTGCTCAGTCCCATGGTCTTTTTTTAATTTAAAGAATTAGGTGCCTGCCAAGCCTCATGTGCTTTATCTTGCTTAGGGCAGGAAGACATACTGGGTGTTATCTTGTGTCTATTAGCATCCCTTTCACTGTGGTCAGAACAGTAAACTTCATGACTCAAATTCAGGTGTGGGTTTTGTTTGTATGTTTAGAAGCTATTTTTTAGCCAACATAGAACAGAGAAGTGTATAATTGTTAATTATTTCTAGAAGTAGCTGATAAAAATTAGAATGAACTAACAACGTATTCCAACAACCAAGACTCAGTCCTTGGAGTATCCTTATTGAAATTCTTCTGAGGACTTAAATCTATGGAGAAAAATAATGGGAGAGTAGATGTATTATTTATAACTTTGTAAACAAGAAAACAGTTCCTAAATTGTACTTTTTGTGGTAAAAGGGGAATAAAACCCCAACAATCCAAGAGATGAAGAATAAGTAATGAATGGTAAAATCTGATATTCTTTAACAGCCAGAAAATAATTTTCCTTCTGGTCTTTAAGACAAACCATATTGCTCTAAAAATACTGGAAATGTACATTACTATTGTTTGTCCTGTTAAATGAGAATATTGAAAAAGAATAAGTAAGAGAAGCATTTTTCTGTTTCATGGATATTCTACTACTTAACATATAATGTCAATCGATAAGACAATGCCTAGACAGTATGAAAAGGCAATTGGAAATCATGAAGGACTTCTATGCTCTTCTGCTTTGAGAATTTTCTTTTCCTAACTTTAACAAAATAAGGTAAAAATTAATGGATTGTTCTTTACTTCTTGGTGGGGAAAAAAAAGTGTTTATAACGCCAAAGACTCCGGGGGGGGGGGAATCTACTGTTCCAGTAATACGGTGTTCGTGGCCCAAAGGAACTAAATTGAGTGCAGAGTCTTTTGTGGGCTGTGATTTTCTTTGTAGGTAGTACCTGGAATTTTTTCTACAGAGGTTTTTTCATTCTTCAGGTTGTATGGTAGAAGTGGTGCATCCATTTTACAGTCCAAGACCAGATGTATGTTTTTGCAAATATGGTATAAATATATAGATGCTTTTCATTACCTAAGTTGTCAAAACCTAACCAAACTGCTGAATAAAATGAATCCCAGTCAGAAATTTTCAGGCTTTGCATTTCTGTGGAGAATAACCAATTTCCTTTCACTGGAAAGACCTGATGCGTGCAAAGATCCTCTTAGGACTCTGCTTTCTCCCAGAAGAGATGGGTCTGACTGTTGAGGGAGACTCAGGAGGCAGTGCAATACAAGATCTCCTCTGGGAGAAAGCATGACCTTCCTTTGTGATTGAAGGGAGTGGTTCCTGTTTCTTTCATGATTTTGTGCTGCGATAAGATTGCAGAGCTTAATAATCATAGGAGATAATAATCTTAAGGTTTCTTGGGTTTTGGTTACATAGTGAAAGCTTGAGTTCTGCAGATGCAATTTGTCTCTAGTAGAGAAGGAGTGGTGACCTTTAAAGAAACCAGCATGTGGCAACTTCATCTAGCATGGGACTAAAGCAGTGAAGGGTTCACATGGCTGGTCTAATATTGCCAA
Source organism: Aptenodytes forsteri (assembly GCF_000699145.1). Classification (NCBI taxonomy): domain Eukaryota; kingdom Metazoa; phylum Chordata; class Aves; order Sphenisciformes; family Spheniscidae; genus Aptenodytes; species Aptenodytes forsteri. Next base: position 608,636 of record NW_008795435.1, read on the forward strand.
GTAGCAACAGGAAGCTCATGCTTTCACTGCTCATACCTTTTGATGATGAAATAAAGGAATTTGAAACTGTGATGTGAATAAAAAAAAGTGTGATATTTCTAAAATTAGCTCATGCACCAAATGAGAAATATGGAAAACTGATTTCCAGAGCAGTCTCTCCAAGAGAGAGTAGACAACAGCTTAGGAAATGCATAGAAGCTTGCATTGCTGCCATTCATGTTGAAGTTGTCCTGCAGTTAAATAAAATGCTCTGTTTTTAACTCGAAGCCTTTTGCCAGAACAAAAATTGAATTAATTGCAAAAATAAAAATACCAATGTACCTTTAATTTTCACATAGATATAATCCGTTGCTATTGCTGTTTTTCTAAAGAACTTTAGTTCATTCAGTGCGTACATATCTTATCTCCTCCATTGACAAGATGTTACTTTTTTTTGCCTTTCAGAAGTGCAATTATATCTGACATGAAGTAAATCAAATGCAGAAAAATTATTAAATTAGGCTAAGTGATTTGAACGAAAATGCTAATGAGGCATTATACTTCGCATTGAAAACATCTATCCAGAGCTTTTTGGATGCAGATGTTAATGTATATGGAGAGACACACACCTAAAGACTCCTGTTGAAACCTGTTCTCAGTCTTTTACTTGTAGAAGGCTTTATGGCTGATAAATGTATTAATCTGGTGTACTTTAAACTAGACTAAAGAGAGAGAATACTGTTAACAACCAGGCTGTACTCTCTGAAAGTCCAATTAAAAAAAAAAAAATTTTTTTTTTTAAAGACTATGTGTGAGAACTATTGGAATGCTTTTGTTCTTCTGGAAAAATCTACCATTGCCAGTAAATGTTGTCATTTATTAAGAATGATATCACTGTTTCCCTTTTTCTTCCCTTTTTCTCCAGAGAACTAGTTGGTGTTTGTCATCTTCTAGAAGAGTCTCTTAAATTCTCTTTTATTTCTACTGAATTTTCTGTCCTTTAAAGTGACAGTAAGTTACAGAAATTTTAAAAGCCTCCTCTTTATCAATGAAATGTTGTTTATGCAGACCCTCCTTGAAAATGTGTCCTAAAATGTGTTCTTTTCCTGTTTACTTCTGACTTTGAGCATGCTTTGATAGTTTCAAACTTCTCTTCATGACCATAAAGTAATAAAGCTAGAAGTAATTCTTTTTAAATCAAAGCTAAATGAAGGCTGAAATGTTCTTGTAGATATTCTGAAAATAAATTTTTCACTCCCCAACAAACTCCAGATATCGTAGGATTCGCAATAAAATGTTAGCAAGAAGACATTTAAGGATGGATTCAAGGACTGATCATGAGTTGGTGTCCAAGCTATAAGTTGCCCTAGAGCATTCCTCCAATAGATTCCTGTAATAAATATATCGGAATACAAACTTATTGTAACATAACAGTTGTTCTGTCTATATGGTGTGTTTGTCTCTGACAGAGACAGGACTTGATGACCTAATCCTACATTTTTAAATTAGGAGTAGCAAGGTTTGTTACTTTTTTTTTTAATATTGCTGGCAGTAGTCTTTCAGCACCTCTTGTATGCTTCCCTTGCAAACCCCTGGTGCCTCATGTAGGTGTATAGCACAATAGTAGGTCATGGCCATGTCCTGAAGGACTGTTTTCTCTTGGTAATGCTTTGGAGATGTGGTAAAGATGGACTCTTTTGAAGAGCAACACCTGAAAGAGAAAGGCATAGCATATATCCTATGGTTAGCATATATTCCTTATGATGAATAGTCTAAGAAGGTAGTAAATTGTAGGCAAAAGCTTGATGCCAGGGAACCATGCTTATAGGTAGGAGTAAAGGATTAGATCTTTGAAGGAGAACAAGTAGAAGAAGGATCTACTATTGCTGTTGAGAACTCTCTCTTTTAAAAAAAAAAAGCTTTTCTTTGAACTATAGAGAAAACAGCTGCTGCTTGTGTTGAATATCAGTGTTTTGCATCTAAAGCCTTACTCCAGCTTTGCATGTCCTTTCCCAAGCATGCTGGAGGACAAGTATGTTTGTTTTGAAATACAACAATAATCTTGCCCCCACTTTAAAAATCGTTTTCATTCAACTTCAGCTACTGAGGTTATGTGCCATTTTATCCACTTACTGTAGTGTCATCTCATCAGTCTCTCGATGCAGGAAAAATCAAAAGTCAGGCTACGTCTCTCTTACTTGGTGTTCAGTCATCTAGTTGATATGGATTCATTATGAAATTGTTTTATGCAAGAAAAGTGGCAAGCAAATAAATACAATACAATGAAATCTATTACCCCAAAGACATAGTGTGTGCGCATTTTCCCCTCTCCCCTTGTAGTGCGATGTGAAAGTATGCTTGGAAACTGCAGTGAATGGGATACGACAAAAAAAAAACTCGGTGTAATAGAAACCGGTTCTCCTATGCCAAACCAACAAAAGCAGGGGAAAGTCTGCTAAAGCAAACATCTTGGACTGTGGCAGCAGAACTTGAAAGACTGGACCTGCCTAATGACAGTCTGCAAGTCCTTGCTAAATGAATTTGTACAAAGCACTAATGAAGACAGTCTATTTAGGAATCGCTGGAAAGCTCCCATTCAGCTAGCAGCTGGCATGAATGTTGTCAGAAGACATAACCAAATGACAAATAACTGATTATGTGGAAAAAATGAGATGACAATGAGCTGATTTCTCATTAGCGCTTCTTTTCTTCTTCTTTAGATATTATAAACACATTATTCAGGGTTGGTTGTACCGGCCTCGTAAATGCCAATAAGTCACTGCTGAAGCAGTGTGCAGATGGGAAGCTGCTGCCCGGGTGGGAGGACAGCCCCCCTCCATGGGAGCCAGGCATTTTGCATCCCAAGGTATTCACAACTCTCTGTTCTCCCGAAGTAACTTCTGTGGGGCACAAGAAAAGCAAATCCTGTGTGAACGGGGTTGCTGTGAAGTGTTAACAGACTTTTCTTGCTCTGATTACAGAGAGAGCCATTTTTATGAAAACTAGAAGGAAGGATTACTGTCAACAGTAGGGCTGACAGAATACTTTAAAGTATATTATCAAAGTAGAACAGCCTTCCCCCCCCCGCCTCAGTCTTCACGGATTTTCTGTGTTCTTTTTCTTTGGGTAATGGAAATGATGAAATAACTGTAAATTAAAAGCAATGAAAAATGTTACAGAATTGCCTGGTGAGGCCTTCAGCTGTAGACCAGGTCTCTCAGCAGTGTGTAAATGGCCCTAGACTGCAGTGCTTTGGGTTCAGCTTCACATCCAGTGTGAAAAAGAGGACCATTTGGTACAATAGTTAATTTTGCCTTCTAGAAACTGGAATCCAATATAAATGGGACTTTTGCAGCCAGACTATGATGTCTTCAAGTGGCTGAAAGCTGTCTGAGATTTGGTGTTTGGTTCCAAAGTCTTACCTCCCTTCCTTCCCCTGACCCCCCATCTCTATCACACTTGCCATGCACAGTCGCACTTTCTTTTCAGTTTGGTGGTTGATATAAGTTCAGGTGATACAAAGCAGACAAGTCCCACGCTGGTATTGTGTTGAGCTGCTTGCGGGTTTCCTAGTTTCTTCACTTAAAGCAAGAGATTGGATTGGGCTACACTTGCCCATGATATCCATGTCTGGTGTTTGACTTTAATGAGAGTTTAAATCCTAAAGCAGAATGTGGGAGTTTCTGCTTTCTAAACTCAGGTGGTCAGTCCAGCTGAACATGACAATCTTTCAATTTTTAGAAATAAAATGTTTGTGTTGTATGTGGGGTTTTTTTGTTTGGGGTGTTTTTGTTGCTCTTCCACCCCCCCAAAATCACTGGACAACTGGTCTCAAAGTGTTTTTCATGTTATGTTGTAGGTTGTCCAATTTAATAGGACTGAAAGGAGTGTGTGTGTGTCTGTTTATATGTATATATGTATAGATAGATGTTGCTTCTGCTCCCCTGAGGAGAGGATTACAGTGGTCAACTGGTAGATCCATTTCTTCCATGTGCTTCAAATCCACCACAACCGATTCAAATTATTAGTCATCCAGGATTTATAGTGCTATTTTCTCTCCTTGCTTCCCCTTTCCACATAATCATCAGTAGTGTTAAGTACCTACAGGCATTTGAAAATCCCACTTCGTGCTTATTTACTTTTTTGAAATCATGTTGAAAATATAGCCCTTAGCCTGTTTACATCTGTGAAGGATGACAATACTTTCTTACCTTTAATGGAGGAATTCTGGACAGTTGGGGGAACCTGGGCTGCCCCAGTAATACCCAGCATCAGGTTATAAACCCAACCAAACAAAAGATCTAATTACTGGGGCTCCTTTTAGTGCACTCAGCCACACTTGGGGGATGAGTCTCTTCCCCCATGTGATGGGAGGCACCTGTTTTTCTGCCCAGTCATGCTGTGGAGGTGTTTCTATTTCTCTAATGCTAAGGAGAAGTTCAAATTTTACAATACAGCAGAGACGATGTAACTTCAGGCTGCTGCCAAAAGGCTCCTCTTGTGTGTCTCCTTCCCCCTCTTCATGCAGGTTTTTGTCTGGGCACCGAGCCAGCTGTGCTGCGGCTTGGGGCTCTCTGCTCCCAAGGGGTGCCTTTCTTCTTCTGCTTGTCATATTTCCACCTACCTGCACAGAGGCTACCCACAGGAGAGGAACTCAGACGTACCTATTTTCACTATGTCATTGGCAGGGTCCTTTCCAGGCTCTCTTGCATTTGGATGAGTGCTGGTGCTGCCAGACCTGGTCTTTGCAACTTCCCTTCCTCCTTTTCAAGTTGATTTTTCAACATGTTGTGGCCTTACAGAGACCCTGAATGGTCAGTGATAAATAAAGCAAAAATCATAAATTAAAAAAAAAAAAAACCAGCCCCCCAAAAAACATCCTCAGAGGTTATGTATTTTCTTGCTAATAAGCCCAATGTTCCTGAGAGATGCTAACTGGTGCCCTGTTATGTGCTGTATTATGTGGGGATTTGGATCTCTGCATATTTTAGCAGTGTATGTATCCATGAATGCATATTGAATCAGCCCCTTTCTCCTCTGAGTCAAAATACATAGTGACAGTTCATAAAAATAACATCTGCCAACAAGAAGTACGCTAGGCAGTAAAAGAAGAGCTATACTTCAAGCACTGAACTGGGTCTGGTTCAGTCTGGTGCTTTCCAGTATGGCATTGAATCATACTTTTTTTTTTTCCACCGTGAATGCATAACATACCTTCAGAATAAGTAATGGCAGTTGCAGTGTTACCTTTTTTAAGGGTTCTCAGGTTGGTTGTGTGTGATTTGTAATAAAGCAGCTGTGTATCTTCACAAGCTTTGCTGTTAACACACCTCACTTTGTCTTTGCAACTTTTTATTGATCATAAAAATTGTTTAATTATTCAATATTTTAGTACCTTGAAATCCAAGCCATACTGGCACTGTAAAAATAAGCTTGAAGTAATATCCTCTCCTCAGATAACCTGTACCCCATTCTGCAAAGGCTGAAGACCGCTTTGCTGCTATTTAAGTCATCAGCTTCCCATTGATTTTAGAGCATTATACTCTGACTAGGAATTAGATGAATAAACAAATGTATTGGAATGAGTCTTTCAATATTAATCAAGAAAATAAACAAATGAAAGAAATAATGAGCAAAGGGGGATGAAGATAGAGAAGGATGCATATGGGGTTAAATCCCTGCCTAAGATAATTTTTCTTTGCTTCCTGGCCTGCCACAGATTGCCTGTGTGTCCACCTTTTTAGCAAAAGAAATGGATAATGTAGTTGGTTGGTGGGGGGTTTTTTTGTGTTGTTTCTGGTTTGAGTTGTTTTTTTCTAATTTAGATTGCACAGTTCTTCAGCTACAGTATCTTACTATTAGTATGTATTCCAGGTAGTACACCCTGGGGTCCTAATTTTGTTAAAGACTCAAAATAGTACTGTATTAGTGTTTAATGACGATCACGATGTGTAGTGCTAAACTTGTACCTTCCCATCTCAGATAAATTTTGAGAATGCTGCTTCTTTCGTGATGTGGGTAATGTTGATGGATTCCCTCATTCTGGTTGGCCATAGCCACTTCTTCTGTTGTTTGTTTTGAGGCACGCATTTTACATTTAGTCTTCAACAAAGGAAAAACGGTTGTGCAAAGTCTTGGAGAATTACACTAAGGGGAAATGATCTGAATTAGTCTCATCTGAAACATGCCACAGCATCTTGAATTCTGTAGACTGTGCCAATGTGTGGTTGAGACTGTCGGGAACTTCCCAGGTTAGACTTGTGATTTGCAAGCAGTTTGAGTGATGATCCAGAAGATTTAAATATCTCTAGGGTACAAGCATTGGAATAGTATAAGGTTATTGCTATAAGTGTGAGGACAGAAAGCGTATATGAAAGGAAAAAAAATCTATAAAGTGGCTGGTTTTGGTGATAGAAGAATAGATAAACAGGCACATAAGCCTTTTACTGGAAATAGAAGCAGCAAACTTGAAGTTTCAAGGTATAAACTCACATAGCCTGTCAACAGGAATAGTGCTGTAAAGAATTTAAAAAAAAAATAGATCTGTTCTATTGCAAGAACCCTAACTGTCTGTCTGTAGTGCATGTTATGTGATTTTCTTTTCTCTGTGTGGTCCCATTTGATTACAATGCTAGGAGTGCCTGGCCACATTCCATATATAATTAATTGCAGCTTTGGTTTCAGATTGCAGCAGGGCCAGGCTGCCTCTACCCCTTGCGCTTGTTCACATCTTTAGATAGCTTTCCACCATGCCAGCTGGTGAGTGAATGGAGCCTTTCACAGCGAGCCTAATAGGCATGAATGGTTGAGTCATTGTCCGTGTTGGCTCTCTAGTTAATCTAGTGACAAACAAGATTGGAGCTGCTGCAGTTGACATTCTCTTTATTGCCTGTGTTTTCAGCGTAAACACTGTGTGTAAAGGGATTTCATCTTTTTGCCAGCTCGTTTCTGTTTCTTGCTGGTTTTGGAAGGAAAGTATTCTTTATGAAGAGGTACAAATAAAAGCTGCTAAGTGTTACGTTCATTTGTTTATTTTTAGTTTCTAGCAAAGTAGACAGTTGAAATATCTCGGGTTGTGGGTTCAGGTTCCAAGTTTTACAATTTTTTTTATTCCTTCTGAGGTTCAATTCTCTCTGCTCACATAAATGATTTCTGCGTTGCATGTGAAGTTAAGTTACACCAAGCTATCGCTTCAGTTCTTGCCTGCTCATAGGGTTGTGTTTCTGAGCTGTTTGTTTGTTTATTTATGCAGTATACAAGCTTAAATAAAATTAAAAAAAGGAGGTCTATTTTCTTACAGGGAAATGTTATAGATGTGGAAAAAAAATATTTTTAATACCCTTTTTGATAGATGCAAAAAGTAGCAGAAAATGTATTCTAACTCCGAAATTCTATAACAATAGAAAATGTCCTTTCTATGAGTAATTTTCAAGTCCATTGGTATAAAACAACTTCTTTTCTAAAATACTTGTTCCTCTTATTAAATTCTAAAAGGTATAGCATGTAGTAATAAAAAGTCATCAGAAATGCAAATAAATGAAATGTAGTGTTTGAAAACCATGCGTGTTTTCATAAATGCTTTTGCTCAATCATGATCTCTAAATTTTTTTTTCCTTAAGCCTTTTCTGAGTGAAGAAGGAAAGAGGAACGTGCCAACTTTTCATTTCCCTATTTACTAGTTCTTTCAAAATCAAAGAAGGAAAAGTGAGTCAAAAGGACAAAAGCAACATCCAGCAAAACTGCTCACTGACAATCTTGTCATTTATGGAGCCAGGATAAACAAAAACGCAGTTCTGGCAGTTGCTTTTCCTCTATAATGAATTGTGCGTAGTACAAAAGAACACAACTCAATGACTTCCCAGCCGTCCTACAGCAGAAAACCGTTTTACAATGAGAAATGTGGGCATTGTAGGAACCTCCTTCCACGTAACACTGGTGTGATGTGAGCATGCTGTGGTGAGCCCTTGGCTCTGATGGAGGGCTTTAATGTCCCTGAGCTAATCAGTACCACCACCAGCATTGCTCTGCCCTCGTTGAGCCTAGAGGAGCTGTGGAGGGAGGGGAGTACCCTGGGTAGCAGCACGGTGATGTCTGTTCTGCCAGACAGGCAGGATGCCTTCCTGAGCCCCTCGGATAAAGGATCTGTGCTATTTGTGTATCTGCTTTATTCTGGGCCGTCCTGCCCATTCTGGCAATGGTGAAGCTTTGCAGAGGAAGATATCCTCTAACACTGAAAAAATTTCTTTCATACAGCAAAGAAAATGAGATTATCTTCAATAACAGCTCTTGTACACTTTCTGCTTCCTTGTTTTCACAATAAAACATCTTTCTGGAATCTCCCTGGGCCTCTGCCCATGTCCACAGCTATAAATGAGCGATGTGCACGTTTCACAGTGCTTAACAGCCCCAATCTAAACTTGCATAATGAGATGCTGGAAGTTGTAGGGGTTGGCTGGGGCAGGGGCTGTTATAACTGTAATGCCGAGGAACTGGGAGCAAAACTGTCATTAATGCTAAAGGAGAAGTTTGGCTAATTCCCTGCTAACCATGCTGAAAATCTTCCCCAAGAGACACAGTTTAATAGTCATAATTCAATTTGATTTGTATTAGCTCTCTTTTGCCTAATTAAAAATATATATAAAAAAGCAGAAGACAGGGAGAAAAGAACTGTTAAGCTCTTCAGTATTTGGGGCTCACTGTGTGGTATTTCACCAGTGCAGTAAGAGCAGGAAGAAAACAGCCCTCCTTTTATAATTCTGCCATGTCTTGGGACACTTATCTAGTTACAGTGGCGATTGATGGCCAGTCAATGTTGACTTTCCTGTCTGTTAATCTGAAAAATATGCTGCCTGTCTGCAAGGGTAGTCAGAGAAGGAATCTAAGTACAGCACAGGTATGAGCCTTGCTTTAAATAGATTAAAAGAATTTTTTTTGGACCCTACTTCTACATTTTGTTTATGATTGCCTTTTAAATTGAGATACTCTCTTACCATGATAACCCACAATGAAATCTTCTCTTTGTCTCTTTCTCCTTTTTTCCCCTTCTGGTATATAATTTCGTTCTGTAGTCTTACTTATCTGAATAATCCCATGGACGTGGTTTATTAAAGTGAGTAAACACAGCTACGTTTGAACAATTCTTGATGGCCTTTAGACATTTCAAGTTTTTTTTTTTTTTTCCATTGCTCTCTTGCAATTGAAAACAAGTTAAAATATTGCATCTGATGATGCTTGATATGTTTGGCTTTTTTCAAGGATTTATTTGAAGTTTGGTGTTCCAGGGTAAAAAAAGCAGGGGAAGAGAAAATTAGTTTCTTGCTTTATTCTGTGTGTGGGAGCTTCCTCAAGAGCTGCACATGTGACATAGTCGGTGTGCTTCAATCTTGCTGTGCAACATTGATATTATGTTGTCTGTTCCAGGAGTCTCTGTGGCTGAAGGTCACAGGCTAAATGTTATTCCATTTTGTATTGGGAAAGTACAATTTGGAAGCTGACTAAAAGAAAAATCTGAAATCCAAAGTTGAATGATGTTCATAGGGATTGCACAAAGAGAGGATAAAATCTCATTGTATGAAAGAAGCAAAATTTTTTTTTTTTATTCCGCCTTTTCTGCAATAAATAGCTACTTGAGTAGGTGTTACGTTCTGCACAGGAGTTTCCTGCAGAGGGTTCGCTGCAGATTTGTTAGCGTTAAGGAATACCTTGGAAGGATTAGGGTAAGACTCTTAGCAGACTGAGTCTCTAGAGGACGTTCTTGAGAACATGTGGCTGGCTTCTGGCTTTTGACCTTCCCCTTTAAATTGTTGACATCAGAATAATTATCACGAGGCACTATAGAAAATCAAATGTTTAAATGGTTGCCTCCAATTAAGAGGGTTTTTTAACATGCAAATGTTACGTATGTAGAAATTCTTATTGGTGGTGGTTCTTCATGATAACGACAAAAATAGTGCTTTTCAAACCTGCTGAACTGTATCTTGATCCAAAGAATAATTGTAACTGCATTGCAAGATTATTAATCAAAAAAGAATTACATGAAAACAAAAATGAACATATTTCTGGATCTGACTACTCTCAGTCCTCTTCTGATTTCCCTATCTTGCCCATCACCCTTTGATTCACACTAAAAAGGGGGTCTAAAACATGGTTGCCTTGCCTTCCTGCTGCAGGATGTCCCTTTTCCTTCACTGTCAGCACCAATGCGTCTCCACTAGTGCTAGCATAGTCCATAGTGTGAGCACTTTACTATCATCTTTGTGGAGACAAGCCAAAAAGGTTTACATGAGGTTTGGGGTTAAAGTCTAGCAGGCAGCTGACATTCTCCCACTTCTTTTACTCTTCCAGCGGGGATCATTTTAGGAGAAAGAAAATGCTGGTCACACCGCAACTACCCTTATAAATAGACCTTCAGAAGTGAATACAGAGCAATTCTACATTTAGTATTCGCACTGCTGTTTTAAAAAGAACTAGTAAGTTTTTTGCTGGACTTCTGATCTTTTTCTCTTTTTCTGCTGAAAACAATCATATTTGTTCTGCCTAAAGAGCAGATTTTTGTTAAATCCCCTTGCAAATGGTCCCTGATCTCTGTTTGTATTTCTGAGTCTTTCTTCCTTCCCAGCCCTGGCCGTGTCAGTTTGAGGGAGGAGCAAAATCACTATGGCAGCAGGCTGCTTCCTAGACGTGTCAAAGAAACCTGCCAAGTTTCGTAGGTTTATTGTGTGCGGTGCTCAGATTCTCTTTTGTGTTTGTCACGTAATCAGTTGAAAATAGCAGCATTTGAACTAGGATTTCACACTCCCTCATTCTGTCCCTGGCAGGGCCGCTGTGTGTTTCCTCGTCCACGTGAGTCTCATGCTTGTTCCTGAGAGGATGGAAAGGAAACGGTGGGGTAAAAGCCTTCTTAATTTGCTTCTGAAGACAAAGGTCTTTTCATGCCTATTGTACTGGAGCACTGGTACAAATCGAAACAGCAGCCCCCTGAGAATGTTCAAATGTGGTTTTCTGGGACTCTCTCCCATTTTGTTTTCTCATTGGAAGGTCAGAAGGGCTCAGTAAAGTCAGTAACAGCAGATCAGTCTTGTCTACACTGCAAGACTGAGCAATTTTTTTTTTTTAAATCATGTCAAGGGGCAGCATCCCCAGCAGGGCAGCTATGGCTGTTCAGCCAGCCAGTCCTACTGGGAGCATGGAAACTCTCAGTGATAGAGAGTTGTTACAGGCTTTACCAAGTGGGTACCCTACTCTTGTAGGGTGTGTTACTGCCATTTGGAAAACACTTCCACTGCTTTGGCATGTGCTTAATTCAATCTGCCAGATTAATTTCCCAGCTCTGGTTTGGACTCATTCTTTCAAATGACATCTGGGAGATGCTGGGGTGCCATAACTGGTCGTGGGTTATGTACTCTTCCATGCTGAGTGCTGTGGGAGTGTGGTCATACTGTTGAAACACCTGCCCCTCTGTACTGCACATCTGTAAGGAACACCCTTCGGCCTGATTTTTGTGGCATCCCCACAGGTACCCAGTTCTGCAGTGCAGACAAGTCCTGAGCTTCCAGCTGTGTCAGCTGCTTCTTGTGGTAATGACATCAAGTCAAAAGGATGACCTAGCACCTTTTCTCATAAGTGTGTTGTGCTTCGTTTTTGGGACGTCTGCTGGAGAATATAGGTGATGCTCCATGCCCGTACACTGGGTTTTGATGTATGCCTGTGTTTTGATTACTTAAGGTAAGTTACAGGCTACTCTATTGATCCCCTATCAAATGTCTGAGTTTAATTTCACCTGTGTTAGGAGCCAAAGCTGCCTCAGTTAAATGCTTAGAATTGTTCTTCAGAGGGACCCACTTCTTTCTACTGATCGTAGGGGAAATATAAATTCCTAGCTTAAGTTCTTTGAGTCACGTTGTTGGTCTGTGTACCTTTGCAGTGCTGAAATAAGTCATCTGGATCCAGCCCATACTCTTTGAAGTGCCTGATTTAGAGCCTTTTGTTGCATTGCTCTTTTGTTACTCACGGTTTTTCTCCCTTTTGCATTGACAGCAACAAAGAAACCCTTATTTCAGTGCAATTCCATCAGTCATGTATACAAATAGAGTAAATACCTAGGAAATCAGAATGGATCCCAGAAGGGCCTCGTGGTAATTTCTGTTCCAACTTCAAAAGGTACTATTTACATAATGCAACATCTTCACTGAAATGAATAAACTGTGATTTAATGCAAGACCTCTTGTCTTTTATACCTTACATTTAAATAATAGATGCATAAAAATTAAAATAAAAATACCTGAAAGTGATGTTTGGTTAATGAAGCTCTGAAATTGAAGCTTGCTTCTGATGCACCGCATCAAAAGGAGTTTTCACTGTTATTTTAGCAAGCAGTAAGAGGCAGGTTCATATTAGCTGATCTAATCCAGTCCAACTCTATATTATCTTAATCTCAGCTGCTCCCCATGCTCAGTTTCAATTTATGTATTATTGGGCTCCCCCTGGTCTCCTCTCCTGCTTTCCTATGACTGTTTAAGATTGTAGGCAGCTCAGAGAGTCACTCTCTTCTAAGACAAGCATGGACATGAAAGGTAAGTGTTCATCCTTTTCTTGGCTTAGACCCATACCCCTGCCTTGTAAGGACCTTTCTAGTATCTCTAGCTCTTATAAGAAAACAGTACTTTATTTCCATCAAAAGTGCTTTCCATACTGTTTTGGGTTTTTTTACCACAGTTGAATAATTCTATGGAAGCGTGGAGGGTCTCTGCTCTAACTGAAGGCTTTAAACACACTGCAGACGCTTCTCCATATAGAATTTCTACAGCCTGCAACCTCCTGTAGGTTTCTCTCCTTATATAGGTTTCCCATCCAGTTATTCTTGCTTTTATTCATGGCTGTGGGGTTGTTTTGGTTTTTTTCCCCCCTGAAGCTTTTGGGACAACTGCTTACATTATCTTCCACTCCTGGCTCCCCCCATTCTCAGTTCCCTCTTAAAGCCTTCCTCAGTGGGAGAGCGTTTTCTTTACAAGCTACAAGCAGCCCAGAAAGGCACCCTTGCAGCTTTCACTCGCTACAACTGTCACACATACCTCCATGAACAGCTAGCTTAAAGGAAACCGGTTTCCAAAATGTTAAACGTTAGCAAAGCTCACCCAGCACGTGCTTGATATGCCATCTGTTACAAACGGGAATGAGGCTGCAGTGAAGAAAACACACTGAGAAGGAGAATAAACCCTATTTCTTACTCTGTGCCACTCTGTGCTCTGCATATCCTGCCGTATCATCTTTTTTTGAACTACTTCAGGTTTCCTTCGCAGCTTTGACTTTCAGCCTTTTCCTAACGCATGCAAACAGACTTCACAGCTGCTTCCATACTGCATCTCAGGCACTGGTCACCTATACTATCCTTCTAACTGGAAGTATGGTGCTAGCAAGTCCCAGCTGCTCTTAGAACAGATGATGTTAAGACTCTCGTAGGAAGAAGTTTAAGTCTCTTCTACCTTTCCAAGGCTCATTGTACCCTGGCCTTCAGGTATATCTTTCCAATTCTGAACTGGTCCCCTAGCTATTTCCTTTTGGTCTAATTTTTCTTAATCAGATGATGGAGGACAGCCAAGGCTCACCACTAATTCTATTAACCATGCCTTATATGCCCCAATTACAATAAATCTCAGGCTGCATTGTTCTTTGGCATCCAACCGTATTGTGTTGATGCTATGAAGAAGGCCAAAAAAACTGTAATGAGTCTAAGCCTGCTCCTCGCAGGAAATTTCTTCTTTGGCCCTTGCAGTTGCTGTCAAGCGGGTAGCTGTAGCCTCACCTCCTATTTTCAGTCTCTCTCTTTCTTTTTTTGTGAGCATGTGCCTAACAGAGGGAGAACATTGCCAGCTTTCACGCAGGAAGCAGAAGTTCTGATTCTGGGTGCTGTTTCAGCCCACGTTCATTTGTTAAAACACAGAGTGTCCCAAAGACTAAACTATAAGTTTAAATGGGATAGGATCGTGCTCCTGCTTTTAAGGTTGGGAATGGTGCAGAACAGTGGATACATCAAGATTCTCTAGGACTAGTGATTTTTTTTTTTACTCACCTACCCCACAAGTGTTGAGATGAGGATTTTCAACAGGTTCCTCCTCTCTGTTACAGACTGTATTTTATGTCCTCTAAGGTACTTGTTACAAACACTTCACAAGAAATGCCCTTTCAATCAAGGACTTTTTCATCTCCCCATGCCCTCCAGCTCTGCAAGTGCGAGGAATAGTAACTAAAGGAATGGGGTTTTGTAAAATGGAAAGTGTGAAACCATATGCAACTGCATGGCATGTTTTTGACTAATCTGAGGACAAATGCTTAAAACCACAAAAAGACTTACTGCCCTATGCATGGCCTCACTGAACCCTGATAGTACAGGCCCCCTTCACACAGAAAGTGTGCTCTCTACATTAGCAGTAACTCAAGAACCTCTGTTAATGGCTTTCAGAAAGGCTAGACAAACTTTTTAAAGTTTGGAATCAAATTTTTGGTTCGAGGGTGTGTATTTTAGTGTGGTGGGTGGTTTTTTTTTTTTTTGTTCAGGTCAGCTAGGTAGGATGTATGCTAGAAACCAAGAGGCTACTGAAGCATGATAGCAGTGTTTATGACTGCATCAGACCTTGCTAATAGCTAGCTTTCAGACTGGTTCAACCTTCTGGAATACCACGTATATGACTTGAATATAAGTATTTGTGAGTAGAACACAACTATTTGCTGTTTCCATATTTATATAAAAAGAGATATATAATCATTCTTGATAATGAATCTGCCTTTCTTTGGATTCAGAATTATACTTTGCTGTAGTTTGAGGGGCCTGCAGGCATGCTCTCACAAAAGCATTACCCTAGTTATACCAAGTTTACTGCAGTCAGTGAGTAAGTGAGATGTAAATGAGAACAGAATCCAGGTCGTGGTATATGCTGCACATTACTGTGTACATAAGGAAATTACTCTGCTTTCCTATCTGGTTACAGTAAGACCAGTACATCATTAGGAGTTTTGCCAGGGGAAATCCGTATATCCGACACTTTTAAGAGATCAGAGCTACGTTAGAAACTCTTCAGTTACTAAAATGCTGTTGAACCTTATTGACACAGATACAGGGAGAAAAGGCTTCGGTAGCACAACCGAATGCACTTCTGAAGGTTAGAAATGTGCAGCGCTGCAGTTCAACGCACCTGCAGAATCCCTGGAGGCTTCAACCCTTCAGAGGTTTCCGTAAGAAATAAATTACAGAGCAGCTCCAAATAAGGGAGAACTGGAAGAATCTTGTTTCCTTTGTTTAGAATAGCATCAAAGCAGACTGTAAAAGGGAAGAACAGTTCATACCGCCTCTTCTGGATTCACAGCTCTCTTGTTTCTTTCTAGTACATAACATAAGCTGAAGGATTAATTTAAGTGGTTTATTCTTTTTTAATGTCTCTTATATGCGGATTGCCTATCCTGGAAGGGATTACTGCAGAACTGGGAGAATAAGTCCCAGAGGATGAAAATTCAGTAAGGGAAAAGGATATTTTTATCAGGATGCTAAAATATTAGATTGAATTAATTGCTCATTTATATGGCAGGCAAAAGGCTTGGAGAATGTGTGAGGTGCTGGGTCAGCAAGAGGAAAAAAGAATGATGGGAAGGAGAAGGGAAGGAGAACTTTATCAATTTGACTCTTTTCTGTATGATTGCTGCTCCCAAGTGGATTAGAGGAGTCCTGCTAGAGGAACAGAGGGTAGGGAGGAGGCAATTGCCAAATAGAGATAGCCCCAATCTTGTTTATAAACAAGATTGATAACAAAGTAATTCTGAATTGGGGTAAATGCCAAAGTGGTTTTTGTCCAGCCTGCTCATCTCATTAGCTGCTCTTCATACACTCAAACAATTCACTTCAATAGGTAGAATAAAGCTTATTTCATTATTTCCTCAAAACCTCAAACTGCTGCTGGGAAGGACTGGTGAAAAGAAATTGCGTTTGCATCTTTCCTAGGGATCACATGTGGCAGCCAAAGTACTGTCACTGTTTCAATGTTAAAAGACTACCAAGGCCTTGTCCCTGGCTTTGGAGGTTCAGATGTGATGTGGCTGGTGCTGTGATAATAAAGAATAATGATAAACGTGAAGAAGGTGACACGTTTTTACACTGCACTTGAAATTGGTGTAGGGAGCAATTATTACTTGTTGTGTTAATATTTGGTTTTGATAAAAATGACGGCCATATCTAGACAGATGTGTTGAGTGAGTCACAAAATGGCAGGTTCTGATATAACACTTCTGACAGTAAGTGCTTCCCAAATGCCTAAGGAGAATGTGTACGGTGTTTCTACTTTTACAAGAAGTTAAGCAGCACACCAATATCCATTCCCTCCTAGAGCTGGAAAATCCTATCTATAAGGAGGAAAAATACCCCAACTATTGTTAAGCCAATTAGTTCCATGGGACGAAGGATCTGGCTTCTTAAAGTTTATGTCATTTGATGGATTTCTGATGTCTAAAGTGGTTTGAGTTTTGAGGGAATCTTTTTTCTGTCTTTGAGATATTTGTCTTCCTCCTATAAGGATTTTTGTGTTGTACAGCCCCCTTCAGTTAGAGCCTAATCAGTTTTTCCTTTCTTTTTCTTTAAACGTGTAGGAACTAAACACCTTTCTCCCCTTCTGGCACGTTTGGTTGAAACTGGCCAACATGTCCTGGGACATGAACACACATGGAAAACCAGACAGGTTGGAAATACATAAACCTTCCCGGCCAGTGACATGAACAGGAACATTTGCTTTACATTTCATTTTGCCAGGCTTGAAAAAAACACTGTCAAGATTGGCTGGTAGCTTTAGCACTCACTGAGGCAGCTGAGCTTCTATGTCTGAACCAATTACTATGGTTTTAGTGGGATTGGGCAAAAAGGCAGTTCAATTGAAACTGCTTTATTGGCATGACTACTGTCGCAAGCTTTGCCAAAAAGCATAGTGCCACTGGGGATCTGAGAGATTCAACATGTCACAATGATTTTGGTCTTAAATAAGTGCAATTTGATACTTTATTCTGCAATGATTAGAACTGGAGAAGGTTTTGATCTCTGTTCCTAATCTTAGAAGTTTGGATAAATGGTCTTGGTAATGGCAGTGTAACACTGTGTTAGCTATGCAGCTGAGGAATAAGGGAAAGCTCAGCCTTTTCATCTAAAAGCCGACAAGGGCTGAACAATAAGACTCTTTCCAGTGTCTAGAGAGAGTCTAGAAAACAGAATTTGGCTTTAGGACACAAGGCAGAAATCCCCCAACAGGGTCTTTTCTAAAACTGAAAGAAAGGCGAAATCCTTGCAAATGGTCTGTTAATTTGCAAGTAATTGCTGTAATAGGAAAGTGCTCAGTTAGCCGAGATCTTGGGTCACTATTTAGAATGACAATGCAAAGAGTTAAATCCTATTTTCTTTCAATCCAATATTAAAACAACAGCAAACAATGCCCCAGAAAATGTATGTAAATTATAAACAGGCTGGTTTGTACTTCTCAGAGTCTAGTGTTGTGTAGTGGAAAATGTTAAGCTGATAAAGAGTAAAGGGCTGCGCTATTTTAAGCTCTCTTATCCAGTTAGCTGACTAAAACTGTTTTATAGCTAGAACAGAGCATCTGGGCTGGTACACATAGCATTCATCAGTGACTCTAAATCTGTGAAAAAGAGCAGGGAAACAACAAGCTTGGAATAGATTCTGCCAAGCCCACAACATCTGAAAAATTTGTAGTTAGAAAACCCCACTGATGCTCAGAAATCACAAGTATCTGCCAGTCCTTCAAGATTTTTCTCTGTGAGCATGTGCTGTTTTTCTGAAGTTCCTATGTGCCTGCTAAAAAAAAAAAGTGGAAGATGGAACATACTGTACTGAGCAGTGAAGCAACGAAGCCAGCATTGAAAGGAGAAAAACAATTCAGACTGAGACACTTCTGCTATCTCCCAACTTATCATAGTTTGCATATAAAAAGGGTGTTAAATTCGGTTGTTTTCTTTGTTCCTCTGGAAGTTTTAATGTCAATACCAGGTGACTGATTAGTGCCCTGTTGCTCCCATCTAAAACCTCCAAAGAGGTCATGGAGTTTATAAAGGATTGTCTGCCAGGGGGCAGGTCATCTACTAACAGATGTAGCTTTTAATCTTGTCCGTGGCTTTTAACCTGAGCTATGTCTTCCAGTCATTGTAAGAGGCTTAGTAGTGTGATAACGTGTGCCTCGGTTTCCAGATTCTTAATTAAGACAGTAAAAATCCAGAAATTTACCACTTCAATAGCCTTTCCTGCAGAGAGACCCTATGTAGTACTTAAATTGTTACTTTTGGTCTTAACAGAGGATTTTTGACTACATCAATGTTTACTGAAATGAATTGAGGAATCCTGAAACCAGATCTGCATTCGCAGAGTAGGGAGCTGAGTTAAAACAGACCTAATCTTAAATAAAAATACTTCTTTTTTTAACCCCACGAGTACAACAAAATAAAATCCTTTTTCCTTTTCAACATCAAAATTTATTTTGAACTGCTCGGTTCTATTCATTAGAAAAGTGAAGAAAAATGTAAAGAAAGCAATACTAATCTTTATTTTGGGGTGGCTGTGTAATTTTGGATCCTTACTCGTATGGGTTTTATTTTCAAATTCCAAGTACTTTTACAAATGAACTTGAATAGAATATAGCACGCTTGAGGCAGTATAGATTTTCAGAGAACTGCTATCCAGTGGAGGATGTTGAAATAAAAAGGTGCTGTAAGTGATAATGCTGTGGGCTGATAGCACTGAGAAATTTCTGCTTTTGGTCTTGAAAGCAGCAGGACGTAAGTGCAGGTGAAATGTGGTGTCTGCTAGAAAGTGTGAAAGCTACCTTTGGGGGTTCTTTTAAACTTACCTCCTTTGTAGATGCTTCACCACAGACCTTTGTTTTGGCCTCTGCTTTCTGGACACTTCAGTGCATGAAACTTCTGGGAAACCCCTTGCTTTAAGGAAATACCAGTGTTCCACTCCTCAGGCCTCTTCTCACTCCCTTGCTGCAGGGGTGGGATGGGCAGAGGCTGCAGGGCTTCGGTTTTGCATAACTCCGAGCTCATGGGCAGCCTTGGTGGCCTTGACCAGGTGCTATCTATTGACTGGACTAGTGCATCTCCAGAAACTGCTGTAACTTGTGGCTGGGGCTGATCCAGCCCCTCAGAGCAGCTTGGGGTCTGGGAGGTGCATCTAACCCTGTCTCTCGAGGGGGTGCAGCTCTCCTCTGGAGGCTTGCTACCTCTGCTTCCCTGTCTGACCCCGGGCAGAGCTGATCTCGGAGCGGTTCTTTGTGCACATGTGAATATAGACATGTTAGATTGCCTCCCGCTCACCTGCCCTGCATGTGCTCTGTAGGTCGGACAGCAAACTGTTGGGAGAGGGTGACTGTTTTGTTCCAAATATACACCATGTAGCACTATAAGTTCACAGCAGTTTCCAGGGCTACCCTTCATTAGTAAGAATACCACCAACAGTGAAATCAGGCTGTAGAAGATCGCCACCTTCTCTGCGGAGAAGGGTGGAGAAAGTCTGTCACTCTGGATGCTGAGCCTGCCAGGAATGCTATAATGGTGATAGCAAACGTTTTCTTGGACATGGCAGTGGTGGTTCTGCCTCAGCTTAATGAGCTGCTGGAGCCCCCTGGGACAGGTACTGGCTGTATCTGGCGTACTTCTGAGTTTGCTGCTTTCTGCTGGGACCATTCAGCTCTGACACTTTTCCTGGTGTGGCCTGGTACCAAGTGATCCATTCAGGCTCTGCTTCCTCTTCATTTCCAACACTAAGGTGCTCCTACCTGTACCAGCTGTGGCAGGGGGGAACCCGGGCCTGCATCTTGCACATGGGAGCACTAGAGCGGTCTCAGAGATGAATGCTTCCCCAAGCACCCCACAGCCTGCGTGGGACGGCGGCTCTGAGCCATCAGGCTGTTAGTGAGTGTGGGTTGGCTTTCCAGCTCAGTGCGGGAGGGGGAAGGTATTGCATCAAAACTTCTCTCAGGGCTGAGAGCTCAGCCCTAGCACAGGGATTTCCCCTCTCCTGTTGTCTGTATGTGTGCTCTGGGTCTGGTGAGATAATTAGTCCTTTTTGGGCAATTTTCTTATCATCTAAGTGCTGTGATAAGGAGTTACAGGCAGTGCCCTTCATAAAAATGTGGCTGACACAGCAGTGCACCACTAAGCAATGTGTTTTAGCCAGGTGTAGCTGGAAGGTGTCCATCAGTGCTGTCAGCACTGCACCACCAGCACAGGAGGGAGGAGGTAGTCATGGCAGTGCAGGTAAATGGAGATGGGCAGAAGGAGCAGGCTGTCCTGGGATCAAAATCAGGGGCTACATAAAACTGAAAGAGGCTCCTTGTCTGCATGTTTACCCTAAGGGGTTTGCTTACAAAGTTGGCGTGCTGTGAGCGATTAAATTTTCCCCACCCTATTGGAGCAGTTGCTGCCAACCTCATTAAACAAGTATCTCCTATCTTTGGCCTTCTGTGAGGTGGGAGGACTGATTCCCACTGTGTCTGATCTGGTTAGTTACAAATCCCGGCTCTTGCCTGATCCCTGCTCATTACACAAATAATGCAGGCTTGGAGATCTTTTATCAAAACTGCTTTTTATTAGTTTTGAATGCAGAATTAAGTGTTGCAAGTGAAGCAACCACAGGTGCATGGGAGAGATTGAGGATGGAGTTTTATTAGGGGAAAGGGAAACTATTTATGGAGCTGAATTACATATAAAACAGTGTGCTCTTACGGCTGAAACAGAGGTGGGTGACCCCAGCCCCACCTGGGGGGGGGACTGTTCTCTGAGGGACCTGTTCCTGCCAACTAGGGATTTTGCTATTCACATATAATCCCATTCAGACTTCATACTTGCTCTGTCATGGACCTGTAAAAGGCCGTTCTTTGCTTGGCTTCTACAGGTTCACAGGCCTGTTCAACATTGGACATGGGAAGAATTTCTTCTTTCTGCATCTCTCCAGGAGAGAACTTTTCCTACACAACGATCCTCAACCACAGATTGTCATCTGAGGCGGGATGGAAAGCCTGGAGGGGGAAGTGGAAGCAAGGCTGAGTTTGGGAACTGTGGGTTGAATGTAAACTGCAAGCTGGGCAGGAGAGGCTTGGAGGATCTCTCTTCCATTAAGGTTTCAAGCTGAGGCCATTGTGTGGGCCTCATCATGAATATCGGATGCAAAACATGCTGAGGTGCTACTTTTGTTTTTTCTTGTGTTTGTACATGTTGAATAGAAGTAAGGTAGAGGAAGCAATGATAAGACTGAACTAATAGTTACTCGGTCAAGGGATGTACTTTAGATTTTTTTGTTGTTGTTGCTTTTCTACTGCAACATGCATTGCAGCACCACTGTCCAGAATAACACATTGTGGGAAGAAATTAACTTGTCTTGGCTATATGGAAATTGGGATGTGATTTCTATTGTGTTTGTAGGAAGGGGAATGAAGCTGCTTGTGACACAGCTATTAAATTTGCTTTTTGCCACTTGTGCCCTTTTGTTATGGATTAATTGCACCTGGCATCAACACAGCTTGGTAAGGGTTATGGAAAGCTGAAATTTTATAATTGGAAGTATCCAAAGCTATTTTATTAAAGCAAGTCTTGCCAGCCAAACTCCATGTGAACATGGCTTTGTCTAGTTTTGCTCTTAAATAGACGAGACCTTGGAGTCAATGTAATTCATTGTGCTCTATGTAAATGAGGCTGTACTAAATGACTAATGCATGTTATCCACATAGATCTGAGATGAGGTGTCTGGGGGAAAATGATGGTATCTGACTGATAACAGCAACCCACCAGGGAAGTCCCTGGCCTTCATTTCTATAAAGATATGAGCACAAATGTACTATTACACTACTAAAAAGCCAGAGGAAGGAATTCTTCTTCCTGCCCTTTTTTGAGGGCGCTCAGGTCTTTATCCTTCCAGCCAAGAGCAATTTTTGCAACAATCTGTCTTCTTGAGGGATTAAGTCAGTGTCAAAGACAGGGGAGGTAGAACTGTTAATTGCAGGCAAATCAGTTGGGGTAAAAATGCAATTAGAAGAGACATTGTGAGAATTGGCAAATCCCAGGCATGGTTTCTTTATACCAAGATTTTCTATACTTTTGATTCATGTGTTCAGACCTGCCAAGCTACCCACTTGGTGAAGCCTGTAACAAAAAGGGAATTTATCAGCAATTTATGGTGAAGACATGGAAAACCTCTCAGGCATCTCATGTCAAATTGCACATTTTTCACCTGCTAGTGCCCTTGTTTAAGGCTGTGTAGACCTACCTATGCCTGGATTATTTTTAAAGGTACACACTTTCAAGCAGTTGACGAGAACTGCTGTATGAAAAAGACTATATAAAAACAAACTTTCAGCTAAGGATACTTCAGGGTTGAAACATAGATGAGTGAAGTGGATTAATCACTTTGTTCACCTAAAAGAAAATATGATGCCTGAAAGGGTAGGGTCCATTATTAGAATAGATGTTTTGTAAGTAGTATTCCTGTACGAAGAACTTGATTCAGAAAGGTTCCTGTGTAACTGTTCAAATCAGGTTTCGTGCAGTTACAGAGTTTCTACTCAGATCTGGACCTGTGCTTCTCATCGGCACAGCCACCCTTTAGAAATCATCTAATGCAAAATTTAAAAAAAAAAACCCAAATACATTAAAATTCATAGAGAGAGAACTCTGAAATAGAATGTATATAAAGAAAGATCTCTTAGAATGCAGAAAAGTTAACTTAAACTGCTGAAGTAGTGAAGCTCCCATGTCTCTTAGAGCCTTCTCCTCTCTTTCCAGTATTCACAAAGGTATTGACTTTTTTTTTTACCTTGATGTGGAGGCTGAATACAGGATTTCTGTTATGGAGAAACTGATGAAAGAAAATTTGTCTGTAAAAAGACTCCTTTCCAAGCTCTCGGGACTCTGGCTCCCTCAAATTCAAATACCTTAGAATTCAAGCTGTGATGTACAAAGTTTTGATGTTGAGTTCAGTATCTATGTGACTAGAGCTCTAGATGTGGTCTGAAGAGATACTAAAGTGTTCACAAGCTGTTCATACCTTACTAATGCTTCCTCTGATTAAAAAAAGTAAATGCCATGGCATTTGCAATCCATCTACCACCTCCAGGCATACTGTTCAGGATTGTAAAAAACCCCAGACAAACCTGGGGAGGGGGGAATAGTGGAGAGTTGATCTCTGACTGAAGATGAAAAATGTCATTTGGCTAGAATGTAATTAATATCATGTGGAACAGATTCACTAAACAGGAGTGTCAGTTCTGATCTCCATTCCCTGTCTGATTCTTGGTAAAGCCTGAACAGGACATTAACGCGATATGCCTATCTCCTTTTGTATGAAATGGCAAAGTATAATGAAGAGGTTTGTGAAGAATCTGTAACACTCTAAATAAAAAAAACCCAAGCCCTTGGGAATGAAGATGACTTCTGAACAGTACCTGCCCTGAACTCTGCAAGAGTGGTGGGGTTTTTTTGTTTTTGTTTTGGTTTTTTTTTGGTTTTTTTTTTTTAATATTGTTGCAGGTGACATAGTATCTCTAACCTGGGTTGTGGCATTTGAACTCTACTTAGTTTACCATGCCTTTTTTATGCTTCCACAACCCATACTGTAGTTGGAAGAGTGGCTACAGCTTGTTCAGGTACACCTGAGCTAGTCTGGAAATAGCCAAACTAGCTTAAGAAAGAGAGATGTGGCAACATAAAGCATCTTTAGCTTCCAGAAAGTTTTTTATCGAAGTTACCACATGAATGCTGCTGTAGTTGAAGCGTTGCTGGTGCTTGTTGGTGTGATTTCATGCTTGGCTAACAACTGATGGAAGTCCGTATTCCTGGGTGCCAGAGGTCCATACTCCCACCAAGAAAACTTTAAGCCAGTCCTATCCTTTTTCTTGAGCCAGTAGTAATGATTGTACAGATGACTGCTGAGTTGAATCTGCTTGCTGATATGGATGAAGGCTAGTTATGAGTTTGGATTGGCAGCAGGGTGGGTGGTTCACCCCTTCTCACAGCAGTGTGTTCTTAAAGCATTAGTGCAACAGTGCCCTGAGCTGGTTTCAGGCTGACTCAGGCAAGCCTACACAGGGTGTAGTTACAACTTTGGTCTCTGTGTGTGCAAACCCAAAATGTTAGGGGTGGCATGGCATAGCAAGAATAAAATTCCAACTCAAGTAGTATTAATGATGCTGGATTCTGGACTGTGCTGTTCCCATAATCAACTTGACTTAGGTTAAAAAGAAGCAACATGTTTCTTTGCTGCTATAGTAACTGAGTTTTAGATGTGTCTTCTCTTGAATGCAATCCAGAGCATTATGTGTTGTGTGCCTAGGATTGATATATAGGAGACAAAGGGTGCTACAGATGATTTTGAAGAATGTGCTGCAGCAGTTTAAGAAGTTACTACCTGCAGCTGTCCGTTCTGCCCTTCTGTAGGAGTTTCTACCAGCTCTGATATGGAGACTAAAGGCCATATCTACCCACACCAAAGCTACCTCAGATCAAAACCTGGTGTTTTAGCTTAGACTTATAATGGCTCTGATACATTTGCAGGAGAGTTAGCTGCTGCTGGTAAACAGAGTCTGCCCTGTCCCCATAGAAAAGGTTGGAAGGGAGAGCTGACCAGGTTGTTTAGTTGCTTTTGAACTGTCCTGCTTTACGCTGATAACATCTGGCAGCTGAGGTGTGGATACACATCTGCTGCAGCTGCCCCTGTAACAAGGCAACAGCCGTAGTAGAGGGAAGTGTTGGGCAATGGCAGATGTCCCTGTTAGCTGGCCCAGCCAAACCTGCCTAAGAAAAGGAGCTGGAGCCATGCTGTGTCAGACCATACAGCATTGTGGCTAAGGTGTAGGCACACATTCCTGTCTGCCAATGTTGCTTTGGGAAGGCAACCTTTTGGCAGAGATGTAGAATAAATAGGGTGTGCAAGAGGGAAGGCGAGAGGCAAATTATTTAACTGTGAGAACGAGTTTCAGCAAGGGTTTGTTTGTGGCATCTCTAGATGTCTCAGAAGGCTGCAAGTAGCTGGTGTGTGGAGCAGGCAGTTGTCTAAAGTCACCAGTGTTGAACTACTTAACTCATCAACGTGTAATGCTGAGGAAGAAATAATTCTGAATGCAGCTGGTCACGTGTCTAGTCAGGCTAAGAGGTTTCAAGGTGACAGTCTGGGACCCTACAACCTAAATTCTGCTGAAGTCCTTCAAATTGGAGTTGTTGTTCTCCTTCAAGGCCTCAGGGAAAGACTACCTGATTGAGTAATCCACTCAGCTGCTCATGAATAACATGATTAGACTTAGAGTTGCACCAAAGCAGCATGGGTTGGTGCTATCTGGCAAAATACAGGTGGAAAACTTGATCCTTCTCTTTATTTTTGTTTTCACAGTACTTAAAGCTCTACTAACATTTTGAATTAGTTCACACTGTTTATGTGAGGAGCGGCTGAGGGAACTGGGACTGTTTAGTCTGGAGAAAAGGAGGCTGAGGGGAGACCTCATCGCTCTCTACAACTACCTGAAAGGAGGTTGTAGCGAGGTGGGTGTTGGTCTCTTCTCCCAAGTAACTAGTGACAGGACGAGAGGAAATGGCCTCAAGTTGCGCCAGGGGAGGTTTAGATTGGATGTAAGGAAAAATTTCTTTACTGAAAGAGTGGTGAAACATTGGAACAGGCTGCCCAGGGAAGTGGTGGAGTCCCCATCCCTGGAGGTATTTAAAAGACGTGTAGATGAGGCGCTTAGGGACATGGTTTAGTGGGCATGGTGGTGTTGGGTTGACGGTTGGACTCGATGATCTTAGAGGTCTTTTCCAACCTCAATGATTCTATGATTCTATGTGGTGTATAGACTTATTAACCAACAACAGAAAAATCTTTAGTTTGCATGTATTAGAATGAAAGGGTTTCTGTGGTCAAGATCAAGAAAATCAGTGGTAGTGTTTCTGTACCTCTCTTCTTTAATGGTATGGTTCTTTTGATTAGAACATAATTTTGCATCGAAACCTGACTAAATTAATTTCATGATGAAAAAAGGAGCAATCAAAATTTTATACTTAGAAAATCCCTCTGAACTGAAGGTCTGGGAAATGGCTTAGGCTGAATTCTTAACCCGTGGCCTTATATCTGCCAGTGGAAATAAGGCCCAAGAGCAGGTTTTGCAGTAAAAAGAAAGTATTCAGTCTGGTTTGTTTTAGAAGTAACTATAAAGACCACACTGTTCTTCTGAAGGGAGACAGTTTTGACAGAAAATAACTTCTACTTTTCCCAACATGCATAAATATTTAAGTTTTCTAGCATGAAATATTAACAACGGGAGGAAAAAAGATACTATCTCAGTTTTGGGTTTTTTTTGCCATAACTAAAAAGCAAAGAAGAGAGTTTAAATAATTCAAGTCATTCTATTAAAACAATTACAACTGTGTCTTCATGCCTAATAAGTATTGTATGTATCCTTATGTATCATATGTAGGTGTAAGGACTGTAAGCTGAGCAGGTTTCATTCTACCTTGTTGGAAACATTTATGATCGAGGATTGCTGAACAGCCTTGCAAGGGTCAGTGTATGACTGATTGACGGATCTGGGAGTCCTTAGGAATATGTTATATACTGGTTTAGGTTGTAACTTTTTTCCATAAACTTCCTTTACAAGAGTTGGATGATGATGACTATGTCATGTGGCTGGGAATAAGTGCCCAGGAGCTGAAGAGAGCTACCGTCCCCTCGCCCTTCCCTCCCTGGCAATCCAAGAGAGGAACACACTCCTGGCTAATCTTGACCTGAAAATTAGGAAGTGAATTTTTCAGGGATGGCTCAGTCATTTTTATTCACTGACTGTGAAAACCATATAAAATGCATATACTGTTCTAGGAATAAATGGCCAGGAGCCTCCCTTCTTCTGGATGAGTGTCTGATGACAACTTTCAGAATTAGTCTGCTCCTCTTCCTCCCATGGACTTTGCATTTATATTTTTTTCCTGAATGAGAGGATAGCTTCACCAGGCCTGTTAGAAAATGGTCTTTGTTAGAAAACCACCCTCCTGAGAAACAGGTACATGGGTGTTAGCTCCTCTAATTATCTTTCAGTGGGTATGCAAGTCCCTGACTTAACGTGTCAAATACAATAATCTTAAAGTTCCCTAAATAAAGCATTTACAACTTTTTTTTTTTTTTGAGGAAAACCTGAATCTTTCAAAAAGAGATAAATGTGCTCTGAGATTACCTACTGGGCCAGGTGCTTTGGGAGTTTATGTGGAGGAGTAGGCCCAACTGGGCTGGCTTATGGTCTGGTTTACAGCTTTGGATTTTAGGTGTTTCCTTTCCATCTAGATTCTTTATTTGATTTAGCCCAATAGCTCTACAGGCCTTTTTAGAAGTATTTTTCAGATTAAGGTGACAGCTATGTATCTAGCTTAATTTAAACAAATATACTTAAATTTGGTATGCTACAAGTCATTATCACATTTTTTAGTTCAAAATTCAGACTGGTGTTTTTTAAATCTTTATCTTTATTCTGTTAATGTTTTACCTGACCCTTCTAAACCACTGAAATTCCAGTTTTCCTAGTTCCCTTGATTAATACAAGTAGAATTGTACTTTTTCCAAATTTCCTGTAGAAATGCTGCACTGCATTACAGAGTAATTTTAAAGGCTCTCCGAGAAGTTTTTTTTTATAATATTCTTGTTATTAAACTGCATTTATTTTCTGCCTCAGGTACTTCCACACTGCTATTCCCTAACTGCTAGAGACTACAGCTAGCTGGAGGGAAATCAGATGCAGTTTAAAATCCCTTCATGAATTATTTTGTCACATCAGTGACAAGAATAACCTGATAAGTAGTGGCAGGGGGTTTTTT
>NW_008795435.1:637647-644386 GCF_000699145.1 Aptenodytes forsteri
AAAATGATCAGGGGGATGGAACACCTCTCCCATGAAGAAAGGCTGAGAGAGTTGGGGTTGTTCAGCCTAGAGAAGAGGAGGCTTTGGGGAGACCTCATTGCAGCCTATCAGTACTTAAAGGAGGCTTATAAGAAAGATGTCGGCACACTTTTTAGCAGGGCCTGTTGCGACAGGACAAGGGGCAATGGCTTTAAACTAAAGGGGGGTAGATTGAGACTAGATCTAAGGAAGACATTTTTTACACTGAGGGTGGTGAAACACTGGCACAGGTTGCCCAGAGAGGTGGTGGATGCCCCATCCCTGGAAACATTCAAGGTCAGGTTGGATGGGGCTCTGAGCAACCTGATCTAGTTGAAGATGTCCCTGCTGATTGCAGGGGGGTTGGACTAGATGACCTTTAGAGGTTCTTTCCAACCCAAACTCTTCTATGATTCTATAAACACAATGAACACTTAAAGACCGAACAGTTGACCATAAAGGTCCTCTATTTTTACCAATATACAGGTCTAATAGCAATCCACAAGCTTCAAGGCTCTGTGTGCTGAGTAGCATCTCTTTAATTAAGGAAACCCAGGTTCACCTTTTTCCAGGCTCTTCACCTGGCATTTGTCAGATGTCTGGTTATCAAGTGCTAGTCACCTTCCCACACCATTAAGATGCTGAAGAAAGCAATAACCAAGCTCTAACAGCGGAAGAATTATTAAGCCTATCTTTAAAACTTTAAACAATGCAGACAATTGTTTTCCTCATTACAGGGAGGAAGAACCAAGGATTGTGTGTGTTATAAGAAAGTACTTCAGAGTGAGTTGTTACGAAGTGCTTAAGGACAGATCTCTCCTGATGTGATCAGTGCTAAGGAATTTGTTTGTGGTACTTTCAGGATCAACTGTAGCTCTATTTTGCTGGAACAGGGTGGAGTTATTTTAATGAAACTGGGAGCAAACTGTAGTGGTGTAATACCCAGGGACTACGTGCTATGCCTCAGAAACACTCTCAGGCTCTACCAGTGCTAGAGAAAAAATTTCCTGGTGTAATCTCACTGGAAAACATTGAAGTTGACAACCTCCCACCTCCCCGCAGAAGATCAGAATCCATTTGGGAAAGAAACCCTGGCTGGTGCTTCATTGCCATGGGAGCTCCATGGGAAGCACTGTCATATCAGTAAGATTACTTTAGAAAGAACAAGAAAGGCCAAAACTGTCCCTAAAATATTTTACCCATGTTGTACAGGTGTAAAAATGATGATTTAAAGATTTGAACAGAAATCTGATCATTTTGTTCTGAAAAATAGATCCTCCAAGGCTCTTCCATTTTGTGAGATCATCTGAAAGCATTTGTGAAATGCTTTTGTGAGAAAGCAGAAGAAAATTTGAAATTTGTTGCAAACCAGGAGCATTCTCATGTTGGTCATAACAGTAACATATTACAACAGCTTTGGACAGGCCTAAGTCATTAAGAAAGGTATATGGCAGTAGAAATGTGCATCCTTAGTGCAGGCTGCAATTTCATGTAATAGCTTATATGACAAAAATAGTTTAAACAAGTTCCTGGCCAATCCTAACAATCAATTTCCTAACCCCAAAACATATTTCTTTATCATTTGTGCCGATGCAGTTGGTAGCGGATCAATAAACATCACCTGATGTATAGCATGGCCTCACAGGTGGTTCTGCCAGAGGGTCGAGGCGGGAAATGCTGTGGTATGGAGTGGGGAGGAGCAGAGGGGGCAGCTCTGTGCTCCGGCTGGGCCACTGACCCTGGTGTTGCATGTAAAACTGCTGCTGTAGACCAGCAAAATTTGAATCTCAGCCAAGGTAAATTGTATGGCGAAGCTGAAAATGGCAGTGCTGTGTAGACTCAGATTGTTGAGGGTTTGGCTTATTGATTCCTCTCCTCTTGGCTGTTTATTTCCTGTAGAAACGGTGCGCGTTGGGCTTATACGGGTGGCTTGTACCTCTGTTCTAAGCAATTTACTGCTTCATAGGGCAAATCTAAGAAGAAAAAAAAAAAGTCATCTGCTGTTGTGTATTCTAGCCTTCCATGCTGCACTCAGTCTGCTCCGCAGTTCTGTGCCCCCTGGACAATTTGAGCATTGAGGATGTTTATTTCAAAAGGCTTTTCAGGTGCAACAGAATGATTTTAAGTAAATATGACTCTCAGAGTGAATTAGGGAGCCTAATTTTGCTCTGCTTGAAAACAAGCAAAACAATGATGCTTTGACAAATGTTTCTCTTGGCTATGGAAGTGGGGAGATGGGAAAAATACTTGGCTAGTCTAGGTAACACCCGCATTATAGCTGTTGATGTATACATGGATCTTGCATGTACTCGTATATCAAAGTGGCACTAGAAACATTGAAGCATAACTAATTTTAACTGAAAGAGGTAGCCTTATTTCTAGTGTAATTTCTACTCTAGCAGATTATCTTCCCACCTGTCATGCAAACAGAGCATCATACAAAAAGCTTTTGTTGGATGAGCATGGGTGTGTCTCTAAATATTTTAGAAGCATATCTCCTGGAAATGTCTTGTAAGTGAGCATCTATTTAGTATTTGCTAGGGTGACTATGTTGCAGGTGTATGCACCACAGTTGCTGACGGTGTATGCATAAGCAAAAAGACTGCACTCCTTTCTGACAGAATGGGGAGATGATATGCACATTAAACCAGTTCAGTGGCTGTCACTAAAAGGCTGTTCTTGCTTCTTCCCCTCTTTTCTGCCTATCCCCTGCTCCCAGCCTCAAGGACCTGTCTTCCTGCTCTGCTTTGCCCTTGCTCTGGGGCTCACCAGACTGGTTGGCTTAAATTCACTACCCCAACAAAAAGCTATGCACGTTTTTTTCTTCACGATTTTTCCACTGGACTAGTGAGTTGAAACGGTTTGTTGTATGGCTAGGTGTATTTGTTCCGGTGCAGGTGTAAGGGAGACCATGGGAACATGCAGCTGGAAGTGAGGGGAAGGAGATGTGGATGGAGGACATCTGTCTTTCTGCAGCCTTGAGATGTTAGACTTGTTCAGTCCAGTATTGTGTAACTGCCATGTGATGCCCTAGGACAAAAATAACTGACTAATGCTTAGTTTCAGCTTTAGACAGAAAAAACGAGGAGATCATAGAAGGATCACCTATTATCTCTTGCTTCATGGGTTTAATTTTTTTCCTGCCTGTAATTCAGCCTCTGTCTTATAAATAGCATCTGGTAGTTGCTGTAGAAAGCGTTAGCAAATATATTTCGTGTAAATTGAATTTGTTCCATGAGTAATCATAGTGATCAGATTAGTTCTCAGTAGATTCTCAGTAGAATTTGTTATTTTAATAAAGTTTTGTCAATAAAACTGGTTGTGAAAATTCTGGTCGATATACCTCAACATGCAAGTATTTGCACAAACCTATACATGCACAAGTGCTTGGACTAAAATTGTTCAAGTCACATTCCTGAACGCTTTTTGAACTTGAAAGTAATCCCATCGGGAAATAGAACAAAACTGTTTCTCTCTTGTGGTCATTCAGTAGCTAATATAAAAAAAATAATATTAATGATGAATATTTAGTGAAAAATCTACCATCCGAAACATGTTTGTCATTATTAAAAGACTGGCTTAAGGAAAAAGATAGATACAGCAGAAGGCTTGTAAATAAGTCTGAATTCTACAAAGATTCCTGGCTTGGATAAATCAGTGTCGCTTCAAGTGTTTGAAGGGAGCTAAGCCAGTTTATATCAACTAAATGTCTTCCGTTTTCACTGGGGACTAATATTTGACCAGCTGTAGCTCTAATAATTGTATAACTCTAACATTTTCTAAAATTATGTATTCAAAGGGTGTTTGACCAGTTTGGTAAATAGCAAATTAATGTGAGCAATTCAAATTGTGTTCATAGAATTCACATACATTGGGGAAAAAGAAAGCGCTTTTCACGTGTTTGGATTTTATGCCTTGTTCAGCAATATTAAGTAACCTGCTTTTTGCTTACCTGTACAGACTGGCTTGGCCTTCAAGTTAAACAGTTCAAATGCAGTCTTTGGGCTTTCCCAGTGAATTAGCGCAGTCCTTTCTCCCCTCACTCCGAAAAGGCTTGTCTGAGTTTGCTCACAGGCTCTTTAGCTGTCCCTTGTTCCCATTGCAAAAGTAAAAGCAGGTTAAAGCTTTGGCCAGATCAGGGTTATGAAAGCATTTAGATTGACATGGAGCTTTGTTAGCTGACGTGTTTGAGGTAAGACGCTATTAGGTATGGAGGGTGGAGAGGGAGTTTCCTTGATGAGCATGGTTTCATCTGAAGCCTACAGAGAAGTAATAAATACTGGTTAGTCCTATCTTAATCTCTAATAGTTTCTGTCTTTCCATCAGCTGCTTCATAACATGACAAATATTTTAGTAGGGGTCTCTGAGGCTTGGTCTCTGATGCGTATTTACCTGTAGCATTGGAAGATGTTACTCCTCCTCCTGGGGAAGTTTAACAGAGGGGGGGAAAGAGAGCATATGCGTGGCTTCTGCAGCGCCACAGGTCGCAGCCTGGCTGATAGCTGTGGGCTACCAATGGAGACAGCATTGCAGCAAGTGACAAGTTGTGAACAGAGGTCCAAGCACGTGTCCCTTTTTGCCTACTCCCCCCAGTAAGTGATACGCTCTGGAGAAAGTCTGAGGCCACTGTCCATCATGTTCATCTTCCCCTCTAGTTACTACCTCAGATTACAATTATCAATTTAAGGCCTAACAGAATAGACTTCAAGCAGCATTTAATAACTCTGGGGGTCCCAAATTTAACACTAAATAAAAATGAAACATAACTTGAGATACAGTTTCAACAAGTAGTGCTGTATTGGACAACCCTCAGGCAAAAACTTGCTATTTCTTCTTCTTGGCACATTGTTCTTTTCTTTCACTGGCAGCGTCCTTCCAAGTTCTGTGGTGGAGAGGATGTAAAACATAGTTCATGAATGATTAGAAGGTTTATTGTTTTTGAGTTTTACTGTGAACATTTTTTTTTTTCCAGTTAATCATCTGTGTTTCTGTGGAGAACAAAGAGCAAAAAAGTTTCAAATATTGGGTTAATTCCAGCATTGAATTATTTTTATTGTCTGAATGTGTAGTGTTAAATTTTGTGGGCGATTGAGAAGATCAGTACATAGCTCACCTAGGCCTTTGTTTGCTACAGGAATATATTGCAAGCAGAGTACTTTTTTTTTTTTTTTAAAACAGCATTTTTATGTAAAATACAAGTACCTGCTTTTATAGCCATTGAGCAAACTAAAGAAAGGCTGTGAACTGAGGTTTGAGGGCAGAAAGTTTCTGGTGAGATTTGAAGTAAGTTTAATGCTGTTGATGGGGGTACTTGAAGGTACTTGGCCCTTTGAGGCAGTTAAATTGAGCAGTGCTGAGACAGGAAGGCATCTTGAATGGGCTCTTCCTCATGCTCCGATTCCTCCAGTTCCTCATTAGCAGCACAGCCTTATTTGCAATCCTGGCTGGTTTCTCATACCATGCTTGTGTGCTCACTGTGCGTATACTTCTGGCTATCAGTACTCCAGTGGTGCTGGAGGCACGGTAATCTCTCCCTACCAATAATAACTCTGCTTATAAGATTGTCTTCTAGTTGAAATAGTAGCCCTTGGGTTTCTGCTGGAGAAATCTTACGATGTACTTCATTGGATTCTGCTAATTAGAGTGGCTTAAAAAAAAAAAAAAAAGAAAAAGCCCCAACTGTTCAGCAATAAAAATGAGCGATGCACAGCTGTGAGGGCTCGGACTGATAAGGATATGATTGGTGTGTTTGCTCTGCATTTTCACTGGTACAAACAGCTTTGAGCTGGAAAGACAGAGTTCAGGAGCAGCTGCCTGTGTGTAAGCCCAGACCTTCTGAGGTTAAGGGAATGCATTAAACCCTCTGGTAAGCTAGTTGTGTGCATGAAGATAGGCGCATTTAGAAAAAACTTGGAAAAACCCAACCAACCTTGCCCTCCTGCCCCCTGGAGCATATCCACAGATAAGAACCTCACTCTTCTCAAAAATGAGGGTTAATAGACAGCCTGAGGGATGGGTAATATTCTAAATTGTCTGTTTTTCAGGAAACAAAAGCATGTCATATACTTGCTGCTTTCTGTGCTTGGTCTCTGTGAGTACTGAAGGTTCTCAGGCCTGACCCCTTTCTCAGGAAAAGTACAGTTTAAACATGTGCTCTTGATTAGTGGAGTCACAAGTTATGCCTTTTCTGTTGTGAGAACACTTGATGGAAGTAGAAAGGTTCATCGGAAATCTTTTCCAGAGATTCAGTACAAATCTTTTAAAATGATCCGAGAAATGTATCTGTCTCCATTAGGGCTGGGCATGGGAGGAAGCGTATTTAAACTTTGCACTCAGATGGGGGATTTTCCAGAAGAATAAACTTCCTAAAATTCTCTTTTCCCATTATGTTGTCCTACTACTTTTCTTTAACTGATCTTGCCTAATCTCTGATGAGTCACTACAGCTTGCGGATGTAACCAGAGAGAAGAACTACCTGAGTTATGGTCTTATGTGTTTATTAGTGAAATGAGTGACATCTGTGCAGTATAAATGAATTGCCATTCATATTGAACATTCTTTGCTACTCTGTTTCAGGGTAATTGTCTAAATGGGTATAAAATGTCTATCCTGTCTAATGAAACACTTGCTACCACGTTGTCACGGTTTAACTCCAGTCGGCAACCAAGCACCACACAGCCGCTTGCTCACCCTCCCCCCTCTCCCCCGTGGGATTGGGGGG
>NW_008795435.1:644615-657007 GCF_000699145.1 Aptenodytes forsteri
GAGCAGCAATCGCTGCCCCCCAGCCAACTCCCCCCAGCTTATATACTGAGCATGACGTCACACGGTATGGAATATCCCTTTGGCCAGTTTGGGTCAGCTGTCCTGGCTATACTCCCTCCCAGCTCTTGTGCACCTCCTCCCTGGCAGAGTATGGGAAGCTGAAAAGTCCTTGGACTTGGTATAATACTGCTTAGCAACAACTAAAACATCAGTGTGTTATCATGTTATTCTCATGCTAAATCCAAAACACAGCACTGTACCAGCTACTAGGAGGAAAATTAACTCTATCCCAGCTGAAACTAGGACGCACATTCAGGCTGGTTACCTGGGGAACAAGTGCAGTTCTTCCCCTTCCCTTTCTTCTTCTGCCTACTTCCATCTGAGTTTTAGAGGAAGAATTGGTAAAGATCAAGAACTAAAAGACCTGTGGGTTAAAGGTGGTTTTGAGGAGCTCAGGGCTGGATTGCCCAAACTGATGGTGCTGCTGGTCTGGAAATGTTACAGTGAGTTTGGCTCCTGCTGTGCTATGGAACGTGATTCAGACCAGAGTAGCACTTTGTTCAGTAAGCGGAGGGCTGATGCAGTCTGCTCAGCTACCATGGGAGACCAAGCTAAACATGCCTGCCAAAATGTCCCTTCCTTAGACAAATTAATCCATCTCCATTTAATCATTTTATGAGACAAGCCCAAATGTCTTAGCAGTGGCTGTTTTTTTGTGACACTTTTTTCCTACAGCTGGACTTGGCTTGCAGGAGCCTGGCTCCTGCATAAAGTTGGGTGTTTTGAGCTTTCATTGACATTAGGAGTGATTTAAGGTGTCTGTGGGCATTTGGTAGGATCAACTCCCCAGTTCCTATCAGTGGTCGTCTTGGAGGTGGTAATATATTTTCATCCCGTGGTGTTTGCCCAGGCTCAAATTAGTACCTCCCATATGGGGGAGGGAAGAAAAAAAAGAAAAAGGAGCTATTACAAATACTTTAAATCACAAAAAAAATAGGTTTTCTGAAAGTGATTAGAATGTGCTTGAAGCTATGAATATTCACTAGTGAGTACATGCTAAAAATGTACATCTCTTCTTTGCAAAAGAAAGCAATAACATCACTTTGTGAAAATTCCTGAATATCTGAAAAGTATTTCCATTCTTTTTGTCTTTCCAAAGATGTTTTTAATAGGAGAAAAAATGTAACCAAACCCAAGAGTGAGTTTCCAAATGTAGCTCATTGCATGGCTGCCTGAATGCTGGCAGGAGGGAAGAGGTAAGCAAAGGTATGAACAGCCAAGAAAGCAAGGGTGGGACCACTGTTTTTGGCATCAACCCACAAAACCCCACAACCCAGTCATTTAAAATAGTTATGAAACTGAAGACATAGCTTTAGGAGAGCGCTAAGGAAACATAACCACAGGCTACTGCTGAAAGAGGCAGTCCTGCTTCTCTGCTCATTCCTGCTATGCCGTGTGCTCAGCTGCTTCCCTTGTTCCAGCACTAGCACTTAGCTGACCCCACTGCAGACCTGTTCAGGCATCTCACTCAGCAAAGACATATAACACCTGCAAGAAAATGAATGGTCTTTTGCTTTGATTTCCTGAACCAGTGTGTTATGGGTGCAGGGCAAAGCAGGGGGTACAAACACACAGCATGGGACACACGGATTAATTATGGACAGCGGAAAACTGAGAGATTTAGCTGTAGAGTAAAATGCAGACAGAGGGGCTAGCTCTGTGGATTTGAGTCAAAGCAAGAAATCGAATTTGGGTGTCCCACTTGCCGTTAATGAATGCAATTATCTAACTATTGGCTAATTTGAAGAATGAGTTGGTATGCATGTGGGTGACAACTAGGAAAAAAAAAAACAATTTGGTTTTAACTGTGCTATATTTTTGACAGCGATTGAATTTCTGTTCTATAAAATGTCACAGTTAAGTGGTTATGATGTTTTATTATTCATATTCCTCCTTCTTGATACATAGCTTCTTTTTATGGACTTGCATTTGTGCACGCCACATGTGTAGGACTTGGAAGATGCTCACACATATTATTTCAGTACATGCTTTAGTCTCAGGTTGATTTATATTTCTAAGAGTTTCCTAGCTATCCCTTTAGCTACTACAGTTAAAATGGAAAAGATGTTAGATTTGAGGATCAAATTTTGTAGTTCAGAGTGGATCTGAAAAATTTGTCTATTTTTTATTGCTACTAAACATAAAAACATCGGGGAGTTCTTCATATTAGTGTTGTGCTAGAATTCCTTTGTACAGACGTTCTTTGGCTTGTTTTGTACGGCAGAGGTTTTTGCTGGACATTTGGTCTTCAGCATGTAGTGTAAGGTTTTCTCTTTAGAGATTATTAGCACCTTTTTACACTCTGTCTATATTAACTGTACAAGCAGATGAACAATTTTGTCTGTTTTAATTGTCTTTTAGTTTAGCCTAAGTTTGGTTGCTGGCCAAGTACTCATCACCTGTGGATCAGACTTGGCAGCCCTTTTGTTTCTCAGCCAGATATTTTGTTCACAGGATTATTTCCTTTTGAAAGGCCACACCAAAGTACAGCCGAAAAGCAAATAAAACACGCTACTGGATTTCAAATAACAAAGAACTGCTGAACATGTAATTTCTCTTGTTTTGGTCCTTCTAGGATCATTTTTCAGTGCTTTTATTGGCATAGCTGCCAAAGGCTAGGACGTAAACAATTAGCTGGAAATGATCCTTTTTATTTTTTTTTGCCCCTTCCCTGCATGCAGGAAGCTTAGCACAGTACATCCCGTTCTCTTAGGATGGACCTTCGCTTTGCTTATTGTTCTTCATTTTCTTAAATAATAATAATTAGTATGCCATAGGCTAGTAACAGTTGTATGAGACAAAAACATTGATGTAATACAAAAAATAAGCTTGTACTATTGACTGTAAAGCACCCTGGATTGGCTCCAACTCCACTGTTTCTTACAGCAGTCTAATTTTGTTGGAGTGACGTCTCCTATCTCTTGTTTACAATCACTGAAGCTGAGTGAGAGGTCTCATATTTTTCGGTACAATTGTCCCTGAGGGTGTTTTGCTCTCCCTGTCTACTGTAGGGCAGTTGCCAGTGTGTCTGGAAGAGATAGTTAGGAAATAGGGACAACCTAATGGAGCGTTCGCTCGTCTAAATCACAGCTACGCTGACTGATGTGACCGCTTTGTGTCATCAGAAGATCACTCGATGCTAGACTGAATCTCGAAGGTCCTGTCACACTTGTGTTAGATCACTCAGTCTGGGTGACACAGTGTAAGTTGATTGAAATGAAGAAGGGGATCTGGGCTTAACACTGAAAAGGCGATTAGTTATTGATATCTACTTGAATAGTGGGGTAAGCATGATATCTCCATGACATGCAGCAAGACAGGCACAGAGAATTAACTCCAAGAAGCCTTGACTTCTCTAAAGAGAACGACTGTTTTAGGTGTCTATCGTTATTACTTTTATTACTTGAAACAGGCCTTATGTAGGAACAGTTTAAACAAGTAAAGGATATTCTACTTTTTTCTTTAATATTCCTAGCTTATAACTTAGAATAGTAAAAATATAAAAAGTCCCTCTGAATGTGACTCATACCTTCCATAGTGGTGGTATTAAACTCATAAAATGATCTTTTACCTTTTTGTCTTGGGAAGTTTTTTGTCTGTCAAAGCCAGAACTCTGGAAAGCAAGATATCACATATAGCTGTTCTAGCCAGCAGTTCCTACAGATGGTACTGAACAAATCTTCCATCCAGGAACACATTTTATAAGGCAGTTTTTACACAGGTCAGTATGCTGCACCTCAGTCACAGGTTTGTCTCTTTCACTCCTTTTCCAAGTGGGCCTAGAAAAATTCATTATGCTCCTCATCTCACTAAGCCTAACCTTTTCTACCTGTCACTAGTCATTTACTTTGCCCCACTAGTTCAGGTCTCACTACCCTCTTTTATTACACTCTTGTGACCCACTGTACCTCCCTGGAGTCTACCTTTCTCTGGCCTGGCAGAAACACTGCCGTTGCCTGTCCAGCTTGGGAGTGGCTTGCTCCTCCTTGCTTTGCCTGGCTCTGATAACAGGTTAATAAAGCTTTTTAACCATCTCTGAACCAGGCTACCCAGCACTCTGTTTTCCCAGCATCACAGCAAAGGTGGCTAGCAAGGACCTCTTAAAGCCCAACCTTTCCCTCAAAGAGGGATTATTGCCACTGCTAATTCCGATTCTGAAAAACGCCAAGGATGGAGACTTCGCAGTCTCTCTGGATACCCTGGGTAACCTGCCCCGGTGCTGCATGGTCCTCTTAGGTTTTTTGGTTGTGGTTTTTTTGTGTTTTTAAAGTTTCTCCTAGTGTCCCAAAGTGCAGCTTGTGGCTTTTGTCCATGTTTAGCTTGCTTACCACTACCCACAAGCGTTTGACTTTGCTGTCATCTGTAACTGCCCTTTAAGCTATAGTAGAAGCTCAATATGGAGCCATTGGCAATGGCTCTTCATGGAGCATGCAAAGGTGTAGCTAACCTCATTTAGTTGATTTACGTATTTCAGCTGAGACATGTTCATGCCTCTACTCCAAAGTGTCTTGTCTATGTAGTACAAACCATGCTTAAAAATTTTCAATTTCTCTAGCTTGCTTGCAGCCCAACAATGACCTTGGACCATTCAAGACCTGTCTTTGCTATAGAAAACAAAGACTTCTGGCTATTGGAACCTTAGGAATATTTAAGGACAGAATCTCTGACAAATATGGTTTCTTCAGATGAAAGAACCTGGGGCAGGTAAAACTGTTTTGTCAAAACTGTTGTTTTCATGGGTGTGGTTTCTTGCCCAGGAAAGAAGCCTTGAAAAGGCAGGATTAGCCACCATACAGAGCAACCTGAACCAGGCTGCAGGTTTCTGGTATTAGCTCCATTCACACTGAGATACTTGGAGTTATACAACAATATCACTGTCCAAGCAGTTCTGCTATAGTCCTGGTCTCAAGGTTTATAAACCCTTCCTTTCACTAACTTGTGCGTTTACTCTTACCAGCAAAGAGCCACTTTTTGAAAGGGTATGCCTTGCTTTGCTATAGTTCCTCTGCCAGTGGGCTCAATGAGTTAGATCATCTGGGAAAGAAGCTAGGTACTTTCAGTGCTGTTCTGAACACCTTCCGTTACAGAAGCACCAATACATGGTAACTGTCATAAAAGCCCATTGTAACTTAAAAAGCTTCTCTGATTAGTCAATCTTTTCTCCTTTTATCCCAGAAGATGGAATTAACCACAATGGAAGAGAGAGCCTGAAATGGGTCAGTTATTTACAGTGCATTCAGCTTTCTTTTGTGTCTGAAAAGATTTCTATTTAGTTTTTATATGATTAAAATAAAAGACAGAGGGAGCTGCCAGGGGAAAGAGCCCAGGATTTTAGGTAACTGCTTTTAGCAACATAAAAATAGCATTGAAGCAAGGCTACCAGATATTTAAGTCTTGCTGGAACAAACCCAATTTTAAAAGACATTTCTAGGCTGTTTAATAGTCTGCTCTTTCCCCAGATTCCTGTTTTCACACCTCCTTATTGACATAAGGATATGGCTGGGGTCAGTAGCAATTTGGGAAAGAAAGCAGAACAAATTTCCTGATCGCCATGTGATAGTACATCTGTTGTTTCAGTTTAAGCCAGCATCTGAAGCTACTGCATTTGTAGGCATTTGGCCAGATTCTGATCTAACTGACATCAGTTTTAGACTTGTGCAACTACTCTGTAAATCAGGGTAACTCCAGTGCAGTCAGCCATGTAAGAGGAGAATAAGGCCTATTTTTACCAGGTCAGCCTTTTTTGTGTAATGTTTGTAGAGTCTCAGCAATTCAGCTTAGTCTTATAGCTGCTGCTTATCTGTTGCAATTAATCTGCTTGAACTCTTTCTCTGTGGTGTCCCAGTTTACTCAAATGTTGGGTGTAGAAGACAGGACGTTATCACTTGTGATCTGTATCTTGAGGCACCATTATAATCTGTTATGTTTTGAAGGTTGTCTTTATGGGGTTCAAGCAAAATTTTAATGTAAGGAGGCCTTAGTGCAAGCGATTAAAAGTTGTAGATAAAATCTTCATAGGTAGTAAGAGAAGTGCTCTAATATATAGCCTAATGGTTAATCGAATTCAAACGAGTAGTTGGGGTGTATAATCCCCACGAGTCTGCCAACTGCCTGTGATCCAGGATGTCTGTTCTGACTAGGACTGAATATGTTGGGGGGCGGGAGGGGCGAAAAAGCAGTGTTGAGTTATCTGGTTGTGGGGAACTATGTTTTGTAACATTGTTCACCTGGGTATAACCCCAACAGGAAACTGAGACTAAGAATCAGGCTTTCCATATTGAAACTCAAGTAAATCTAGTTGGGGAGGTGAAATATAGCACGGATATGGCAGAAATAAACTAGATTCTGTCTGAATAACCAATGTGGGATAATTTACCTGATTTCAAACAATTTGGTTCAATAGGTTTGATTAATGCAATCAATAAGAAAGTATAACTCCTTTGGAAGTGAAATAGTTGAGAATAAACAGAGTTATAATGCCACAAAATATCTCAAAGGGGTTAGTGCTCCTGTTTATTAGATTTCCCTGGGAGAATTTGGACCAATAGCCTTTTTAGAGCTATTGGCCAGGTCAGTGACATTGCCTGTACTGATCAATACAGTACAAACATTACTACAGGCAGTCCTTAAGGGGCACAATTGTCTGAATCTCAAATGTCAAATGATAAAAAATGGCAAAATCTGGTAATAGGAATATTTCTAAAGGCACAAAACTGCACGTGAAAGAAACTGTCATGTCAGAAGACAGTAAATCACAGAGTGGTCCGCTGTCATCTTTCAGTGTGACATCCTTTCAGTTTATTTGTGATTGAGGCAACTTTTTTCTCCTCAGTGTATGTTTATACTTACTCTGCAGCTAGAATAGGTCAGGGATCTATTCTAGCAAATCTCTGAGAGTTTTGCTAGGGCTCTGTGCAGGTGTAGCTCATTGTCATGTGTTGCAGTGAGTGGCAGAGATCACAGGAACTAATTGTTTTCACTGATCACCATGTTATCTCCTCACTGGGTATTTTGTACTCATTTTATCTTTCCTAAAAAGTAATTGTATAAGGTCTTAGGATAAGCAACATAGCTAATGAGACTTGCAATTAATTCAGAGATTTTTTCTTCCAGGTTAGTCTGTGTGCTATTAGTGCTATAACACTTTCTGTATTTTGCATAGTCTTCTATACAGAGATAACCATAGCCTTACTTGTAGTTTCTTAGGAAATAGGAAAGCCACATGATCATCTTCATTATCATTGATACTACATATTAAGAAATCTTGAGACACTTGCCAAAGGGAAAGCTGTCTTGTGCTGTCTTGTTTCTTTAATTTTTTTTTTGTTGTTACTCTTAGTTTCAGAGTTCTTATTTGCTTTCTAGTTTCTGAGCCTTTAATAGTTCAAATCCTTAGTCTTTTCTTTGCAGTCAAATAACTAAGCGTGTATCTTTTGAAAACAAAAGCTAAGCTTTTCATATCATCTCATCTGTTCAGGAGCTGGCACCCTAATGAAAAAGTGCAATCGAAAGTCTCAATATTTGACATTCACATTTGTCTGTAGTCAGTTTCACTTTTTTTTATTCTTGAGTTATGTATTGATTTTTCATTTAAACATGAACACATTAAGACTACTCACAGGAAAATTATGTTTAATTTTGAATGTAATTTTTAATTTAATTTTGACAATTAAATAATGCTTTGAGTGCTGTATTCAGAAATCAAACTATTCTCTGTCCATTTAAAGTCATTTTTTTCTTGCCTTTCATCTTTCAACTTTCCCATCCGGATTACACTAATAGGTAACTCCAAACAGTATACCAAATGATTATACCAGATAAAATGAAAAAGGTGGTCCTAAGGGTGTCATGATCTTAAAAATACACGTCTCGGAGACTTTAATCTTGCTCAAGGTAAGAGCTGAGTGTCTGTCTGGTAACCTGCAGGCAGCATGTAGATGTGTGCAGAAAATATCATAATGACATGGAAGAAGTCCCTCCTGTAGGAGGGGAAGAGCAGCTATATATTCTGTGAGTAGCTTAGGCCATTTCCTGAAAAGGAGATCAGCAATCAGTGTTGATAGCTGTGGGCCTTTTCACTAAATGGTCCAAAGCTAATCCTGTAAGGAATCAGAGGCTGGATCAGTAGCAAATGTTTGACTGGATGTGCTTTCCCCATATGCAGGGGCCTAGGTTCATTGCACACAGATCAATTTTGAATCCAGGGCATTTCAGCAGGTTTTCTGAGTGTCTTTAGGGTGCAGCAAACTTGTGCAGTTTTTGGACACCTACAGTGGGAGGATGGAAACATTTGGATGGATTCTAGGAGGTGAGTTTACTGCCTTGGCAGAGCAAGATCAAAGGGATGAGGACTAGT
Organism: Aptenodytes forsteri; assembly: GCF_000699145.1. NCBI lineage: Eukaryota > Metazoa > Chordata > Aves > Sphenisciformes > Spheniscidae > Aptenodytes > Aptenodytes forsteri. Next base: position 653,032 of record NW_008795435.1, read on the forward strand.
ATGCTCTTGTCCTTCTGGTGACTCTGAGGATGACAACAAGACGACTACACATCCAGGGTTTGGTACAGACTTGAGGAGGAAGGAAGAGGAATTCAACAGGGAGCATGACGTGATCAGCAAAGCTAATATTTTTCATGTGATTACCACCATCACCTTGAGTCTGGGATATCTGCCATCAGAAAACATAATCTGTACTTCAGTAATCTTCATTTTTGGACATATGCAAGGAACCCTGGCAGGTTTTCCGTAGAGTAGTTCTGAAGAAATACAAAGGAATTTGAGTTAGATGAATTGAACTTGGAAAAGCTCACAGCTTTTCCAGGGAAAAGAAAGAAAGGGAAAAAATACTTGCTAAAAGAAAAAATTCAGTGACGTAAGGCTATAGACAGAAACACTGAAAACAGGTATTTTAGGAGCAGTCAGGTTGGAAGCCTCAGTCTTGGATAACTACAGGGAAATAACTTTTGCAGTATTGACATAAATATGAGAAATGTGTTTAGGTTGAGCCCTATCGTTACCTTTAAAGGTAGTGAAGAAGGTAGGAAGGCTTAGATTTTAATGTGGCTGTCTACAGTGTGCTTCATCCCACCTCTCCTTGCTTGAGGATGCAGCTGTACAAGCTGAGTTGTTTTGTGGGCTCCATGTTGAACTACCACCACCATATCAAGACTGGATGGGGCTGTCTCAGCTCCAGGAGGAAGGAGAGGTTTTCTCCTGCAGAACTGCTGCCTTGGGGAGCCTAAGGAAAGTCAAATGGCTTGGCCAATGGACAACTGGAGTTGAGTGAACAAGGGTCTTGTAAGTTTGGACTGACCTGTGAGGTCATCTTGTGTCAAGAACATTAAGGAATCATTACACACTTGCTCATTCATAGATGAGGCATCAAAAGAAAAGGATTTCAGACATTTGGAGCACTCAGCAAGCAGTACCAGCATACTGAGGTACTGATATATGTAGCCATTTTCTAGAAGGACCAAACTGGCTAGAGCCATTCAGTGTTTTCTGTGGTTTTCATAGCATCAGTAGATGAGGTAGTACTCTAGAGGAAGGCTGGAGCAGGTATTTGTCTCAATTTAAGAACCCCATGAGAGCTAACAGGTGGATTGGTGAAGGTATTAGAAATAAAGTTGTGGGAACTTGAGCCTTTGCTTAGCTGGAAAGGTGAGATGCTGTAAGATGAGTATTCTGAGCTGCCGTGTGAATAGTTCAGCTAAAAACACAAATTGAGAGAAGAGTCATTTCTGTGTTAGGTAAAACTCAGCGTAATACAGTTGTTGCCTTCATTATCGTATTTCTTAAATAGAACCAAGTAGATGGAAACGTAGATGCTGTCACCAGCAGACTGAGCAGGCTGCAAGACTTGAAAAGAAGCTAAACAGATTGCAGAATTATCTGGGGCCTACGATGGTGAAGAACAGGGGTAGGGCCATGACTGGGTGGGAGCTGGAAATTGCAAAAAGGAACTTGCAAGAATGAAGATTGCAAAGAAATGCTACACAGGTACCACAATGACAGACAGCATGAACCTGGCAGCTGGCTTAAAGGTGCAGGAACAGAATATCAGTTTGTTTTCCACAACTTTGGAAGCAGAATTTTTTCCTACATAAATAATTTGTATCGAAGATATCTTTATAATTTGTTTTCTTTTTCCCTTCAGCTGAAACAATTATAGAACCCTGATTTTGTCTTTCTGTGTTCAGAGAAAGTTAATTTGTAGTAGCAGGAAAACTATAAATGAAAAGATCACTCAAATAGGAAAAAAAAATTACTTTCGTTTTTCTGTCATTAAATTAACAAAAAATTTACTTCTGTGGGGCTAGCTGAAATCTTTTTGGTGCTATCATTTTCCAGCTCTGTGATGTGTGACTGAGACATAGAACTTCATTAAAACTACTAAAAAAAGAAGAAACCAAAAAACTGCTGCTCGTGATTGGAAATGTATTTGTCTCAAGGTGTGAAGTTGATAGTTGAAGACTGCATGATAATGAATTTGGTAAGAGTCAGTGGAGAACAACAAGCAATTTTTGTTCCTCTAGTTCTTAAGTATCTTTCCTTTTGCCAACTTAAAATTAATTTTTCATTAATATTCTTGATCAAATCACTTCTGTGTGAACAGCAGTCAGAATGGTTTAAGTTTGCTAAGTTGGGAAGGTTAACGGTACCGCAGTGTATAGTATGTGACCACTAATTTGTTAGTTTACCATTGTGGGTAAAGCGAATGTGAGGTTCAGTGTTTTCTTTTTATAAATGTACTCTATAGTCATGACACACTCAACAGAGAACAGTCTTTTGTCAGTGGGTCGATAATTCCTCATGGTGCTGTTCATGTCTGAGTTGTTCTGTAGATCTGGATTCCACAAAGATCCAGCCCAAAGCCTTTTGAAGCAAGTAGAAGTCTTGTTAGTGGCAAAGGCCCATTCCTCAGCCTGAATAGTTCAGGTTATAGCAAGGAGATGACAAAAAAGAAGACAGACAAATAATCCTCTTGTAGGGCTGCAGCTGAGTCATCCTAGGGCAAATGCTTCAGCCCTGTGTCCAGGAACACCTTCACAGACGTTGCACAGATGATGACAGCACTAGCTCTAGTGAAGGAAAATGAAAGTTGAACCTTAAAATAAATAAATAAATAATTTTGTTTTCTCCTTAGCTCTTTCTTCAGGCAATGCTAACACTGCTGGGTAGCTCAGCTCTTTGAGAGGATACCTTGCCTTTCACAGACTGACTTCTCTTGTGTGGTAAAAGCTAATCTTACGTTTGGGGTCTGTGCTGTCTGCATATCTGGGAGCAGATAGCAAAGTTGTTATATCTCTGACTTTTGATGCTGCTTTGACTCTTCTTTAGAGTCAACTCTTTCCTGTGAGAATACAGGTATTGTATAATAATACTGAAATATTCAAAATGCTTAGTAATATTCAAGACTGTTCCCTTTAGAGATCTGTAATTCACTCATGTTCTTCTCCAGCCTGGATGGGTCCTTGTTGCTGTACAGCTTTGTAGACTCAGTTAGTCTGGGATGAAAACCTGATACTCAAATCCTCTGCAGTCATGGCACATCATCTACACAGTAGGAAGATCAGCCTTATAGCAGAATGAGGGTGAGCGATACATATTGCTGAAATATGTATTGCTATCCTGAAAGTCATGTTCAAAAGGAGATCAGTATCACATTCTTAAAAAAAAAAAAGAAAAAAAGTTGAATGAATGAAGAACATTGTTAAATGTTTAGCTTGGTGTACAAAGATTTAGTCTCAGGGAGGAATGCATTTCAAAAGACCTGAAGGTTGGGTTCAATTAAAAAAACCACTGTGTTTATCTAAAAACTTTCACAGTCCCTAGGCATGCAAAATTTGCTTAAAAATATTTAGAAAGGGTCTTTCTTTGTACTACTCTGAATCAGAAAGAACACTGGAAATAACAAAAACATATTCTTTCAAATATTTCAGTTCTTCAAAAAGTTTTGAAGGAATGACAAATATTTTGTCTTGCTTAAACTAATTTTCTGTTTCTCAAATGGCTTTAATGAGAAACTAGACTGGAAATTAAGGTTTCCATTCTTCAGAAAATGTCAGCTTTGGTCCAAATCAGAACTGAATTCTGAAGTTTCAGATTTCCATTAGAATGAAAAAAATACTGATTTAGAACAACTAAAATCCTTTTGAGAAGGTAGAAAGTTTTATCTTTACCATGTTTGTCAATCAAAAACCAATCTTAAAATAGGTGTTGTGTACAGAAGTCATAGTAAAAAAGAATTGTAAACGAAACCCAAACTATTTTTATGGGCATTTGAGTTGATAGATTTTTTTACTAAGCTGTTAGTTTTAAGATGAACCATGTGCTTGCTTTACTAACCTAATTAGGTCCAACCAATCCCCTTCCCTCTATCATTTGTCCTGAAACAGGTATTGTCTTAGACTCCTGTTGTGGTTTAACCTGGCAGGCAGCTAAACACCACACAGTTGTTCGCTCGCTCCCCTCC